>NC_133898.1:76598519-76940135 GCF_964199755.1 Larus michahellis
AAGACTTCTGTAAATAAGATGATGCAAAAAAGGTATCAGGATACATCTATGAAGGTCTTTTGGCCAAAGCTGTGTCAACTGCTTACTAACTTCCGTAATCTAGGAACTTCTTACTAAGAATACCACTTAATTGTGATTCTCAAATTGTTTAATGTCTTTATATAAAGACACCTCTCACACACCTTCCAACTGTTTTCCCCATTTATTTATTTTTTGTCTTCCAACTCTTCTCTCAGACTGCCTTGAATATTAAGTCTCTCAATGGATTTAGAGCCGAAGTCAGGCGCTTTACCAGGTCAAAACACTGATATAGTATAGTATAGTAAAAGGAAAAATAAATATGCATGTAGTATATACTGATATAGTATAGTAAAAGGAAAAATAAATATGCATGGGGCATTGCCAAAGAGATACACATAGTTAAATTATCCAGACAACTTCTGTCTTCTGACAAAAGAAATGTGACTCAATAGTTTATTTTTGCCTATCCTTGTACAGTTTGTGTTACAAGAAGTGAGTTGCAGCAGAAGAAAATGTTTTCCCCACAGAAGATGTAGGTCACTCATGAAGTTAATGTAAAATTCCGAAATTAGGATTCCGCTGTTATATTTTCACATTACTTAGAGAGGATCTGATGTTTCAGTCAAAATATTGCAGGAACACAAAGAAAAACGTGAAATTTGTTTAATAACCAGATTTAATCAGTAATTCAGAGTGAGGCAAAATAAGATACAAATCCATTTCACTATGCACAACACTTCTGAAGTGCTTAACTATATTTTTACTTTTGGGGGGGTGGGAAAGACTTACTTGGTTTAACTTTAATACGCTTACTTGACAGGAGAAGGTAAAACAAGTAATTAGAAAAGCAGCTTTAAAAAATAAAATTATATCCCATGTCATGCTTAAAGACTGCAGTAAATTGTAGCTGAAGCAATTTTAGCTCTTCCTCTTCGGTATAAGCTCCTTATTTTTTGGCGTTTTGAAAGATCTGTGTACTAGTGTGGGGATAAAGTAGCATCTGACACAAAGATTAAAGCCAACAAGAAATAAACTGCGATTATGAGATTGCATATATATGTTTGTACTACTGCTTGCTGGAGCGCTAATGCAGTGTTGAATTATTCCTGCTGCAGATGAAAATATGCATATATATATTTAATTACTTTGCATAAGACAACTGGAATGGAAAACAAAAAGCAAGTTGCTGCTATGCTTACATCAGTAGGGGAGAATGGGATTAGTTTTTACAACTGACAGAAGTTCAAGTGTTTTTGTTTCGGGTGTTTGGGTTGGTTTTTTTTGCTTTTTGTGCAGTAGTTTGCAGCTTAAGCATTTGCGATTGAGAAATCCATATCCTAAGTGTGTCTGCAAAGTCTGTTGTGTAAGCTTTCTGACATCAACATAAATCTTTGACTTTTATGGAATAACTGCATGATCCATGCTGGGATTATGCAATGAGAATCTTCAGCATTGATTTGGATGCATGATATTAATTGCAGAAATGGCACATTAAGTGGAAGAAGAGTCTGTAAGAGCCGTGCAGATGATACGTACCCTACAGTGATTGTTTCTATCTATTTAATAAAAAGAAAAAAACTGTACAAAACTCCAGTGTTTTCCCTTGGTACATGCTTGGAGCTGGATAAGTCAGTTCTGGAAGTGTTCCAAAAAACAGCTAGCACAAAGACTAAGGCAGCAAAGTTGTCCAAGACACATCATACTTGACTTAAATGAAAAAATAGAATCTGGGATTCCTGAGACCAGAGTTCTGTTCTCAACTCTGACAACAGTTCGTTGTGTAAATTTGGGAAACTGCTTTTTTAAAAAAATGAAGTAAAATTTCTCCTTTGTTTGCTTCTCTGTCTTCCTGCATTAGAGAGAAGTACTTACAGAATAGATGTTAATGTATTAGTTAGCCCTGTGAGTTGCTTGGGCATATAGGTAGTAAATTTTTTTCAAAGAATAAAGAGCAAATTTGATGCTCTTTCATTCAGATGCTTATGCTACTTGTGTGGACTTTTTTTGGTGGGATGGTTAAAGGTCTCCTTCAACTGGCACAGTATGCAGTGCTATGGAAGTAAAAGCTATAGGGTTTAACTTCTGTTAATGACTCTTAACAAAATGTTTCCAGTGAAATTTTGTTAGTTTTTATTTGGAAACAAAACAACTAAACCTCTTGCAGAAGGTTCATTGTGCATAGGATTGTAAGAAAACTTGAAAGAAGAGCCCTTAAAAATAGGGAAGAAATGAGAATCTAAAAAACCCTGTAGAACTGTTTTGATGTTAGCTGTCATCATGTGATAGTTGATGCCATTAACAATTTTGTAAAAACTTGGTATTTTATTTTTTAAGAAACCTTATGTCATCTCTTCAATGTGCGTTAACATTGGCAGCAGGCCTGTATTTGCTAACAGTTCTAGGATTGCATGAAAAGAACTGAAATTTTGAGGCGGGTGTGATTTGTCTACATATTTGAGTGTCAAAATTTTCGCATATGCTTCTGACTAGTAATGTGGCAATAAATGTTATGTTTTATTATTACATAAAAATAGTTTTCAAGGACTAGAAGGTATGAAAACATAATATTAGATATTTAATTCTTTTACACTTCTCTGGAATTATTTAATTTTGGTTTGAGTTAATTATTCCAAAGATAGCCAAAGTAAGCCCTCTAAGAAGGGAGAGATTGAAGATAGGAACTGAGAAAGTGAGAGAAACAATAAGTCTGAAGAAGGTACTTAAGATTTTTCTATTTTAATCACGCTAGTATAGTCTCCCCATCTTTCCTTTCTGACTCTGCCCATGTGGTGTTCTGACTGTCCTCATTCTGCAGTAGTTATGGTCTTAGCAAGGGATATTCACAGAAGAGAAGTTTTCTGTTCTTGTGATGGCAAAAGGACAAAGATGGGACTGGGTAAAAATGGCATGTCTTTAATACAATCTGGTATGGTTCAAAAAAAGTAAGTAGAGCTTTCAGGCTCCCAAAATCTTCAGACCTTAAATAAAACCAGCAGTTATTGACTTTATGCAAATACTTGCTAGTTGAAGCACTTAGCATTGCTTTAAAGCAGCTGTGGCTTCTAATTTAGACCTGAAGAGATCTTTCTTACCTTCCATGTTTCGTATGATGAAAATTATGGAATTTAGTGTTTTAGTTAATATGCTCTTTGTCTCTGAAAGAAGAGATCAGGGATTATACAACAACAAGAAGTTGAGAGTTCTTATAAGAAGTCTGAGAACTTCTATTTAATGCTGTTTTTTCCCAATCAGGACTAGTAGGAAAAAGTTAATTATTCTGATACTTTGAAGACCTCAGGACCATGTATGAGACTACAGGGGTGCTATATGGACCTGATATGGGTGTATTTTAGAGCTCAGTGTTGTGGTATGTGTGAATTAGGTTGATGACTTTGCAGTCTTTTTCATGAGACATCGAAGAAGAAAGAGAGAAGTAGGATAAGAATGAAATATTTTTAATATTAAAAATCCACTCAAATGAAGTTCCTTTCCTCTCCACCTGCATAGTCTTAATGTTTGACTACTAACTCAGAGCTCTTCTGAGACTACTGACAGTTTAATGTTCTCAAGATATTTTCTGTATGTGTCTAAGTGAAAGTGTGATGTTGTTGAAAAACTGTCTGATCACACATTCACATAAGCTACTAGTCTAAAATGCCTCTTTAATATGCTTGTGCATGTATTAGCTTCTCTGAGATTGTTTTGGCTTGGGGGATTTTTTTTTTCCCATTTTACAAATATCCCCCCAAAAAAAATCAAAATGAAGAGACAAATAAATTGGGGTAGGTAGAGTGTGAATAATATGGTGTGGTGCTTAAAGACATAGTTTAGTGGTGGACTTGGCAGTGTTAGGTTTATGGAATTGATGATCTTAAGGGTCTTTTCCAACCTAAATGATTCTGTATGTGTCCTCTTAGTCTATGCTTATTCTTATTTATTGTTATAATTAAGTAATATAGAATTACAAGGAGCTGGGAAACTATTAGATGTTATTGCTCTGATATATACTTCAGCTGTAAAATCTGATACATCAGTACATTAAGGATATTTATAGAAAACCTGAAAGACAAGGATTTTAGTACAGTTCAATGTTATCAACATGTAAAAATTTAAAAACTAGAGAAGAAAGAACATACAGGCCATAAATGAATCCTGATATGACAACATCCCTAAAGTGTAAAACCTGTCAACCTTTAGCTGCTTTTTACATATGATTATATAAATCCTATGAAAAAAAAAAAGAAATATTTGAAACTTAGTTTGAGTTTTGTGGGTTTTTTGCTGGTTTTTTTTTGCTGCTGTTATTACAGTTTTCATATAAGTACTGCATTATGAAAGAAGGCTTTTGCGATCATCTTGATTTAGATAAAATCGAGAAAGTGACAGTTCAGAGTTAAGAACATAATACTGAAATGCTTTCCTCCAGACGCATAAGTTGTAAACAGGAGAAAGAAAACTCTATGTAATTGTACAGGGTATTTATAGATTCATTTCTTTGTAAACTTGTAAATTAACACAGACATAGCACTTTGAAGTACTCAGTCCTGCAAGGAGTTCTGATTTGTCAAGTCTTATAAGAATGTGCCAGCAGAAGAGAGTCTACTTTTTTTTTGTATCTAGAATACCATGAGAACGCAAAGTTGTTGTTTCAAAATGATGAGTTCTTAGAAAAAGTCAGATTGCAATTTAATCTTAGTCACAGTGATTCTGTACTTTCTTCAAACACTAAAACTGTGTTCAGTAACAGCATGGTTTGTATTTGGACACTTTTATGTTGTCATGCAACCTATTGGTCACACATACTTCATTTTTTTTAGTGTCTAGAAGTATAATTAGATGCATACTGCATCTAATACATGTGTAGAAATGTTATTTGTCTTTGTATTGGTATGGTAACTTCCAGCCTTAAGTAGCTTCTAGCCACTGAAATTCTCTCAATATCACATTCTCTGAACTGAGGCTTTGCTTTTAATGAAAATATTTTGTCAGTGATACTGCTGTTTCCCCACCCCAATCTCCAACTTTTTCACTGAAAACTTTACTCTTCTGTTAACTGTGTGGAGGAGGGAGGGCATTACATTAAATAGTCGCTAACTTTTTCTTACTGTTTGCATGCTTACTGCTAAATAAATCCGTGAAATCTCAGCATAGTATTAGGAGTTCAGATGTGTATGACTCTTGGCTGATAAAAGTTTGGCAATAGTAAGCCAGTCTTCTATGTGTTCTTCTAATGGCTGATGGCATACCAATAACCAAAGACATTGTGTTCCAAAAATAACCAGAAGAAACAAAAACAGTCTACAGCTATTCACCATCTTGTCCTACTTAATGTGTATTACCTGATTTTGTTTCCTTAGTCAGGCTTTTTTAACTGAAGGCTATTAGGAAGAACGACCTTTTGCTGAGGTTGTCGCTTAGTTAAGCTCAAAACGGCAACCTTTAAAAATAGCTACTGGTAAAAAGTTCATGAAGTCCCTCTTGTTCAAGATGCTCCCAGTTAAAAGAAAGGGAACCCTTTATCTGAAAGAAATATGAGATGATTTTAAGAAATACTTGCTTTCTATTTTCATTTTTATGAGATTAAAGTAATCTTTCCATCCAGTTTCCTAAAATTTTGCTTCTAGAAACCTGAATTATAATGTGTTTAGAATACAGGTGTGCTATAATCTAGAGATTTTTAATTGAACAATGTTTTTGCTCACAGTATGACCAAAAGCTATAAATTCTAGTAAAGGGTGTCTGACACTGCCTTCTCAGATCTCGTATTGTGCAGTACGGATGCTGATATGTTTGGATAGGTTGTACTAAAGTGTATTTCGGTAATCTCCTATGACTGTCTTTGTCCTTTTAAAATTTGACAAATGAAAATAGTGGTAAATTATTTCTGTAATAAAGATTAGGGGAAAGGACTTGTTTTTTTAAAAAAGTTTATTTATCTGATTTATGTACTAAGCATAGGTTACACACTTTAAAAAATACAGTCTATTTGTAACCAGTGATATGTTTACAGGCAAAAGCCCCAGCTTTCCATATCATATCTAACATTACAGCATTAACTTAGAGTTCCTATGTCATTAAAATCAGTCAGTCTTTTTTTTTTTTTTTTCCTTTTTAAAAGCATATGGCTGTTTGCTTTATGCTGGGATAGAATTTGCAAAAATGTGTCCTAAAGCAATAGACTGGACTTTGATATAAAGATCAAGTTTTGGTCTTTGACCTGTTCTGGGAACGTTCTGTGGCCATTCTCTCTACTCCCATGATTCTTGTCTTGCCTTTCTTTATTTCCATGCTGTGCTTCACACTTTGTCGTGTATACCTCTTCAATCTACAGTGTAGACTGTTCACCATTTGATGTATTTGGTATATTGTGCCTTACCTTCAAATTCTTAATGCATGAGATTGTAATTGTTATGACTTATGTTTGGGCAGGCACTGCTACATTAAGTATCTTTGCACCTTCTCTACAAGCAAAGAGCCTGAAGCAAGTTTAGCTTCTATTGGTTTTTATTATTTTCTAGCTATGAGTTGATGCTCTAGTATAAACTATATTCCAAATCCCAGAATTTTTTCAGGACGTAGCTGTGTCTGTAATAGACATGGCAATTTAAACTTTTTTTTTTCTTATGGGCCTATGTTCCCTATTCCTGAGGGAAACTAAATCTCCTGCTTTCAGAAAACTGTTAGGTTGGCACAGTGGAGACAGAACTATCATGTCCTCTCACTGTAAAATATATATGCTTCTGTATGTGCCTATATGATATTATGGTAAATGTGGCCCCTTAAAGAAAATCTTATTGGAGACCTGTATAGAAAAGGTGTTCTTATAGAAAAGGGAAGAATTTGTTTAAGTGTACAGGAAGAAATAAAGAAAATTACCTCATCTGGGAAGTATAAAACCCACGAGTTTGTCAAAGAATTGAGACTAGCCTCAAGCTGATCTCCAAGAACTGATTTTCTCAAAGAATACAGTGAAGTCTGAGGAGGTACCTGCTTTTCTTGGAAGACTTGTGGAGTGGAGCCTGGTCTGGCACCGTTCGGACGGTGTTGGCTTTCTCTCTTGCCCCGTGCCGCTCTCCGTGGTGCTGAACCTGTGGGGCTCGTCAGTCGATGCGCGTCTGCCGCTCTCCGTGGCACTGAAGGTGGGGCCGCCTCGACGTTTCAGCGTCTCTGGCATTGATGTCAAGAACAAATAAGTTTTGCTTCCTCTTATGCAAACCAGTACATGTCCCTACCAGCAAGATCTCTTTAGAGGCCCAATTTATA
The DNA here is from genome assembly GCF_964199755.1 of Larus michahellis. Lineage (NCBI taxonomy): Eukaryota > Metazoa > Chordata > Aves > Charadriiformes > Laridae > Larus > Larus michahellis. The sequence goes on from NC_133898.1 coordinate 76,605,804, forward strand.
TAACTACAATTGCCCAATCCTTTTATGTAGTCAATGTGGTTAGCTGTAACATTGATTACAGTGAACACTGTGAAGGTAAGTGCAGTGAATTATTTGTCTGAAAATGTGTGCCGTGCCATTTCGTTGTGGCTTCCCAAAAGCCTGACAAAAAGACAAAGAATCACGGAATCTTCAGGGTTGGAAGGGACCTCTAGTCCAACTCCCCTGCTAGAGCAGGATTGCCTAAAGCACATCCCCCTCAGGGCTGCATCCGGGCGGGTCTTGAAAAGCTCCAGAGAAGGGGACTCCACAACCTCCCTGGGCAGCCTGTTCCAGTGCTCTGTCACCCTCACTGTGAAGAAGTTTTTCCATGTATTTGAACGGAACTTCCTATGTTCTAGCTTGTGCCCATTGCCCCTTGTCCTGTCACTGGGAACCATTGAAAAGAGCCTGGCTTCGTCCTCCTTAAACCCACCCTTTAGATACTTGTAAACATTAATCAGGTCCCCCCTCAACCTTCTCTTCTCCAGGCTAAAGAGTCCCAGCTCTTTCAGCCTTTCCTCATAAGGGAGGTGCTCCAGTCCCATGATCATCTTGGTTGCCCTGCACTGGACTCGCTCCAGTAGTTCCCTGTCCCTCTTGAGCTGGGGAGCCCAAAACTGGACACAGTATTCCAGTTGTGGCCTCACCAGTGCAGAGTAGAGGGGGAGAATGACCTCCCTCGACCTACGGGTCACAGTCTTCCCTATGCAGCCCAGGATGCCATTGGCCTTCTTGGCGACAAGGGCACACTGCTGGCTCATGGATAATTTGCTGTCTACTAGGACCCCCAGGTCCTTCTCCTTAGAGCTGCTTCCCAGCATGTCTGCCCCTAACCTATACTGGTGCTTAGCATTCTTCCTTCCCAGGTGCAGGACCCTACACTTGCTTTTGTTGAACCTCATTAGGTTCTTCTCTGCCCAGCTCTCCAGCCTGTCCAGGTCACGCTGGATGGCAGCATGGCCCTCTAGAGTGTCGGCCACCCCTCCCAGCTTGGTATCATCAGCAAACTTGCTGAGGATACACTCTGTCCCCTCATCTAGGTCATTAATGAATATTAATGAATTATTATTAATGAATATATTGAAAGAAGTGAAAATAAAAACAAGCACTAGTATTTTTCAGGGAGTTCTGTCAGTTAGCAAATTAAGAAATGTTTGAGAATATTTAAATGAGCAGCAGCAATTTATTCATATTGTCAAGGTTCTAAAGAAGGAGTTCAAGTCTGATTTCCTAACGCTGATTTAGGGAATATACAGCACAAAACTTGATAATTTCATTCAGGCTTTATACCTGGTTAAGTTCTGTTCTGAAATAACTGCATTCTTACCTTTTAAGAATTTTAAAAATTTGAAACGCAGTTATCTTGTCATAAAATTAAGAGATGTATTCTATTTCTGAATGTTGCCTGAAGCATAGTAGATTCAAAAGCCCTTATAGTTCTGAAAAGAAGAGGAAATTGCATCTTGAAATTATATACTACTTAAAAACACTTATTTTGATGATTACACAAAAACAGTGATAGAGGTCTGTAAGATGACCACCTTTTTTACCGTTTCTCCACTTATGTGTTGCTACTTTTTGTTTTGGGAAGCTTTGAACTTAATATCACTCTGCTGAGAGAAAATTAATTTATTTGTATATGGAATGATTCTTGCAGAGTGAAGATTTTTGCTATGTTGTTTGTTTGCTTGCTTTGTCAAGGGCAAACTACTCTTACCTCTTCAATGCAAATTCAGTTGCTTTGCTCTGAGAATTTTCCAGTGCATTTTTTCCACAGAGTCTATTGCAACTCACAAACAGTTGCAATACAAATATACTACCTCAAATTTCTCTAGGGATCTCTATAGCCGAAAGGCTCAAATCAAATATGCAAATATTCAAGAAATAAATCTGTAAGAAAATGCAGTTTGGAGACTAAAACACAACTTGGAGTAGCCCTTTGGACTGTCCTGGGTTCCTTGTAGCAATTTAAGGTCTAATCATATAGCAGATGTGTCAACTATATTCTAGATAGATGGTTAGAGGTTAAATAGGATTCTTTCTCACCAGGAGGCAAATTAGGGAATTTGTACATCTGTCACTAAATCTTTTTTTTTTTTCTTTTTACCCCTTCCTCCTTTTTTCCCCTTCCTTCCCTCCCGCTTCAGTATGCTTCTCAAGATTTAACTGTCTTGGGAAAATGCCCAAAGCTAACTGCGCTACAGATTTGCAGTGGATGTTTCTGACATAACCTGATTTGTAGAAGTTAATATCCCAGAAATGAAAAGGGTTTTTGATTGTGTGTTAGTGGCAATACTGCCACACCTCTCCAGCACAAGGGCATTGAGTTGCAGTTGCAAGTATATGCTAAACCAGTCTGTAACAGGAGGAAATGGTTGATTCAAGTTGTATGCAGAATGAATATATAAGCTAATTCTGTTCATTAGAGAGCTATGAAGGACTAGTCTTGCAAGTCTATCTTTTATCACAGTGGAATTTTCAATCTCTGTGGAAATAAGCATGCTTGAAGTAATTTGATTAATTTGACTTTCTAATTCAAGTCACTGATTTATTGCATGATAACTCAGGAGGTATGATGCATAGCTGGCCTTTTCTTATGCACTTGTGTTTGCCTTTATAAATGGTGCTTTACCTAGAGTCTGAGAGTCCTAGTAGGATGTATCAGATGTTGAAACAGATGAATTTTGTGGCCGTTACACCTTCAGCTCAGTCTATACATGCCTTATGATTGTTTTCTAAAGAGAACTACGTTGCTTTCAAACAGAAACTATGTAGTACAGATGACATAGCTTATTTTGAGGTATTTTTTGTCAGTTCTCAGGCAGCTGGGACAGGGTGGAAGCTGAACTTACAATGCAAATTTCATTTCTCAACATGTATAGGATATGGGTTAGAGAGCTTCAGTATTAACAGCTCATTTCATATCTTGCTTTCTGAGGTACAGCATACTATTACCAGACATGAATCTTCTATGTAATATAGCTTAAAAGCCTTGTAAGGCAGCTTGTATTGCTTTTCTTGCAGATGTTCACAAAGCATTGAAAACTAAACTTTTTTTTACGTGGTCTGAGAAACTCAGATAATCAGGTTTCTTTAGTTTGTGTTGGTTCTTGGTTTGGTGTGTTTGGTGGTTTTGGTTTGGGTTTTGGTTTTTTTTTTTTTGGTAACGGAGCAGACAGTAATTAATTCCTGTAAGTGCAGGGGGAATTATGTTTACTTAATACTTCAGTAATCAGTCCATTACTGCTTTTGCTTCTTTTTTGAATGTTTGTGTTCAGGGCTGGGGGGATATGTTTCTTCTTTATTATGATACATGCATATCACTAATGTTCCATTTTAATGGCACTTCAATGAATTAGTTGGAAACTCTGCCCTGAGTTCTAGTGCATTTTATAGCCTGGTTCTGTGATTGAAGACTGCCCAAAATATAGGAGATATATTAGGAATTTAATGAAAAGGCTATGGCAAACTAACAAGTGCAAGCAGTTATTTAAGTTTTTGTCTGTAAAAGGAGACATTTTTGAAATGCACATAGCTCTGTTGATCTTGTTAATTTTTAATGCTTTTTATGATAAATAACCTTTTCACTTTCATGAAAGAGTTGGTGTTTTGGAAACTATTATGCGCAGTCTTCCTAACCCTTAAACTACAGGTAGAAAGCCATGGACGTTCTCTTTAAGTATAGATTAGAACAGGGAGAGAGTCTACTAAAAGCAGAACAAAAAGCTCGGTATCAAATCTGTTCTCTTTATATTAGAACCTTTTCTGACTATGTTATGGGAGAAGCGCATTAATTGCTGAAGATACTTGTGCTTACTGTTTTTTAAGAGTGCTATTATTAAAAAAGAAACAGAAACCCCAAATAACATAAATGCTATTTGCTAGCTAAATTTAAAACTGAACTTTGAAAAAAGTATTGGAAAACTTCAGCAAATTTGTTGTCCACTGCTAAATGTTTTAGTCTGCAGTTTGTTCTGTACTGTCATTTAACAAGCTAAGACATCGTTTATAATTCTATGGAATTAAAACTGGAGTATCGGAAGCTGTGTTGTACATCAAATAGTCTTAAAATGTGCCTCAATAATTTCTCAGTATTCTATCTGTGTTTTTTGTATATGGGTTACTCATATCATTCTTAAATTTTCTCTTAGATAATGGTGTATTTTGCAATACACCACCAACTTAGCTCAATTTTTAAATTTCCTTTTTCATCTAAAAATGGAGGTTTCTATGGTAGTAGTCAGAACTAGGCATGTTTGCTTGAGAGACTGAATATATATACACTGACATGTGCATAATACAGACCTGTACCTACATCAAGGCCTCTGGCCTTGAGCTAATTATTTAATGTGAAGTTGCACACAAATGCTCATAATTATTTTTTTTTCTTGCAAGTCTACTTATATGTGATTTACATGTGTTCCTCAACTTAAGAATTCCACTATTTTTCTCAACTGTTGAATTTTCAAAGTATTTTTTTACATATCCTGAAGAAAGAAGGCTGCTTGGTTTTCCTTTAATCTTCTTTCACTATCATACTAGATATTTTTTTTCTTAGGACAGCTCCTCATGCCCAAAACTTGGGATCTTGACGAACATCCTTATTTGGTTCACCCATCAGGTATGGGGAATTTTTGTGGGAGGTGAAAAATTCTGAACAGATATACCTGTGTTCTTTTATATGATCAATTGCTGGAACAGTAGGAGTTAGTCTCCCATTTAATGTGGAATAAAGTAAGTATTGTAAAAGAGGCAAATCTAGCAAATAGTTACAATTTAAATACTCTTAAAATAAAAATATATTGTATTCCAGTTACCAAACAGAAGCAATAGTAGAAGTCTTTATTACAATTGCATAGGATGGCTTTTTAAGAACATTCACTAGAGTAGCTCTCCAGAAGATTAGATCCAACTGGATGACCATAATAAGAAAATATAGATGTTGGACTGGTAACTAAGTGTTCGGGTTGAGGAGTCCCTTACTGTATTTAATGGGAGGAATGGAAAAGAGATGTTTTAGGATAAAGCAATATAATTGTATGCTTTTACCAGTGCATCAATTTTCCTGTAGGTCTCTAATGGAGATACTACAATTTTCCTCCTTAAGTACACACAATCTTTCTTTTTTTTTTTTGACTGTTTCAGAAAACCTGTGGTAGAAGGAACTCGAACTGCACAAACTTTAAGTATCTTGATAGATGGACTAGAGACTAGGGAAAAAAGTGTATTCAGTCTCTTTTTGTGGGACTCTTTTTTTTTTTTTTTTTTTTGAAATTTAAAATTAGGTACACCTTCACTGCTGTTTGTCATGTGCCTGTGTGTTTTCTCCAGGTGTATCCTAGACAAGAAGACATTAAGGTAATTGAAAACTGACTGAACTGGTGGCCTTAAAGGGTGGTGGTCAGCAGCATGAAGCCCAGTTGGAGGCCAGTCACTAATGGTGTACCCTAGAGGCTGATACTGAGGACAGTACTGTTTAAGGTCTTTGTTAGTGACCTGAGTGATGAGACAGCATGTGCATCCAGGAAGTTTGTGGATAATACAAAACTGGGACAAGTGGTTGATAAAACAGATGGGTTTGCTGCTATTCAGAGCTGGACAGGCTGGAGAAATGCACTGACAGGAACCTCTTGCAAAGTCCTGCATCTGGGATCAACTGGCTGGAAAGCAGCTTTGCAGAAAAGGACCTGGGGTCCTGATAGACAAGTTGAACATGAGCCAGCAATGTTCCTTTGTGGCAAAGAAGACCGATGGGGCATACTGGACTGCATTAGAAAGAGTCGCCAGCAGATCAAGACAGATGATCCTGCCCCTCTCACATGGCACAGGTGAAACTCACCCAGAGTGCTTGGTCCAGTGCTGGGTTCCCCAGCACAAGAGAGATATGGACATACTGGAGCAAGTCCAGCAAAAGGCCACTAAGATGATGAAAGGACTGGACCATCTGTTGTACTAAGAGAGGCAGAGAGCTGTAACTGTTTAGCCTGCGGAAGAGAAGGCTCAGGGGGATCTTATGAATATGTGTGTATACCAGATGGTAAGGAGTAAAGAAGACTGAGCGGGCATGTTCTTAGTGATGCCTCATGAAAAGACAAGGCAATAGGCACATACTAAACCCAAGAAATTTCATTTAAACGTAAGAAAATACTTCTTTTGTTGTGAGGATGGTCAAATACCAGAACAGGTTGCCCAGAGAGGTTGAGGAGTTTCCTTCCTTGGAGATAATGACAACCCACTTGAGCATGGCCCAGCATAGTCTGTTGTGGCTGACCCTGCTTTAAGCAGGGAAGTTGGCTTAGATGACCTCCAGAGGGGCCTTCCAACCTCAGCCCTTCTGTGAACCTGTATAGGTGTTGTTCCTATAATAGCTAATATGTCACACCTTCAAGTTGTTGGTGTGAAATGACAAAACTAACAACCAATATTGTGTAAACACTGAGAGGTAGGTAGGAATTATAAATGTTTTTCATTATATGATAAATACCTGTAGGTTACTGGAAAGTATCCCAGAGGGCCAGTGCAAACTTGTCCTAGATTCATCTCAGGCTGAGCTTTGGGAACACACTTGAACTGCCAAGTGGTGCGATTTGAGCAAGTGATTGTGCTACTTTCTTTGCTTCCTTTATAGTTTTGCTCCTATAACCTCAAAAACCCAACCCAAACAAAAAACAAACAAATTCTTAGTTTGAACTTGTTAAGAGCATGGACTACTACCCACTGTTACTCTTTCATGTGGGCATGAATGACACCACAAGCCAGAACCTGGGCAGAATTAAGGAAGACTATAAAGCCCTGGGATGCAAGTGAAAAAAATTGGTGCCCAAGTCATCTTTGTCTCCATTTTATCAGAGGAAAGGGAGCAGCCAGAAATGGATGGATAATGCATATCAACTCCTGGCTATGTGACTGGTGCCATTGGAGGGTGGGGTCCAAGGTGGCAATGCTTGAGCTGACCTATCCAACCGGGGAATAAGCAAGGCCAGCCAGGGCAGTGACAAATGTTTCTTAGCTGACTCTCAAGATGAGATCCAGAAGGCCAGCTACCTCAAGGATGTGTATGGCTGTGGTGGATCCTCTTGCTCCCCTCCAGTGAAACCTATGTGCTCGACTACCTCTCTGAAATGCCTGTACACCAACACACCCAGTGTGGGGAATAACAGGAAGAACTAGAGATCTGTGTGCAGTTGCAGCTCCATGATCTCATTGCAAATGCAGAGACATGGTGGGATAGCTCACATGACTGGAATGCTGTTATGGATGGCTATGTACTTTTTAGGAAAGACAGGCCAGTGGGGCATGGTGGTAGAGTTACTCTTTATGTGGGAGAGCGGCTGGAGTGTATTGAGCTCTGTCTAGGCATGGATGAAGAACGTGTTGAGAGCTTATGGGTAAGAATTAAGGAGCAGGCTAATATGGCAGACGCTGTGTGAGTGTTTACTACAGACCACTGGATCAGGAAGAGGAAGTCCATGAGGCCTTCTAGACAGATGGAAATAGCCTCACGATTTCAGGCGCTGGTTCTCATGGGAGACTTCAACTACCCTGACATTTGCTGGAAAGGCAACACAGCCAGGCACGCATAGTCCAGGAGGTTTCTGCAGAGCAGTGATGATAATTTTTTGACACAGGTGGTAGAGGAACCAATGAAGAGAGGTAAGCTGCTGGACCTCTTGTGAAGGTTGGAGGTAGCCTTGGCTGTAGTGACCATGAGATGGTGGACTTCAGGATCCTGTGTGGAAGAAGCAAGGCAAAAAGTAGAATTGCAACCCTGAACTTTAGGAAAGCCTACTTTGGCCTCTTCAAAGACCTACTTGAAGGAATCCCATGGGCTAAGGCTCTAGAAGGAAGGGGGGTGCAAGAGAGCTGGTTAATATTTAAGCATCGCTTCCTCCAAACTCAAGATCGGTGCATCCCTAGGAGCAAGAAATCAGGAAAAGGAAACAGGAAACCTGCATGCATGAGCAAGAAGCTTCTGGAAAAACTCATATGGAAGAAGGAAGTTTACAGAATGTGGGAAAAGGGACTGGTCACTTGGGAGGAATACAGGAACGTTGTCAGAGTATGCAGGCATGCAATGAGGAAGGCTAGGGTCCACTTGGAATTAAACCTGGCAAGGGATGTCAAGGACAGTAAGATGGGCTACTTCAAGTACATCTGTAGTAAAAGGAAGACTAGGGGAAAATGTGGGGTCACTGCTGAATGAGGTAGGTGCCCTGGTGACAGAAGATGCAGAGAAGGCAGAGTTACTGAATGCTTCTTTGCTTCAGTATTTACTGCTAACGCCAGCCCTCAGGAATCCCAGACCCTGGAAGTCAGAGAGTGAGCCTGGAGTAAGAAGGACTCTCCCTTGATTGAGGAGGAATGGGTTAGAGATCATTTAGGCAAACCGGACACCCAGAAATCCATGAGCCATGATGGGATGCACCCACGAGTTGCTGAGGGAGCTGACAGATGTTATCACGAAGCTGCTCTCCATCATCTTTGAAAAGTCATGGAGAACAGCAGAGGACTGGAGGAAAGCTAATGTCATGCCAGTCTTCAAAAAGGGCAAGAAAGGGGACCTAGGAAACTACAGGCCAGTCAGCTTCACCTCCATCCCTGGAAAGGTGATGGAACAGCTCATCCCGGATGTCACTTCTAAGCATGTAGAGGAAAAGAAGGTTATCATGAGTGGTCAACATGGGTTCATCAAGGAGAAATAATGCTTGACCAATCTGATAGCCTTCTATGATGGAATGACTGGCTAGGTGGATGAGGGAGAACAGTGGACGTTGTCTACCTTGACTTCAGCAAGGCTTTTGACATTGTCTCCCATAACATCCTCATAGGAAAGCTTAGGAAGTGTGGGTTAGTTGAGTGGACAGTGAGATGAATTGCGAACTGGCTGTATGGCAGAGCTCAGAGGGTTGTGATCAGCGACGCAGAGTCTAGTTGGCGGCCTGTAACTAGCGGTGTTCCCCAGAGTTCAGTACTGGGCCCAGTCTTGTTCAACATATTCATCAATGACCTGGATGAGGGGATAGAGTGTACCATCAGCAAGCTTGCTGATGATACAAAACTGGGAAGAGTGGCTGACATACCAGAAGGCTGTGCCACCATACAGCAAGACCCAGACAGGATAGAGTGTTGGGCAGAGAGGAACCTAGCAAAGTTCAACAAAGGCAAATTTAGGGTCCTGCATCTAGAGAGAAATAACCCCATGCAGCAGTACTGGTGCACTGGCCCAAGCATTTAAGAAGACTTGCAGTGAACTGGATGGCTGAAGAACAAGTGCCTGCCTTCCACCTTTTCTGTGATGTCTAAGCAATCCTGGCCTTAAGTTCTAGGCCTGTTTCTGTTGTGTTGCCAGCAACACAAAGGACTGGATTGACAAAGCATCTGCATTTGCAGTATGTTCTATAAGGGAATGAAAGGTCTTTCTAGTTAAAGAGATTTTTTTTTTTAATTAAAAAAAAAAAAGAGAGATGGGTGTACATAGGTTTTGGGGCTGGGAATTTTTTGGTATACCTTCTATAGGTTTTTAAAGTGGGGTTTCATATTTAGCAATAACTTAGTTTTTCCCCATTAAATGCTCTGAGCAGAGTTGCCCCTTAAATTTAAGGAAGAAAAAAAAAAGGTCCTATTAAAAAATGCAACTTCAAAGACTATTATATGAAAAAATCTTGATTGCTTATCTTGTGTTCAATGTCTGGCTAACAATGCATGAGAGACTAAAATGTTATGTTATAATTAGCTGTCTGCTCTGTATGTAGTAATGCATTTGTAAGAATGTACTCTATGATGGTGGACGGCTTTTCTGAAAGACTGTTTTAAATAACTTTGAGGTACTTTCGTGTATTGCTATATATTTATAATGTACTAAGGAGCAGAAATTTGTCTAGTAAAACCAAACTTTTTCTGGGTTTTAAATTGGTTATTTTATTTATTTTGTCTTAAATTGACCTCTCGTTGATCATAACACATAAATTTTAAATGCTTAAATATAACATACTTCTCACTATTTGTCATTATTTGGTGAACAGGAAGAAAAGTGGGGAAAATGAATGCAATACCCATTACAACAAAAAGTATGACCATTCTGGACTGCAGTAGATACAGTTCTACATAAAATTAATTCATAATAATGCCTGGAAGTTTTTAGATGTTTCTTGTCGATATTGTAGACAAAACTTTTCTGTTTGAATCCCACTGTATCTGTGGGGCGTGACTTGTCTCTAGAACACCCCTGTTACTGTTTCTCAGTGTATCTTGCTTTTCCTGTGTTTTCGGTTCTTATCTACCCACAGATAGCAAGGGTAGGTCAGGCTCATTGGTCTGTGTGTTCCAAATCATTAACAGTTTATGCACATGCAATTCCATGTTGGCACTGCGGGAGTGTAATTCATTAAATAGGTGTGCATCACTGACACAGGCTTGGGATGGCTCTGGAGGCTCTGGTGTTTCAGACTGGTGGGTACAGACAGCACCAGTGATCGCTGGCAGCAGCACCCCAGCAGCACTGGGAACAAGACGCTTCACCTGAACTGGTCTGAATATAGTGCTCTGACCCAGGGACCCACATGGTAAGTCTAAAATGAAGGTTTACCAGAGTCCTAAGTTTGATGTTTGTGTAAGATGTGTAGTCATGTGTTTTTTCTTGTAGGTATCAGTTCCATGTTTCCATGTAAAATTAGAGAGAATGAACAACACACGTCTTTGGAGATATTTTCTGTGCTGCAAAATATATTTGTCACCAAATACTAGTATTAAGGTGAATTACACAGTTTTTAATTAGAAAAGCATTCCATTGTGACTAAATTGCTGGCAGGAGTGGACGACCAAAGTGCAGCTGACCATGTAAGAGCTGGTCAACTCTCCAAACCATAACATCTGGTTTGGAGTCAAAAGTATTTCTCAGCCAAATAGTAAAACTTTCGTCTTTCAGCCACAAACAGTGTTGAACATAGTGTTGAATTGTTGTTTGTATTGCATGTAGTTCAAGACAGCAAATCTAATGCAGCAAGAGACTTTAACCTTACCAATAAAATATAAGTAAAACCTCCAATACTCAATTATTGGCATTAAAAAAAGGTTGTTACTGTTACTGTGACTAACTTACTCTGTTGTAGTTCTTCAAGGCACATAGTATTTCAGTAGATTCTTATTAATAATTATGTTACTGTTTTGTATAAAAAGTATTAAGTCCTTTTTCTGGCAATCTCAGTATTCTTGGAGAGAGTATGGTTCTGTCTGTACCTCTGGAATGATATGCTAACTGAAAATACAGTAAAGCACAATTTAGGTTTTTTTTCTGTCACCTGATAAGAACTGCAATGTGTATGATGCATTTAGAGTAGAGCCAGAAAAAAAAAATTAATTACTCAAATTAGCGGTTTATGTTTTTAGTAATATGCAGTTGTACTGAAAAAAGCTACTAGTATTTTTATAAGCATTTGCAAGCATGCTTAGGAAATGGCTCATCCTCTGATATAAAAATAGAGAGTGCAAAACTCTTTTTATCTGCCCACCTCCAATTTTTGCAACCTTACTGCCCTTCAATTTTCAGAAAATTACTTGAGCAAGAACTATTTATTTTATCTAGAACTTTGAATGTGTTAATTTGTTATAATGTATTTCAGTTTCTGCTTTCATTTCATTGTAATGCTGTTAGGTTGCTTTTGTACAGACTTTTTTTTTTCTGTGTTCCTGTGCTAATACAGTGCATCAAGTTTTCAAAGACAAAATCTGATATAGCTATTCCATTACTCTAAAAATACTGAGTGTTATAATAGAGGTATTTCATAGAGCTGGAATTCAGGCTGCTGAAGAACATATGCTATGATACAACACTCAGCTGCATGCATTTTATTTTATTTTAACATTTTCCATAAGACAGCCGTGTCTTTCATTTAGGGAAAGAATGGTGCTTATTGAATTTGTAGATGTTTGGTGCTTTTTGTATGGAGTAAGTGGATGATGAGAATGTAAAGATACCTTCTGAATCCAGTATTGCGTACAGGCTTATTTTTCACTTGTAATTTTCAGTGAGGGTCCCATTGTAAAATCATAATACCCTTGAAAATACTATATGTTTTATACTTTCTGTAGATTATAGTGCTGCATAACCTCTGACTGGAACACAGCCTGAAGTGAAGAACAACATTATGGCACTTCTATGCACAAAGACAGCAGTCAAGGGCTGCTTCGAGCATGGGATTTGACCTAGTGTTCTGCAAATACTTATTATAATAACCTGATCATAAGTGTGATTTATTTTTTTCATAATACCTTTTCAACTACATTGTCTAGCTTCTTTAACCAAAGCTAAGGCATCTTCATACAAAATACTGCATATACATTTTAAAAACAATTAATTAAAAACCTCAGTTTTCAAAATATGAAAGTATGAACAAAGGAATTGAGCACTGGAGACCATTTAAATGACAGGGAAACTAACCTTTGGGATCCAATAGCTGAGACTGTATGTTGGTGACGGGAGAGTGGTGAAAGCTTTGTGGTCAGGATTTACTGTTGGCATTGCCGAAGACAATGAGAATATAAAAGGTTGAAACCAGGGGTGAAGGGCATTGCAGTAATAGTTGTGATTCTTCTAATGGAATTGCATGTAGTTTTGTTGTCATTTTATTGCAATGTATTGGAGGAGTTTTCTGAGTCTCTGAACCATGCAGCTCTTTTGCAATAGGAAAACCTATATTTTCTAGGGATTAAGAAAGCCAGAAGTCTACCTGCTGCCTGCAAAGATATTATCAGCATTAAGAATGGTTTCCAAAATCATGGGAGAGCTATATTTTTCCCCCTCTTTCACTAAATAATGTGTACAGATGTTATAAAAATGGGATTGAATTTTTTTTTGTGATTTTTTTAAAAGTTATTTCCTTGCTATAATATAAAGATAAGTGAGTCTGTTTTTGTTTTTTCTTTCCATCTGATACTGTATCAGAACTTTTTTCTTTATTGTCTTTTCATTTTTTCCTTTTTTTTTTAATCTAAAGCCTGCCTTTTTTTTTTTTTTGGCACAGGTAAGAGAATGGTGTATGTTTATTATTTCAAATAAAAATAACAACCTACTATATCAGGGAGGAACTGAAACATCCCATAGGATATATCTGGTTACTGTAAAACTTTCAGTGAAAGTTAGGCAACTTTGCTGGTTTCACAGCCTTCTTGAGCTGCTTACCTCCCTGGGCTCCCCAGGCTGCCCTGCCAGCTACTTTTCTGTTCAGATGACTTACGAGCTGGAAGGTTGGCGAGCTTATGTAGTGAGGGACCTCAGACCTTAGGAGATCCACGTACACAAGATGGCTACTAGATAAGCTGTCAAAACAGAAACTGTATCTGGGCAACCATCAGGCCTACAGACCAGAACAACCAATGTTGGCATTTTAGATGTTTCTAAAATGAAATGTTTAAAAACAGTTAGCATTTAGAAAGGAAGAAATTGAGATTTGGATTTTGTTCCAATTTAATTTCATATTGTAATGAATACTGTGTGTGTTATTCTCCAATAGAAAACCTCTGTTCAAATTTCTTTTTAGGCTATGCTTTTAATTCTTTTAAATAAATGTCTTGCTTTTCAATGCATTGAGTGTTTTGGGTTTTTTTGTTGTGTTTTTTTTTCTCAGTGGTATTTGCAGCACCATTATGTGTATAAAGGCAAAAATTTCATCAGGAAACTTATAAGTTAAAAAGTATAGAAAAAACATTCTACAAGAGGTATAAGATTGTCATGACTAATACTGCGTTTATGTAGTCACATTCATTATAATATTTGGTGTCTTATTTGTATCATGAAAACATACCAGATTGTCAAAGTGACTTTCAGAATGCCTAGGTATTTTTTCTTATGGTATAACAGGTAACCAGAATGCCTTTTCTCTAATATAATATTACTTCATGTTTGTAGGTAATATATGCTTTGAACACTAAAAATGATGAACATGAAGCTGCTATCCAAGCCCTTAAGGATGCTCATGAAGAAGAAATTCAACAAATTCTTGCAGAGACCAGAGAGAAGATCTTGCAGTATAAAAGCAAAGTTGCAGAAGAAATGGATCTCAAGAGAAAGATCCAGGTTTTAGAAGAGTCACTGGAAGATCATAAAAAGATGAAACATCAGGCCTTGACAGAATTTGAAGCCTATAAGGATAGAGTTGAAGATATGCAGCTTTGTGCAGAAGCTCAGCATGTCCAACGCGTAGTGACCATGTCAAGAGAAGTAGAAGAGATCAGAAAGAAATTTGAGGAAAGGCTACGAAGTTTCATACAGTTGCAAGTGCAGTATGAGAAGGACAAGCGTACAGCTCTGGAAGACTTGAGAGCTGCCCACAGGCTTGAGATTCAAGAACTTCTGAAGACTCAACAGAGTCAGAATGCTACTTTAAGCAAGGGACAAGAAAAGCTAGAGGAGTTGCATAGAATGGAGCTGGAAGACTTGAACAATAAAGTTGAAGAGTTAAGACTCGAAAGAAAAAAACTGATTGAGGACTATGAAGGCAAACTCAGCAAAGCACAGTCCTTCTATGAACATGAACTTGATTCTTTGAAAAGATCTCAGCTTTTTACAGCAGAAAGTCTGCATGCTTGCAAAGAAAAAGAAGTGGAGCTAAGAAAAGAATTTCAAAACCAGGAAAGTATGTTACGAAAGAACCTGGGAAAGCTTAAAACTGAATTGCAAATGGTCCAGGATGAAGCTGCCAGTCTACGGGAAAAATGCCAAAAACTTCAGGTGGCTCTTGGTACAGCAGAAAACAATGTTCAGGTGAGACTGCTGATATGCTGTCCCCGAGACTGTGAATTTTCTTTTACTATTTATGCTGTCTTTCCATGAGGCTAGTAGGTTGAGGTGACTGTAACATGTAAGCTTAATTTTCTGTCACTCTTACTTATCATCTACTTCTAAATTTTTAAATTTATATTATTATTTTGTCTAATTTTCCCAGCACCATTGGGTAGACCTGAGATGGGCCATGAGCTTTTCTCATTTACAATCTTAATTCCAGCCCATCTTTTGGACTGTCCTTCCTTCTTGTTTTAAAGACTACAGGGTATAGTGAAAGAAGACTGCCACCATTATCAGATGTTAAATACAGAATACCTTTTTCCAGTTTCCCAAGGGTCCTTCCAAAAGTTCCTTTCCAACTCTATTCAGTTAATGAAGCAGAATTCTTGCCTTTCAGTTGATTACACCAAGGAGGTGGATGTCTGGAAAGCTGCAGCAAAGGGGAAACCCACTGTATATTAATCATTCCTGCAATAAAGGAGTTCATCTTGGTTCCAAAGAGCAAGAGTCTAGTACAGTATTCACAGTAGATTTTTAAGCCAGGTCTTGCTGTTATCGTCGTGGATGAAGTGGCCAAAGGCATAATCTCACCACTTCCAGTGTCTGTTTCATTACATGACCCGTCCAGTGTTTTCTCCAATTCTGCTTCCTGCTTTAGTTTCAGAAATGATCCCTTTACTATTCCAGTGACTGGAATGATGAGAAATCTAGTTTTTCTTTTGAAACGGAACAAGATTTCCTTTTCCTTCATGAATGGCTGATAACACATCATCATCACGCTACCTGAGACATACTGTTGTGAATCAGTACATGAGACTTAAAACATACTAAAGTTTAACTAATTGTCTAGCTCTCATTTCACGTATATCCATGTGCAGATTAATTTGTGTCAGTACTAAACACTCACAGTTGCAATGTGGGACACTGTAAACTGCTGTGAATATGTAATGTATTATTCAATGTGAAGAACTCTCAGATACCAGAAACCACGTTTCTCAAATTGGCCCCCAAACTCTGTAGACCATCTTAACATTTTTATTTTTCATATACTCTTTTGAATATTGTCACATTTTTTAGGCATCCTTGTATGCCATATATCCAGCATCTTGTAGTGTGTCAACAATATTTTTGGAAAAACACATAACACAAAATGAATATGACTGTAATATCACAAGAGTTCAGCTTTTGTATGAATGAAACTTGTTTGCTGAAGGGTCTTTTCAGTTCTTTTTAATCTAGTGCTCATTTAAACTTAAACGTGATTGTACATAATGATAACAGGCATTGTACCTTTCTTCCTCTAGGTTCTTCAGAAACAGCTAGATGATGTGAAGGAGGAGGAGATGTCATTGTTAAGCAAACACAAAGAAGTGGAAAGTGAGCTAGCAGCTGCTAGAGAGCGCTTACAGCAGCAGGCCACTGACCTTGTTCTCAAAGCCAGTATGTATGTCAGTAATTTAATCTGGAAATGAACTTCACCTATTTATTCTAGCCTTTCCTTTTTCTGTTAACCTTGTGCAGGTTAGAGTGCCTAAAGACCGTTCAACGCTGTCGGTAGATATTTCTGACAAGTTTTGGTTTTTAACTGTTTTGATATCACCTGCATTGTACTTAGGATTCTTTTTCTGTGTACTTACTTGTCCAGATGTTCTTCTTTGTATGACATGTACGCATCTTCCAGGCCTTGGAATTTCTTGCCTTAACTGCACTTGTACAGAATACTGCTGCTGTGTATCTGAGACATACTTCCTGTTCCTCCATCCTTTTTCAGTTGCCTTGTCTTTTTGCTGAGACTGCAGTACACCTGCTGTCGGAAGACTTGCAGCTTATCGGTTAATGAATCTGTTAGGGTTTTCTTTATAACTGTTTTCTTGACTTCTCTGTGCTCATTGGTATATGGAAAGGCATAGAAAATGCTTTAAGATTTGGCTGTACGCACGTGGATTTTAACTTACTGTCATTGTCTCTCTAGTAAACTTCTTAGTGGTATTGTGTGGGCCTGGGCCCAAGTACTTGAACTTGGTTAACTATACTATAGGTAGGACTGTAGGCTAAAAATAATCCCCTAACTTATCTTTGGCCTTTTTCAACTAGGCGAATCATGGAAATACCTGATTATTTTCCACACAAGTTAGCACAAGCCCAGGGGCACTTCCCAAAAGTCAGTTTGGATATGATCACCTTGCTTTGAAGGCTGGGATGTTGCCAGACAGTGCCAGTTGGCCTTAGGGGCAGAAAATACTTCACAGCATTAACTTGCTAATACTGTAATAGTTTATTATTTATATACTATATATAATACTATATTTACTATTACTGTAATAGCTTACTATTAGCTGGCTACATGTGGCTTAGCCCTCAAACTGCATATGTGACTGTGGCCTGTATCAAGGCTTTCTTTCTGTCCTTCAAATAATGAAGCAGTTCCTACAAGACAGACTGAGTGTGTCTGCTGCCTAGGAGAGCTTCATGCCTAGGACAAGTGGCATAGATGAGCTAGCTAAGGTAAGGGCTAGGAATAGCCTGGGCTATATGTTTGAACAATATAGAGGCCAGCTGGGACCCAAGACTACAAGGTCCTACTGATTGTAAATAGCTAAAAAGAATGGACTCCCTGCTAAGAGGATCTCAAGTCATGGATCCCAAATGGGAATCTGACCCTCCAAAAATGATGTGTGAGGCACTTACAGAAAAAAAATAATCATGATCTGAGACTGTTGGAGGAAATAAACCTGCTCTCATACACTCTTTAACCATTCCTGTTTCTTTCCTTAGGCAGAAGCATGGGAGAGGTTCAGCAGCCAGACCCAGATTTGCTAGAAACAATATCCAGGCTATTTTTCCTTATTACTGATGACAATGAGTCAGCTAGACTGTGAATCCAGCACTGGTCTTCTCTGGCACTAGGGTTTTTAGCTTTACTAGGAATTGCAGTGTGTCCATGCTATTGCTGAGCTTAGTGGCACTGTCAATAGTACATCTTTGCTTTACAGCACCTTGCTATGCAATAAGAACCAGGAGCCCTGTTTATAGTGGTGCCAACAAGCCTTTGTTGTGTGATATAATTGATTACCAGCCTGTTTGGAAATGGTTTATGACAGTGGGACAAACTTGAAAGTCTTGTTACATTCTCCTTGTTACATTCTAAAATCTGGGTGTTTCTTACCATTTCTTAAATGGATGAACTCTTGAAACAAGGTAGTTCTTGAAATGTTACAGAAGTTAGGCATGCTCGTTATCTTTTTTTCTCTTCAGTTTTTAGTTTTATCAAACAAAAATGCCAAAATGTTTCTTAGAACTCTTCAGGGCTTAGTACAACTAGAAGTGTGCATTTTTGATAAAAATACTACTAATTTTAAGCATTTTTCATGGCCAAATTCCATTATATGTGGAATTTCCCTTCTCTTCACATCAATGTTCACAGACAACAAAGGCTAAAACAGTTTCCTTTTTGGCATGTCTTATTTTAAGGGCAGATGGAAATGAATTGGGAGGCTTGGTGGTTTTGTCTTGTGAGAAACAGTGACACACAGTCCACTGTCTTAGTAACTTAAATTTAAAAGCAATATGCTGTTATTAAAAATCAACGAATCCATCATTTTTTGAAATTTATAACAAAGGGGGGGGGGAAGGTCTCTCCCAGAAGTTGCGAGTAAAAAATTTATTCTGAGTAAATAATGTATTTTCTTATCTGGATGCCTTCTTTATGTGAAACTGTTATGGATCTCTCCATGATCCTTGAAAGTCTGTTTATTTATCATATTTATCATATGCTAATTTTTAAAAGGCATGTTTCAAACATATCTATGTCATGTAATTTATGAAGGGGATAATACAGTGTTTCTATCAAAAGAATCCATTCCAACATGATATTTCATCTTAGGTGTGACTTCATGATGCTTTTACAAAGATGTTAAAATAATGGGAGAACATCCTCTCTCTTGTCTTGCAATTGAATAAACTTAGGAGCATCTTCTTGGTTGTTCAATTGAACAAACCTAGGTGCATCCTCTTTACCAAAGTAATCTTCTATCTCCTTCTAAGCCCTTCCCAGAATAACAGGAGTTTTACTGCTTTATTCAGTTACCTAGTGGTAGCATTTTCAGTAATGCAGATATAAATTAAGAAGAACAAGGATAAAAATTTCTGAAGTCATAAACATTTTTCCGCTGGTGATGTGAAGGACAGATGATTGTAATGTCTAGCTTTGTAGATTATTTTTTTTTAAATATATATAAAGAAATTAAAAGCAAGCCTTTAACCTGCAAGGATTTAGATCATACTTTACTACAGAGAGAATGAATTCTGCTACATCTTTTAGTCATATACCTATAGCAAAATAAACAAAGTGTAATTCCATAAGTTTTGCATAGCTTTAGCTGCTATACCTATCATGCTGGTTAAATTAGAAGTTTGATAAAACAGTAACATCTTTACCATTAGACTTCAACATTCTGCTTTCTGTTGTGTAGCTTATTGTGGGGTAAAAATGTGCGGGTTCAGGTGGGGTAAGACTTTCAAGATAGACTGTCTGGGTTCATACTGTTGCCTACCTCTGCTTTCTCTTGGAGTCAATATGCAACTTTGAAGCAGGAAAACTGAAACTAAAGGAGCCCCAGCACCAAGCGCTCTACTGTTGTTGGACATTTTACAATAAAACTAAAAAAGGGAGAAGTGGAGGGGAAGGTAAGCATTGCAGTGAAGATAATGGAGATCCATATGAAAACATCGACTGGAGTTGTACTTCTGGAAATCACTGAAGTATGAATTTTTACTTAAATTACATGAAACCAATGCTGTGAGGTTTTAAAGAGCTGTTTTGGTTTTAGGTCACATTGGAATGCTTCAAGCTACTCAAATGACTCAAGAAGTTACAATCAGAGATTTGGAATCAGAGAAGTCTAGATTAAAAGAAAAACTATCACAACTGGAAGAGGAAAGAAACTTACTACAAAGCAAAACACAGAGTCTGGATGAGCGACAAAGGCAGCAAATTCTGGCCTTGGAAAAGGTTAAACAGCTTATTGACTTTAGTTGAATAAAAACAAAAGACCTAGAATTCTAAGGAAATATGATTGTGTGTTAATTTTTGTTTGATATGACTGGGCTAGGACCAGTAGTATGTTCCAAGTGTATCTCATGAAGCAACATAGAATGATTAATGTAGAGTGCAAAGTGAGAGTAGAGGGAAGTCAGATTAGAAATTCAGACTGCTTTGGACATCTTTTAAAAATGTCATTTAATTTATGACCTCACGTAGATGCTGTATGTAGATGTATGTAAAGTGTCTCAGTACAGAGAAATGTGAAATGATTAAAGAATTAAAAAAGCCATTCTTTGAAAACGTGCAGAACATGTTTGAAAATACTGACCTGAAATTTTCTGTAGGCGTGATACTCCATTACTATTTCCCCAGATTAAATAGAAAAAAAATAAGTGTTAGTATCGATATAATGCTTTGCATTGATATATTGAAACTACCTTTTTGGTTATTGAATTATTTAGTCAGCACACAGCGTTTGCCAGATTTGTTTTACATGGAAGTTAATTTCTGTAGATGTATTTCATCAGTAATGTTTTTGTATTTTTTCCTCTTACTCTTCAGATTTTTTTATTGTTTAATAGAAATTATTGTATTTTTCTCCGTCTCTTATAGAAAGTAAATGAAGCAAGGGAGACACAACGTGAATATTATGAGAAGGAGCTGGTAAAATTGCAAGCAAGATTGGAAGGAGAGGCTGCACAGTTAAAGGAGGCTCATTCTAAGACCTTAGAAGAATTGGCATGGAAACACCATACTGCAATTGAGGCTGCACACAGTAATGCTAATAAGGATAAGAAAAAACTGCAGATGGTAGGTTTGTGTCTTCTTAATGATCAAACATATTACGAAAAGCAAAAGTTAGAGTTTGAACCTCGTACTCCATGGTTTTGTTGTATGGAAGTTTTATTTGGAGTTACCTGCAGATCTGCTGTGCCTCTTTGAAGAAACTGCTCAGCCTTTATTAAAATAACATATACCTTGCAAAAAAAAAAAAAAGGCATTTGTTCTGACATTTGTCTGCATACAGAAGAGAAATTCTCATCTCAAAACAGTTTTCTTCTTGAGTATAGTAGGTGTGTGTTTTCGCAGGTCTTGTGACTCGTGTTCAGAAAGGTTGGTATATTGCTCAAGATCAGGCCTTCTGAAGGAGATGAAAGATTATGTTACTTCAATATTTATTTAAAATTTTCATAAACAGTCCAGAAGTAAAAACAGATATTATATTAGTACTTGACTATAGGTATACTCAGAGGACAACAACAGCTGTTCCTAATTTACATCAAAAAATTATGCTAACTGTATACCAATTATTTATTTATCTTTGATTGGAATCCTGAAACTGAAAGGCTTTTTGTTTCACAAAATTGTTGGCATAAATGAGAGGAACAATTTTGAATTATTATTTCCAACTTGATTGTATGTATATTATACACAAATTTTCCCTTATATACTAAATATGGGATAAATATTAATTGATTAATTTAAGGCTTTGTTAGGCTCCTCTATTGTGTTCACTGGAAACATACCAAGAAACACAGTTGTAGTTAGTGATGTGCATCCTAGACTGAATTATTATTTTTTTTGATACATTATTTTGCTGGTGTTGTTTCTTAGTGTTATCCCAAATCCCAAAGACTTTTTCACATCTTCTAGTAATGGAAGTAGTTCTCAGAGACATACATGCATCTGGTCTTTCAGGTTCACTTGCTTTATAACTTTAAACATGCCTGTTATTAATGTGACATCTCTTAAGGGTTTCTGGGAATAGTTTTCTTTTACTTCAGTAAGATGTGGGGGTTTTTTTGGTTTCTTTGCTTTTGTTTGTAATTAAGCTAGTGTAGAGAGTAAAACAAAGGCTATACCTCTATAAACATGAAAAATGTGAAACCTGATTTTAGCAAGGGAAAATGAACTATGAAAAGATGTCAGGGTCAAGATCTCAGTAAATCTTAATCAGCATACTGTCTCCTCTGTCAAACCTGTCTCGCTAAGCACGTGTCGTGTTCTTTGAGTAACTCAGGGAAGGAACAGTCAGTCTCAAACGCGGAGAAAAGTTGAATTTAGTATGAGGAAGAAGCATGGTATACAAGGAATCTTGGGACAGAAGACATGAGGATTTACTGGGACTGGTAGACTGGGAAAGGCATCTGGCGTTTGGAAAGCTTTGGAAAAAAAATGGAACAGAAGAGAATTCTAAAGAATGAGAATAGGACTCAAGAAATGGCTTAAATATATCTCTTTGCTTCAATTCTTCCATCTATAAAATGGGCTGTAAAAATGGCATCAGTTCATAGGAGGATTATGAAAATAGAGCTGCTAATAATTTTGCAGTACTGCACAGCTGTACTGACAAGTATCATAAAAGAACTAATTACTCAGTTATCACTGTAGGGTCTGAATAGCACTACTGAAATTTTGCAGACAGCAGTTTTCATGGTGCGAACAAGAAAAACTGAGCAAGTCTCTTTTAGCAAGCATCATTTGTCCCATGTGGTGATTAATCTGGGCCAGATGAAGAAAATATGCACTTGTTGAGTTACATTGTATAGCAAATACATTGTATAGCAAAACTCGGTTTTGTCACTATGTCCAACTTCTACCAACAAAGAGATTGTGCAAACATTTTATACACAAATCATTTGTTGCCTATTGCACACCCTACTGGAGTGCTTACCACCCCCAGCAAAACACTTGAGGAGTCTGGTTTTGGATGAGGAAGGGCTGGCCTCTGTCGCTTCTTGGAACAGGCTGGATGACGTTAAGTTGCTGTCTTCCAGCTCCCTGGTTTTCCTTAGAGTTTTATACCTTTTCATGGCAGTCTTCTTCCTCTTGAGTTCTTGAGCTTTTAGCTCTCCCACTCTTGCAATCTCACCAATGCCTGCAGTTGCACTTTTTTGTTTTGTTCATGGTTCTGGTCTATGTATTTTCATAGCTGTTTCTGAGATACTACTGATTTCTCAGAAACCTGAGCCCAGGGCTACACAGAGGCACTGGATCGATGCTCCGCCTTGCATTACAGCTGAACCCCTGGGAGGGAGTTCATAAAGGAGCCTCTGTAGCTGCATAGAAAACCTTGAAGTTGTATTACCTGGCTCTGGAGCACCTTACCTGGCAATGTTAATTTTCTTCAAGAAGACTTTGTGGTATAATAAATTATATAGTATATTCCACTGGAATGTATAATAAAGCTCTTAATTTTAACAGGTTTCATATTAAGTATTTTGAGACAGAAATTTTTCTTCTGAAAATATATTCTGAATATTAATAAAGCTGAAGCATATGTTTAGAGTTTTCCTTAATAAAAGAAAAAAGTTTCTAACAAATATACAACATAGGCTCATATAAGATAAATTTAATTCATCCAACAGAGCTGCTTTCAGTATTTGGCTATGACTCCCCAGAAATCAAATGAAAACAGAGGTGTTATTTGATTCTTTCCATGTTATTGAACTTGAAGACTAATTGTTGATTTCTTTTGGTTCTACCTATATTTTATAGATATGGTGTGGGCTTTTATAGATATGGTGGGGCTTTTTTTTGTTTATTGTAATGGTCTTAAAACTTCCCGAAGCTCAGTACGGGTTTTAAACTTTGCTATTTTCTGTGGGGATTATGTGTAGGAGATAGATGGGTAAAGGCTGAAGGATAAGCATATTATTAGTGTAACTTTATAAAAAATTGAAACTGCTGCATTCTGTCAACTCAGATTGAAAAATTGTGAAAGTAGATATAGTTTTAATGATTTTGATAATTAAGTGTAAAGTGAAACTAATGATTGAGAAGAAAGTCCGGTTTATTTTGTGATTAAACATATTAAGTTAGAAAACTAACTGAAAAAATAAGGCATCCATTGTAGAAGAAAATAAATATTCATGTTTTAACACTTTAAGGAAAGGACGATTCTTGATTGAGATGAGCAATATTTATGCCAGAAGGAATAACTTTCATGTGGTGTGCCTGTACTTTGCAATGACTGTATAGGAAGTACTTAATGTTTTTTCCATCCTTCTTATTTCTGAAGGAGTTGGAGCAGCAGTTTGAAAAGGAGAAACTGCATTTGGAGGATGATAAGAATCAGCTCCGACAGCAGCTGGAAAACCTGAAGGAAGAGCTGACAACAAAACTGACTTCTGCCAATCAGGAGGCAAGGTTTAAATTAATTGCATAAGCTAATGATCCTGTGCACTGGACCACATTTTATCAGTAATGATCTTGTGCTTAGAGTCCAGTGCAGAGCTAGGACTGCACCGTTCAGTCTGTTTAGTGTCTTATTTCTGTTTAAAGTGAAATAATCTTCAAAAATGATAAGGTACTTGACTGCTTCTGAGCACTGATTTTATTGTTCTTTACAAAATTAACAAAGAAAGAGATGGAGGTACAAAACGGTTGACATAAACAGCCTTTCTTGTTTTACTTTCTCATTGGGTGCACAGACCTCTACACAAAATACATCAGGAGACAGAGTGAAAATTAACTGTGTTTAAACCCATAGCAATGTTTTGATATATGCAATCAATGTTAAATGAAATGTAGAATCATAGAATGGTTTGGGTTGGAAGGGACCTTTAGAGGTCATCTAGTCTAACCCCCCTGCAATGAGCAGAGTCATCTTCATCTACCTCAGGTCACTCAGAGCCCCGTCCAACCTGACTTTGAATGCTTCCAGGGATGGGGCATCTACTGCCTCTCTGGGCAACCTGTTCCAGTGTTTCACCATTCTCATTGTAAAAAATTTCTTCCTTATATCCAGTCTGAATCTTCCCTCTTTTAATTTAAAATCATTACCCCTTGTCCTATCGCAAGGGGTCCTGCTAAAAAGTTTGTCCCCATCTTTCCTGTAGGCCCCCTTTAAGTACTGGAAGGCCTCTATAAGGTCTCTCTGGAGCCTTCTCTTCTCCGGGCTGAACATCCCCAAGTCTCTGAGTCTGTCCTCATAGGACAGGTGCTCTAGTATGTGTTCTTTTAAGCTTAATAAATGGGAAAGATCGCCCTTCTAAAAGTAATTTTTTTTCTTATTGTGTTTTAAAGCATATATTCTTATATGTTAATTATTGCTATGTTGTTAATGCATCAATATATTACTAAATTAATATGCATGCTAATGTATTAAAATATTATATATTAAACTATATATTAATATAGTTTCAATATACTGATATATACTTTCAGAGTAGTACCTACCAGATAGATAGATAGACGTGCCGGAGAATATATACTACCAGAGTAGTTGAACCTGCCATCTTAAGAGCTCAGCAGCACATATCAGTCAGTCGTGAGTACCTGTTAAACAGGGGACTGTACTTTCTTCTCATAGTTGTGAGTGCCTTCGCTTGTACTTCGGACCTTGGAGAAGGCGCAAATTGAAGCTGGAGCTGTTCTTGCTCTTTTAACAGTGTGCTTACCTATATTCAAACTGATGGAAAACATGATGTATTTGATATATATGTTAACAAAATCAAACAGGTTTATTTTTCATTTCAAAATTACAGAAAGGTTAGTTATTTCTTTTTAGCTTTAACTTCTCTGTTGCATGTTAACTTCTTGCTGGATTAGATCTGAGAAGAACACTGTTGTCGTTCTACTGTCGTTCAACACTAGGCTTTAATTTAGTTACTCTTTATCAACTTCTCTTGGGTTCATGAATAAGAAACTCGCTCCTTTGAAGGAAATCACTTCAAATGTTTTAAGAATGAGTTTTCATCATCAAACTGCTATCAAGTTCAGGCTTGGAAAATTCATCAGCACACTGAATGACGAAAACAGACATAGTTAAGGAATAGATAACTCTAGCATAAACTAAAATAGGGAATTAGGCCCAGCTGTTATTTAGTAATTGAGCTTATATACATTCTTATGCCAGGGTAAATGTAATACAGTGTATTTTGCATATTGAGAGAATGAGAGAAAGTGTATAGGCAATAAATTCAGAGTGGTCTGTAAATCCACTCTGTAATACAGAGGTGATGCGTTTTATGTTATTACTATGTTTACCTTAAGCACATGAGACAAGTGCTTCACTTGCAACCACAGCTTACCCTTGGATCTCTATTGACAACTGACAAGAGTTTCTCAATGCCTTCGCTGACCTGGAAGAAACTTCCCTGTGAAATGTCTCACACATCTTTAGCTTAGCTCTTACATTTCTACTGCTGCTTCCTTTTTTGTTTGTTTTGTGTTAAGTTACAGATGTCGTTTAACAGTAGGCACATATTTGTTACCGCGGGTGTTAGCTTAGCTCTAGCTTCCCCGCTGAGAAAGCTGCTTTTCAGCCTATGCCATCCTCTTTTCTTTTTGACAGGCTTTTTGATAGCAATTATCTTAGCTAAAGGATGAGGAAGATTCAAGCCTCATTAGGCTTGGTCCTAGTACCAAGCTATTTAAGAACAGTGTAATCTTAAATACTGGCTGGAGGTGTTTTTGAGAGTTCAGGTTAAGTCAAGATCCTAACTTTCTCACATGTATCTCAGGGTGAGGCTGGCTGTTTACTCTATAGATTTGCTTCCTTTCACCGCTGACTGGCCAAGACCTTTTAGAAAGACTGTTTATGTCACTTGACAGAGTAGTCTAAGGACTGGCCATCTCCATGAAAAGGATTTCTGATAATATTACTAAGGATCACTTTAAACAGCCTCCAGCATTGCTTTGTCATCAGTAGAATAGACCTAAGCCCTATGAGTGGCATTCCTGCATAACATTTCCATAGCCTTTAGATCTACAGGACTGCTGTTTGCATTTCATGCAGGTGGTGTGCTACTGCCAGATATATAGACAGCGGTGCACCTTGTGGATATCAATATGCTTTTAGGGGCAATTTTTCATGTAGGGTTTCTTTTTCAGGTAGTAGTGCTCTGTAGGGAATTGCTAGTTGTTTGTGTAGAATGCAAAGGAGCACATAGACAAATGCTCAAGGTTACATTAGTGTTTTCTCTGAGATCTGTCATGCCAAAGAAATATGGGATTCCTTGCTGAGAAGAAAGGAGGAGTCCCTCTTTTTTAAAACACTTCATGAGTTGCATACAGAGGTAGAGAGTTCTGGGAGGAGTGTCCATGTGTGTATATATGTGTATGTTTCTGTGTATGTTGTAAACAGTATTTGCATATAGTTATGCTAACAAGCAGAAAGAGTAGTTATAACTATTACCTGTTCATACCTGCAAATCAGAGGTTAGTCTTTTCTTGGGATGTTTGTCCTGTTGTGAATGAATTTACCTCAACATACAAATGCAATGGCATAGACTATTACTTCTGCAAAAAATTTCAGTTCCCATTAGCTGCTGTTCTTTTGTCCCCCCTGCCTCCCTTTATTCTGTTTTTCCAGCCTATGTATTTCAAAAGTTTTTCCTTACCTATAGCTGGGGAACAATGTTCAGTCTCTAATACTTTGCCTTGAAGCAAAGAAGTATAGCGTCATTTTACAGCTGGGGAGCTGAAGCACGAAGAGACAGAAAAAAGTGTGCTGTTACATAGCAGTTAAGGAAATGATCACATTATACTCTGTGATATTAGATTGAGCTAATAGGCTAATTTTTGGCCAGGTAGCAACCTGAAAACAGAGAAACATACACACTCGCACAAGTTAATTTATTCATTAGATTAGAGTGTATGTATTTTGAAATAGCAGTTCTCATTATCTTAATTTTCATAAAACATGCTTCCTCACAGTAAAATTACAGGTAATTTCAGAACTTTTATGTAACTTCGCTCCTTGCAGAATGCTTCAAACATAGGTTGGGTATTTTTTTTACTTGTGAAAATACTTCAATTGAATCTTTGATTTCATAATATAACAGGATTACTTTTTTTTAATACAGAAACATGAAGTGATATTAAAGGAGAACAGCCTGTACAAACAAAAATAGGTTGGAATTAGAAAATACTGGAAGAAAATGAAACCAGGATGACTTGGCTGCCATTAGTAATAATTATGGAAATTACAACTTTTTTTTTTCTGTCATAGGTGTGTCGTCTGCAAGACCTAGTACGAAAAAGTGAACAAGGCCTTGGTACTGCAGAAGGACATATCTCCAGTCTTCAAGAAGCTCAGGAAATACTCCAGAAAGAACTAGAATTAACTAGAGCAAGACTGCGAGAGACTACAGATTCATTGTATAGCGTTGAGGTAACCGTAACATTGGAGAATAAATTGCGCAAAATACAGTCACAGTGATTTTTGGTCTTGCTTTTTAAAATGGCAAGAAGTATTCTAATGCACACGTGATTGAAGAAGCTTTGGAGGGCTTCATTAAAAGAGAGATTTTATTTCAAATGGAGAGGGAAAAAAAAATGAAAAACTAGGATGGGTTGGTTTGGGGTTGTTGAGTCAGTGGGGTGTTCTGTTTTGGGGTTTTTTTGTTTGTTTTCAGAACAAATTTAGTATTTAACGAGTATTGCTGCAAGCACATCTTTCTGTGGTTAATATAAATTGTAGCTGCCAAAGTATGTCTATACAAAATATATCCAGAATTGGATTTTCTAGAGGCTTAATAGAATTTCATGAGAATGTAAGAAGGATATGTTACACCCGTGCTATTCCAGACAGTTTTGTGTCCTGGTGCCCAACAAGATCTAGCTAGCTCTAGAATTCATTGAAACCTTTTTAATTCATTTTTTTTAATGCATGCATACCATGTTTTTCTCAAATAATGGGCACAGTTTTCATTTCAGGCTCAAATTTAGAATTTCAGAAGATGTTTGAGAATATTTTTAAAGAGATATGCTATGATATCTTGAAAGATAGCACAGTATCATCATCATGTGACCATTTTATACAAATGAAGCAATTAACTTGTTTAAGCACAAATATATTGCCATTTTGGTTGGCTTAGGAGGAACTGCAACTGTCAGTTAATCTGTCAATAGCTCATTGACTTTAACACTAAGCATCATATTAAGTACAACCTTTCCTTTTTCTTTCCTCAGTAAACGATGTACACTAACAAGATCACAGCAATATTTGAAGTACGGCAGCAAATATTAAAAAAATAAAATAAAAATCCCTGAATCTGTTCTCATACTAGTGCTATTTTATTAACAAAACCAGCCTAAAACAGGATATTTGTGGTTTGGGTTTTTTTGCTTTTTGGTTG
Organism: Larus michahellis; assembly: GCF_964199755.1. Lineage (NCBI taxonomy): Eukaryota > Metazoa > Chordata > Aves > Charadriiformes > Laridae > Larus > Larus michahellis. Next base: position 76,634,734 of record NC_133898.1, read on the forward strand.
TTTTTTTTTAATTTCTTTTACCTATGGTCATTAGAAGTGCACACTGCTACACTTTATAACTTCCTTTGTATTTTGTATAATTTCTCTAAGTCTTTCTGCATTCTTCTCTCTCTACCTATTGTAACATTTAAATATTCATAAATAGTAGGTTACTAGCAACAACACTTATCTTAACAGATTTTAAAACATATAAATGAAAAAATCCTAAAAAAACTTCTCACTTTAAAAAGTCTTAATTAAATTTAGATGGTCATGTTTGCTTCTTGTGAATGAAGCAAGCACTGCTGAAAAACATTCGTGTAAGTATGATTTCTAGGTAGTACCTAGTACTATTCTACTATGGTAAAATTTGAACAGAAATTGATAGGAATCTTAGAGGGTCTTTTTCTGTGCTCAGACTGTGAAATCCTGTTTCTAGCAGGTTTGTTCAGCCAAGAAACAGAAAGAAGATACATGAACTTTGTATCAAATCCAGATAGCTCGAGCTTTGGAGTTCAAATACTGAATATTTGTTGATTTTAAGAAAAAAAAAAAATTTTTAAAAAAATCCAAAACATGCCTGACAAGAACCTAAGCAACCTGCTCTAATTCTGAAGTTAGTCCTGCTCTCAATGACCTCTTGAGGTTTCTTTCCAATACAAATTATTCTGTGATTCAGTGTAACAGCATTTGAAAATAGTACTTCCAGAATGAATTATTGGAAAACTGCTTTTTTTTATAGCTCTTTGTAGGGATGCAGAATTCTGTTTCACAAGTAAGAAGTATCAGCAGATGTATAGGTGTTAATTGTGTGTAGTTAGGAATTACACACTGAAAAAGCTATGGCTCAAGTTTTATGAGCCAATTATAAATGACACTTTTATTATAAAGGTTTTAAAGGTTTATGGTTTGAAATACTTTTTTGCTGCTGATCAGTCTCTATTGTGAAGTTTCTGTTTGCAGGGAGAACTAGATCAGGAGAGACAACAGCACGAGGCAATGATTGCTGCCATGAGAGAAGAGGAAAAGTTCAAAGTTGACAGAATGGCTCGTGACTTGGAAATAAAATGGACAGAAAATCTTCGGCAAGCATTTTTTTTTCTTTTAGTCTCTAATAAGAAATTAAGTATGCATTGCATACAAATGTAGTAACAAACAATGTAAAGCAAAGGTTTCTGTTATTATCTAGGCTTTTCCAATTATTACTGAGTTCTTAATTCTCTTTCACTTCTTGCCTGCTGCATTTTAGTTATTTGACCTTTGCTTTTAGGCAGGAATGCAATAAGCTTCGTGAAGAGCTGAGGCTACAGCATGAAGAGGATAAGAAGGCAGCCATGACTCAGCTGTTGCAGCTGAAAGAACGTGAAAAAAATGCAGCAAGGGATGGATGGCAAAAAAAAGTTGAAGATCTTTTAGACCAGGTAACTATGGTCTCTTTGAGAATTGGAAGGCCATGGCGGTTTAGTTGCTGGTGGTTTATTGCAAAGTAACTACATGAGATTGGTAGTGACATCTGTCTTTCGAAATGAAATTTGTGAATGTAATGCTTTTTAAAGTAATATATGAGAATGTCTTAAAATTATATGAATGTCCTTCTTTACACTAAATGTGAATAACACTTTTTACAGTTTTTTGGGGGGAGTGGGAGGGTGTTTACAGTCTCACCTCTTCACTATAAGATTTTTTTTGATTCTCTATCTGCTCACCTATTCTATTGTAAATATTTTCCAATGCTAATTGTTTGGACTTGGAGGTATCCCTTATCTTTACAATAGCAACACTGTACAAGTCACTGAAAAGTCAAAACATCCCTCAGTTTTACGACATGTTTATTACAGCTATGTCTTCTCTTAAGTGATTTAAAACATTATTTTGGGATAGTTTTTTTATAAAAACTGAGTTTTTTGATTGCAACTCATATTTATGAACTTGGTTATATTAGCTAATTCACAGAAAATACTTGCTTTGTACTTTTTCCAAACCATAAATGCTATAGAACTGGTTTTATTGACTACAGTTTGACAGAATAGCTGATAATGAACAAATAGATTTTAAAGTAAGAGAAACAGATTTTGGAACTCATTGAATGACTGTGATTTCAGGGTGTTATTGTGGGAGGGCTTTTAATATGCTGTCTAATTTGAGAAGTCTAATAGCTGAACGTGCACTTGATTATACAGATTCCTATAGGAACACAGCAATTTATTTTGCTGACAAGGGAATTTAAGCTCGTAAAATCTTGTGGCTTAGGCTCATAAAAGCTGGAGGTTTTCAAAGTTCTCTGTCTGTTACTTTTTACAACATGAATGTAATAAGACTTGGACTCATTCACTTACTGCCTTTCCCCAAGCTTCATTTACTCCCTTTTACTTCTACCTATAAATAGCATTTTCTCTAGGAAAGTACGGTTTGAAAGGGATATGTTAAACCTCTAGTTTTAACATACTTATCTCTACATTTTAAAAATACCATAATAAATCTAGCCTACAGTTTCAGAGTGGAAAATTAGTACATTGCAAATGAACAATTTTTTTCTGCATATGGAAGAGATTTTGGAATATGAAAGTTCAGGAAGCTAAATGTAATAAGAGCAGCTTTACTAGAGAATTTGCAGACATAGGAAGTGGTCTGCATGTGCAAAATGGTTGGGTTTGGTTTTTTTCTTCATTCCTTTTACTGTAGCAAAGAGCTGCACCATTTCATAAGCGTGTGTGTTCAGAAGATTAATAAGAAAATAAACCATGGGTCTTCACTTTTTTTTTATCCAGCTGTTGTTTTTCCATACCAGTGTTTTGAGTTGGATTGGTATTTCATAAAGATTGAAAAGCTATTGTTGGTTGTAGGGAATTAAGCTTTCCCTCTGTAAGAATCTTCATTTTTATCCATTACACCTGGAGCAGAGAGACTTCCAGACCATAGTGTACAAGATGGGTAACTTAGGTCTTAGAGAAATGGGTTTGTAGTAAGTTTGCTCCTACACAAAAGGTAGCCTCTGAGAGTTACACTGACCTGAATCATAGACAGACTTAAGTTGGAAGAGACCTCAGGTAGTCATCTAGTGCAACCTCCTGCTCAAATCAGTCAACACAGAATTTGAACCATGTTGCTGAGGGCTGTGTCCAGTCAGGCCTTCAACAACCTCCAAGGATAAAAACTGAACTTCTCTGAATAATCTCTTCTAGTGCTTAATAATCCTCATGGTGAGTTTTTTCTTTATATTTAAACAGAACCTCTTCTGTTTCAGTTAATGATCGTTGCCTTTCATTGCCCTATTGTGCACCACTGTAACAAGGCTGGGTCCACTTTCTCCATAACCACCTCATAAGTACTGGAAGGCTATGAAGTCCCACAAAACCTTCTCTTCTTTAGACTGAACAAACCCAGTTCCCTCAGCAGGATATATGCTACAGTCCCAGCCGTCTTGGTGGTAGCTCTCCACTGAATGTGTTCAAGTTTATCAATGCTTGTGTTGTGGCAATCAAAGCTGAATGAACTGGAAGAGGAGACAGAACATGCCCTCCAGGTGATGTGCAGCAAGTGCTAAGTCAAAGGGACTGATCCCTTCCCTCAAACTACTGGTAATTGCTACAGCGCAGTGTGCTGCTGGCATTCATTGCTGCCAGGCCACACTGCTGATTCATGTTTAGCCAACCGTTAACTAGGTTATGTGAAGCAGATCTGTAACCCAGTATGAACCAGTGCAGTGGTTTAGCCCACCCCATGTAAAGGACTTTGCATTTGTCCTTGTCGAATTTTGTGAGGTTTGTATCAGCCATACCTATAACCTGTATAGGTCCCTTTGGATGGCAGTCCTGCCTTTCAATGTATGGTGTCCCCTCCTCTGTGCTACACCCCCTCTTCTGCTCCTCCTAGTTTGGCGTCACCCACAAACTCTGAGAGTACTGTTTGTCTCCTCCTCCAGATCATTGATAAAGATACTAAAGTGAATAGGTACTGAAACAGACACCTTAGGAACTCTGCTTGTAACAACAAGCTTTCAGGTAGAGTGAACCGTTAACTGCTACGCTTTCCACCCGGTAATTCAGCCAATTCTCATCTACCTGGTAGCCCACCAATCTGAATTGTGATACAATCAGATATAAGGATGTTAAAAATCTTGCTGAAATTGAGGTCACAAACATCCACTACTCTTCCCTCATCCACAGATTTAGTCATTTCATCATTGAAGAAAATCAAAGAGTGTTTTCGTTGTGGGAGAGTGGAAGATTTTTGGTATCCATTTCATAATGCAAAGATTACTATAGACTTTGGTTGTATTAATCTAGAATTATGATATTCTGAGTGGAAATCACACTGGACCCAGTTTGACACTGCAGGAACTACTGCAATAAGCCTAGCTGTGCTTGGCCATCTGTAAATATGCAATAAGACTCTTTACCCCAGAAGTTCACAGTCTAGTTTAAACAGACTGCAAACAGTGACAAAAGTGGGATTCTTCTGCTGTTACATACATACATACATATGTGTATATATATACATATGTATATAAAGATATATAAAAGTTAACAGCATTGGGAAGAATTCAAATAAGAATTCAAAAAAGGATATCTGTTCATACCTGTCTTCTTTCAATTACGCTGAACAAGGATAGCCTGAGATACTGCAGTAGGGGTGTAAAATTGTAAATTTGTTATACTCAGCCCCAGTCATTATTAGTGAGAAGAAGAGTTTAAAAGCCATTTGAAAGTGTGAAGTCTGTGTAATTAGGAAGAGAGCAGAGATCCAACTCCTCTTTCTGCAATTCAGATTTTTACACCTGAAGCATTGGCCTCTTCTATACCAGCAGGACTATACAGTGATTAATCAAAATCATGTAAGTGCAAGGTCTCTGCTAAATCACTTGTAAATTTCTAACTAGGCAGAAAATGTGGCCTACGTGTGCTCTTTATGTTGAGAAAGTGCCTAGAGCTTCACCACTTCATTGTATAAATGTTGTTCAGAAAGGTTGAATTCAGAAATGAAATGCTCATCAGTATGTTGCAGTATAAGGCATTCCAGAAAGATGTCATGAACATGAACTTTTTGGTCAGTGGGAGAGAGGGGGGCATTTAAGAAATTATTTTTAGAAAAAGGTGAGATCATGTATATTTGACAGATGTGATTTAAATGTAAAGGACTTGCATATTATTTTTGGCAAATTGATAAGTATTATGTCCAGTGCAAAATATTGAAATTCTTTTCTAATATGGAAACATGATTTTTAATATGGAAAATACTGTGTTCCTTCGTAAGTTTATCATATACTTTCACTCTTAGGGCTACATAATTTTCTAATATGTATTGCTGTATCTCAGATTTGATTTAAAAACAAGCTACAAAGTATAGCACCTGACTTGAACTATGGGAATGGGTATGTAAGCAAAGTGTTGAAAAAAAACCAGGTTTAAATGAAAGGATAGAAGTGACACAATATAGTTACTCAAACTGTAGAAAAATACAACATAGAGTATGCCCATCTTGGAATACTACTGGTTGGTGCTGGAAAAAATGAATAAGGAAACACAGCTAAAATGTCAACAACTTTTATAAAAATTCAAACAAAAAAACCTGTGCCCATAAAGTGTACCAAACTGTGGGGTTTTTTAATTATATTACATTAATCTACAAATTTCTGCCTTCTGTTATCTGTTGCACATTTGATAGCTGAGATCTAGCTCTTATATAAAGCAAGGTAATATTTTTCTTTTATACCAGTAATGCTAAGTCATTCCTCATAGAATGCATGTAGGTTTATTGTTATTCCAACAGTTTTGTTATGAGCAAAATAATTCTCTTGCAGAAAAAATGCTATTTGGCTGATCAAGTGCTTAAACACATTCTTCCCTGTTGCAAAGTGTCACTTACCATCTACAGGTAAATGTGGTTGGTAGGTTAACTAGATCAATGTCTAGAGACCAAGTGTGTAGTTTTTATCTCTAAAAAATAGTTCTAGAAGACATAAAAACAAAGTGCTTTTCCTTTTTTGCCTGTAAATTGTACTAAGTACTTCTACATCAATCCATGTGAGAGTTTCTTCATGAAATATGTAGTGAATTCAGATGTGCTAGCTCTTTTCCATTTCTCTTAACTGTGTAATGGGCTTTTAACGCTTTTCTTAAAAACATTTTGCTGCTGAGAAGGCTTCAGCCATGGATGAAATTGCAGAAATTTTTCCTTTTTAAAGCATAAGTGTGTTCTCTCTTCTGCCTCTCTATGTTTTGCAGCTTTCAGTTCTGAGCACTGAAATGTTGAGGTTCTCTACAAACCTGTATTCTTCTTATGTCTGTCTTCTTGTGATAAATGTTTCTTTCTGTAAACTGAATCAAGTGTTATGACTGTGGATGGGATTTTCTATATTTGAGCAAATACTGATTCTCCCATCTTCCTTACCTTTCCGTAAAACGTGTGTTCCAGTAAAATGAATGTTTTTGTCAGCATTTTTTTCCATTCTTTTGTAGCTTCACACTGTTATGTGACCAAGCATTAGCGTGACATTCTTCTAACTTCATCAGCTTTTCTCACAGAAAGATACCATCTTCTATTAATGGAAATATTGCAAGTAGTACAGTGAGAATGGACAAAAGCGTACTACATATGCTTTGCTAGCTGTTGTTTATTTTTCCTGATGCAAAGATTCTCTCCCTTTTTGAAAAAAAAGTAGAATTTTCCTACTCAGAGTTTGTTTCTATGATAGTGTGTTCCTTTTTAAACTATCAGAAAAAAAATAGAAATACATCAAAATGTGAATATTTCCTTCTGATATAGACATTATTTGAATTGTAGTTTTCAGAAAATTTCAAACTCAGTCTTACAACCCTGGCCACTAAGTGTACTCTGGTTCATGGAGTGGAGTGTTGGAGAAAGGTCACAGAGCTGTGCATATCCGCAAATGCCGGTTGACCAGCCTTCTACTGGAGGGCAGTTATTGCTCAGTCTTTATTTGCCCATGTGGAAGTGCTTATCGCAGAGCTGATGTACATCCATGTTAGCAGAGTCGGGAAATGCTACTTTCTTTCCCCAGCACAAAGATTCCACAGCCTGGGTAATCCTTGCTTTAGAAGATTTGCTTTTGAAGGGATGCTGGAAATTTCTACAAGAGAAAACCTGCACATTCCCTGTATTCACTTCCTGAAAGCAGGAAGATTACCTTTCAGCACGGAATCACCTTACTGTGCTGCCTTTCACTGGATATAGTCCTGAACACACACACTGTCTGAAGGCTTCTCTGTCGGAAACAGGGAGGAGGTAAATTTCATGTAACTCCCCCCTAATTCTCTTTGGTCATTCTTGTATTCAAAAATACTAGTAAGGCTACCATGACATCTAGTGGATGGTAAGGGATTTTGGGTAAGATTTAAAAAGCACTTAGCAGTCTAAAATGCTGAAATCTGAAAGAACTGAAAGAAAAATCATAACAAGGTGGGAGGAAAGAACAGAGGCCACCTAGAATGCAGTTCAGGGTAAGGTTTTACGCCACCTCTTTCATGTCTAGATATTAGTTGTTTTTCCAAAGGGGTGCCACTTTCTGCAGCTCTTGGAAGAGTCTCAGAAGTGACCACAGCTCTTGAAACTGTGGTCTTAATGGGACTGTGCTGCAACTCCTGCAGGGCTCATGGAGAATCAGGGGAGCTTTGGGAGTTTCTGCCTAGATCCAGTGCCTGTAAACATCCTGCCACACACCACTTATTTAGAAGAATCGATACTATTGTATTCTGAAAGGGAAACCTATCCTTTAAGCAAGTCAAAACCTATTGGACATAAGCGCGTGAATAATTGTGTAATCTCTGCAGCTTTCAGAGGGCCATCTGTTGAGGGTACTTCCCTCTGGTTTCATGACTGTCTGTACTTCTTAATAAAGAATCACCCTTGTCCTGGTCTCCCTGTTCAATACAGCGATGTGATCCTGAAGATTGGTCGGTGCATTATTATATCCAGATTGGTCATTGTAGCTTTGTCTGAAGCTTGAACACGGACAAAAAAGCCTAGGATCCAGCTGTACTATCTCTTTTTCTGAGCTTTTAGTTATGGTGAGCCCATTCAATCCATACTACACTCTTCGTTGTTTTAGTCTCTGTTTAAAAGATTTGAATGTAACACAGGAAATTCATTAAAGCCCATTTACAATTAAGAGCTACCCAGCAATACAGACAAACAAAAGCAACAGAACAAATCGGAGTTTTCAAAGTATTTTCAGTGTGATACAGTAGGAATACTAACAAATGCTAGCTTTGTTGCTCTGTTTAAGAATAAATGCGTTGCTGGACTTCTTCATCTCTCATTTGGTTTCTTCTTCATTTAGTTTTTTCTCTCATGGTGTTGTGTTTAATTAAATTTAAAAATACATCTAGGCTGATGTTTGAAATTACGCTATCTTCATATCCAAAGAAACTTGTTTATCTGATCATCTACTTTTAATTTGAGAATAATACTACCAGGTTTTGTTTGGCAGTTGTTTGAGTTAGTAAATCTGGAGGAGACTGAAAGACTTTTTAATTCTACCTGTCAATGGATGAGAAGAACATTAAATTCTTATTAGTGTATGTAATTAATGATGCATGAGTCAGAAAAGAGTTTAGTTTGATATTTGGAGTTAAGTTTACAATTCTAAAACTGGTAAACAGAAATCTAAGCCAAATCCAACAGTAATACCATTCCTCAAATCAAATGTTAATCCTATATCTGTATATGTTTTTCCCCTAACTGTAAGATAAAGACTGGCAAGAGTCTAGTTCTAAAACTTTACGCTGCTCAAGTAGCTTTTGCATAGGTTCAAAACCACTGAAACCAGTGGAGCTGAGAGGAATGAGATATAAAGTGGGGCAAAATTTGTTTGAGAACCAGCAGATGAATAAAATTCCAAATTAAGGGCAGGAAGGATTAGCCAAGATGCATATATAATCTTTAAATTCATGATAGCATTATGACAAATAAGTAAAATTAAATGAAGCTCTAGTACCATTCCAAAAACTTTTAAAAATTAATCAGTAGATTCAAATGATCCTCTGTATTGAAAACTTTTTTCTACCTTGACCTGCAGTTTGTCACATTAAAAGCATGTAATACAAAACTGAAAGAGGTAAAAATATGCATTTTGCCCAGCAGTTTGATAGAATCTTACAACTGGAAAAGAGAGGAGTTCTGTCTTTTTAAAACAACAGGATAATTACCACTTTGTGATAGTCTGGACACAGCATCTTCACTCGGAGTTGCTACAGAAACAGGAGACAATCAGGACCAATTAGGTCCCAGAGATAGTTATATATTTCATTTTCCTCAACAGAAAACTGTTGGGTTTTGACAGAGAGGAAAGGGAAAGGGCTCTAAACGCTGATTTTTCTTATCAGTCACACAGGGCAAACTTTGATGCAGCTTTTCCATTCCTGGCGTGTCACAAGCCTCAAGCCAAGTACAAAATGTTGTAGTAGGAAACAGCTGCTTTCCAAATCTTTGTGGAGTCATCTGTCATGTAAACACCAGGCGGCCAGAGACAGTGCATCTGCTGACAAATCACTCTCTCTCTTCAAACCAAAGAAGTATCTCGAGGGATAGTTCTGGGGTTGTTGTTATTAGCTGGATAAAATGGACTTATGCCAAAGGTCCCTTCAGCTTCTTCAGTAGGCCACTCAGAAACTAGTTTCTTTTACTGACGTCTGATGGATGCACAGAGGTTTTCTTCTTCAGAAAGGTTAGCAGCATCTGTTGGAGGTCATTCTTAAAATGAGACAAAGACTGCATAGCAATCTAGATCAGTTTTGATACAACAGATGAAGTTAGAGCTTCCCCAGTTAGGGGCTCAGGTATTACACGTGAATTTCTGTTGCCAGCAGTATTTTGAAAACTCAGTAAACTGTATACCAAAGTCAGATCTTGACACAATTTGACGTTGAAATATCAATGAGAAGAAGTGTTACATCACAGACTTTTGCGTGACATGAAGACTGGTGCTGAAATTCAATGTCAAGCCTCTGTAATCTGGTTCAAAGTAATTTTTAGCCAAGAGAAACAAAGTGAAAGAACTTCTGTGCATCCAATAAGCTGATGCCCTTCAGGAAACAATGCAACTGAATGAAAATGTGAAAATGTCAGTGTCGCAGTAAATTCCCTCCTTAAGGAAAATTACACCATTTGATCACTAGTGTGTCTCCTGTGAGAATCGTGATGGGAACACCAGCAACCATTCATTACAGTAAGCAAACCCAAAGCTTGAATAGTTTCAGATCCCTAAATCTATGCTTTACTAGAACACAAATTGCCCCACCTAAATTGAAAATGCAGCTCTTCTAGGAGAGATGTTGAAATAGAGGTGGGAATACAAATCTGTCCCTGTGTCTTGCGTGAAAGGTCTTTTGGTCCTGCTGTGTGGCCCACAATGATCACTGGGTTCCAAAGATGCAGCAACCTCTTTGCTGTTCCTCTGGGTCATTAGGAATTTGTCTGGGCTTCGTTTGAAGCTTAGCTGTGCATATGCTGAGGGTGGAGAATACAATACTTACACTGAAAAATAAGACCGCAAAACCAAGTAAAAGCCAACAGCTAATACGTGCATATGAAATAAAGATGTGTTTCCATAAGTTCCTATACTTCCAAGAAACAAACTGATTCATTTATACATGCTGTATTTGTGAAGCCTGATTTCGAAGAGAATTGGGCAAGGGTTTCTTATATCACAATAAAATCACAAACCGATAATCTTTAATTCCAACCTCTATAAAACAGCGAGAGTTAAAGCCACATTCTCTTTTTTTGTTCCCATCGCTTCTCCCCATCATAGAAATGAAGGGAGTAATAATTATGCCCACATTCTTCTTGCTTCTCATTACTTTTTTCCCCGTATCCCCCTATTATTCCCTATATCGTGGACTTTTCTGTGGAAGTAGTCATAAGAACGTTTTGAATTTTTATGGAATTTCTTAATAGTATTTCAACCAGACTTATTTTGGAATTCTCTATTCTGAATGTGTCTGCATACTTTTCAATATGGAGCCACATCTGATTATATTGCTACGCATTCTACTGGAATCAGGCCGCATACCAATTGACTAGCCTATATAATTCTAATGTAATAGTTCTAATAATTTTAATTCTAATTTACTGTTCTATCATCTATAACTTTATGAAAAGTATTTACTGTCTAATAAAGGATGAAAATAATAAATTGCAGTCAGGTTTAGTATTAATCCTAGTGAATCCCTGTTTGATTTCAGTGATGATTCAGCAGTAGCAGTTTTTGAGATTTATAAGTAAGTTGGTTTCAATCTTTTAAAATATCCTTCAGTAATGTTGTATAAGCACACATTTTCTGACAAAAAGCCCATGTTATAATAAATTGAATACCATTAAGAAGTCCTTTTAAGTATTATTTCTGTACAGTAGCATCTACTGCTCAAGTTTGTAGTGTTGTCAAAGCAAGAAATCAGGTTTTCTGTAGCAGGGCTTTATTCTATTGTTATGTTGACTGAAAATCATCTTATTTTCACACTTGAAGTCTTTCTTGATTAACTCTTAAATCTTTTCTACTCTTTTTTCCAGGACTGATTGTTTAGCTAGCTGTCCTATAATTACATGCTTTGGAATAATGATGTGATACTTAGACTTCCAGATTTATAAAGTACTTGTGTATTTCAAGTTTTGTTAAAAATCAATAAGATATTTTTATTATATATTTAATATTGTTGTGTGTCATTTTAGAAGATGTAGAAATGTCAAATACATATAACTGTACTAAATATAACTTTTTTTGGTCTGTGCATGACCTTCTTTTTGCCAGTAAGATCTACATATTTAATAGTGAATTTCTTTACACAACATAATTACTGTTTTGATTTCACAATCAGGAAACGTGGGGTGCTGAAAGATTGCTTTGGGTGAGGTAGCCTAAGAAATCTGTGACAAATCTAAATACTGACCTCAACTGGAGAGTTTTAGTCTAGAACCTTCAACAAAAGTTCATTTTAATTCCATCTGTTTTCCGAATCTCTGGAAAACTTCTAAATTTGGTGAAATCACATGTATTAAAATCGTTAGCCCACCTTAATACTTCTAGTTACAAGATCAGTTTGACAGCAAAGCAAGACCAGTTTCTCTCTTGGTGAAAGAAATCTGTTATTCTGCAAGTAGCAGGGGCCAACTCTCATTTTTTTTCTTTCTTTTCTTTTAACAGGGTAGACCTCAGAATATAGCTTTCTAGAAGTATTTGTACTTGGAATTTCTTTTTAGTGTAGAACATTACTAACCTTTCTGCTTTAGGCGTAAAATCTAAATATATGTTATGTATATTTCTTAGTTGTACTACAGTGGTGCCTAGATGCGTCCCAGACATGCTAGAAACAGATCATTTATTTAGCAAGAGATCATTCCTGGCTTTAACAGCTTCCCTCCTAAACAAACCCAACAGATGGGAAAGGAAGCACAGAAAAAACAGGTGGATTTATTCAGACTGGCACTATCAAAATCCAGCACAGAAATTGGAGCTGTTAGATGCCAGTTTGTTGTCGTGTCTGCTGCAGTATGATGCCTCCTAGTGTTATGTCCTTGCATAGAAAATTGTTGCTTGTGACTCTTACAATTTTAATAAGATAATTTGGGATATTCCACAATAACGCATCTTTATGTTTTGCCTTTTTATAGATTCAGGAGTATGAATAATATTGTCCTCTTTTTGTATTTTGACAAAGTATTATCTAAAAGTTCCCAGCTATAAGCTTCCAAGCTGCTGTGAAAATCCGTGCTGTTTCCTGGAGAAAGCCATCTTCTTGACTGACCCGTGCCAAAAAGGGGAAATTAGTCATGCTGGACTTGAAATTGTTCACACTTCATTTCTGATAACTATATTATGTGCGTGTGTGTGCGCGCCTATCTACACCATTCATATATATATGTATATACAAACACACAGGCATTTTAATATATATATATATGAATGATATGTATGATGTGTGTGATCAATAATATTTCGTATGGAACATTTACTTGGCCGTGTGTTTTTATTTTTTGATTTTCATTAGCAATCAACACTAGCATAAGTGGTACATTAAATCTTTTTTTTGCTGGAGACTTTCAGGAAGAGTCTTTTATGTATGCACCTCGTTCTGAATTTTAAGAAAAATAAAAAGTATTTTAATATAAATATGCCTTCGTTACAGACTAAACTCATTTTCTGCCCTTAAGCAGTGAAATTTGATCTTTAATATTATGTGTTTAAAATGCTGGTGATATGTCAGAGACACAGCCGACTGATTGAGTCCTTGTGTAACATCTTTTCTAATAGTAATGCAAATTGGTGTACTTAATGATTTCTTCCCACAATTATTTGCCCTAAAGGAGAAGAGAAAACAGTTGGATAATTTCAAAAGCATTCAGCTGCATAATATACGAGCATATAGTAACACTATGTTGAAGAGATAATGCTATCCTGTATGTTCAAAACATAACACAGGAAAATGCATCATTCTGTTCTGTGTTCAGTAGTTTATATACTAAGTCAAAGCAACATGTTCATATTTTTTTCCAGACAGTTTTCAACTTATTTTTCCCTGATCAAATTATAATTAATGTTCTATGTTTTACTCTTCCTTCCTTATCCCTTTTTCTTTTACTTAGTTGATTTCTGAATGTTTCCCTTTATTCCTGTGATCTTTTCTTCATAGCGGCACTGTCTCGGTGAAGCTTTGCATAAATCTATCAGCAATGTAAGTGATTTGCACTTACAGCTCGTAAACAGGGCATGTTTGCACTAATAAATCTGCATATCCTGTAGTACTGCTTTAGAGCGTTAGTCTATGAAATAGAAGACATGGTAATATTTGAGAGGAGAACGTTTGCCGCTAGTTATCAAAAGCTTGTGTATTGCATCCATTCATCTGTGTAAATGTATGTATCAGTGGACATCAAACACTACATACATGGTCATAACATAAGCAGCTTTTTTATGTGATAAAGCAAGCAAGCTTGTGGGCAGTGCAAATGTGTATTGCAGAGCTTTCTATAAAGCATGAGATTGATGCTGTATTATAATTTGCAGCTTTGCAGTGCAAGTCATAATTGTAGCCAAAATATTCCTTTTTTCTATTTTTTTTGTTTTTAAAATTCTTACCGATGTTTCTAATGTGCTGAAAACCTTGGATAAAAGGATAAAAAGAATAAAAGGGATGCTCCAAAAGACATGCAAATGGAGGCACTAATGTTTTCAGAAATGTGCTCTTAGGAATATCAGTATGTGTACTGAATAATAAAAATAATGTTTAAAATTATGTACTCTTCTAAAAATAACTGTCGATAACAAATTTGTAATATTTGATGCACTTTCAACAACAAAAAAATCATATTATTAGAAGGGTAGACTAATCTGACTTGGTCATTAGAATCACTTAATCTCATTGTCCTTTATTTTCTGTAGAGTCTATTGATGCAAATAGGCATCTGCAGACATTGACTCATTTCAGGCTGTGGTTTTGCAGTCCCTTTAATCTGGTGGAAGTGTGAACTGCTCTTGAGAAGGTATTCCTGATCTCTTCTAAGGTGGCTTCCTGGCCAGATGTCAGATGTCTTTTGGTCATCTCAGTTAAAATGTTTTCTGCATTTCCAAGAAAGAAATGAAAAGAACATTGTTTTGCCCTTGGCCTATGCTAAAAATGTTTACAAATGATATTCTGAGAATTATCAGAATTTGGAGCAGGAACTTAAGTGAGAGAAATTTAACTCCAAGTCAAAAATATCTTTTTTTCATGTCATCTTCATAAAAATTTGGCTGAGATACTGTGATTGACTCCATTTGAATGTTATCATAAAAGGCTTTTTAGACTATGGTGATTAAATTAGCTGAGGTTCTGCAGGACTGAGCAGGACTTTCCCTAGAACTGTACCTCCTGGTGGCCATGATGAGCTGGACAGGGCAATGATGACAAACCTGAGGGACAGAAACATGCTGAAAGGGACAAGTAAGAGTGGATGGAACATCTGTCTAGTATCTCAGTGTTTCTGCCACAGGTGCTCAGAGGAGGAGGAAGGGGATCTGAGTGAGTATTGTGGAATTTCCTTCATATGAGATTTTTAAGCAGTAACTTGTGTATAGAGTTCCCACCTAGGGCAAAGAATTGGGCTGAATAATCTCTTAAGACTCTCCTAACTGCATGTCCCTATGATACCAGAAATGGAGTTAAGAAGAAGAAAAAGAGCAAAGGAGGGGAGGAGGAGGGAGAGAGATACTGGAATGTGGGATAGATGGAAGACAAAGAGTAGAGGAGCTAGAGCCAAGTCAGACTAGTGGTCTCAGGGACACAAACAAAAAAAAAACAACAAACCTGAGAGTTTATGGATGGTGGTTAAATGGGAGTAGAGATAATCTAAATAAGTGTAAGAGTTACCTAAAAGCATGGGGAAAATAGGTGCCCAAACAGGGTCTCATTTTTGCTAGCTGTAGTGTTGCAGAGAAATAGGAAAAGGTGAGGTTTACAGGTGAAAAGAGGGGAAGTTTTTCTATAGATAAGTAACTGGTTGAAAAATAGGTAATAAATACAGCATTACCACAGTGAACATAAATTATCAGTGGAGTTACACTGACGTTCAACAAGTTTTCTTTTGCAGGTTGTTTATGAATAAGTAAGGTGGGGAAGTTTGCAGCTTATAAAAAGTTATTCAGGGTCGGAAGGACAAAGACTGGTTGAAGAATTATAGAATAGTTGTAAAAAGCCAAGGGACTTGGCAATAAAATGGCAGATGCAATTCAGTTTAGATAAATGCAAAATGATACACGAGGAAAAAAATAAATTCTAACTTTTTGCATAAAATTATGAACCTTACCTTGACTCATTACAAGTTGAGAGTAGATTCGGGGATTATGATGTATAATTCCATGAAAACTTCACTTGAGTGCTCAGTAGCAGTCACAAAAGCAAATAAAACGTTAGGAATATAGAAATGAAAGAGAGAACATAAAACATAAAACCACGTCACTCTCATTTTAAATACCTTATGTTGTTTTGGTTTCCTAATCTTAAAACGAAATAGTAGAAAAGGGGCAAAAGTAGGAGATGTGCGATGATGGATATGAAATAGCTTTCATACAAGGAGTGACCCATTAGACCAAAACTGTTTAATCTGGAAAAGACTGTGAAGAGGGATATGATGGAGATCTACAGAAACATGCATGTAATAAAGTAGATGAAAAGGGAACTGGTTTTGACTCCTTTCCATTACATGGCCGTTTGTACTGGCATGTCTATAAAAGATCCAGAACTTGCCACAGGATATTGTGGGTACTAAAAACTTACATGGATTCAGGTCGTCAGTGTACTTTATGGACCTTTTTCCCATAAATTTGACTTTGGAGTAAAGATCCCTGCATTTATGTTCAGATATATAGTTCAGATTACAGAACGTAGCATAGGCCTTCGCTGTACTCCTTCAATTATGGCTAATCTTCAAATGTATCTGAAGTAAAATACGGTTGATACAGTGTATGTAGAAGACAGAGTAAATATGCCCAGACACAAAGACCTGATGAATTTGAAATGCAGCGAGCCATGGTCATTTCATTCAAGTTAATTTGCTGCCTTTGTTTTAATGCTAATTTTACTTTAAATATAGCTTTTTCTTTCAAATCTGCTTAAGCTGTGTCCTTCTGAAAAAAAAATAAAAATGTTCATGCTGCAAGTTGTCCTTGGTATGCTGCTATTAATTTTTTGTTAAGTGGTGGGTTTTAATGTTCTGTAAATCAATAAATTGATGTGCAATGTCGTTATTGATTTGGCATAATTAATTTTAAGATATGCTGAAGCAAATGACACTATCAGACTTTCATTTATAATTCAATTTTATGTATTGCTCTGAGGCCTGAAAAGTATCCTTAATGATTCAAATTCTTGGGCACATGGCAATTTTATTTTTCCTTCCTTTGAAGGAAAAATAAATATTTTTTTTTGGTTAAATCTTGTTTCCAGAATTGGAGGATGTATCTCTCTTATTAGGCCCTAAAGGGAACACAGGTTTTGTATTTTCAGTCTGAAAAGATGCTGTCTGATGTGAAGAACAAAGTATAACATTATTATACAAAGAAAACGAGACTTTTTCAAAGAGTAAAGTGTACTCTAATGTATTAAAATGCTTGTTGGGTGAAAAGCATCATTTGTAAAATCAGATATTCCTAAGAAAATCAGTATTTGTGACTGAAATTGCTTAGTTATTAGATCTTGAAAACCAGCAGAAACATCACTCTCATAGTATTACTGAGCTAACAAAGAAAAAGGAGCAGGGGGAATCCATCAAGTGTAACGTTTTATTTGTGATGTAGAGTGGTATGCTACCATTTCTTTTTAAATGAGAGAACTACCAATAAGATAGGACCATATCATATCGAAAGATACAAAAATCCACCAATCTAGATGTCACAGGCTATCCTCCCCTATCAACTGAAGCATTTCCTTACAGAATTGATGTGACATTCCCCTGAAGAATAATTTAAACAATAATTGTTTGATCTCAGACCTTGATAGTGTCATTTTTATTGATATTTATACAAAACCTAGAAATAAATTTTGATAATTCAGCCATGAAAAATTGTATTACAAGGTAGTGCCGTAGTATGAACTGACAGATGTCATAACCCTTAGAAAACTATTTAAATTTAATTACTGTATCTCTGAGATATAATATTAATAACAAATTCAGTAGGTGGATGACATTGCTTGTCTCTCTTTTAGTAAACGTCCTGACTTTAAAATTTCAAGTGTTTTCTTCCTTTGAATGTTTCTTTTTTTTTTTCAGAGTTGATATTAGTATTAATGACTAATGGATATTTGCTGTTCTGTTGTGGGTTAGATCTCCTTACTGAAGCAGAATCTGGAGATGCAGCTTTCCCAGTCACAGAGCTCTTTGCAACAGCTACAAGCCCAGTTCAGTCAGGAGCGACAGAGGCTGACTCAGGAGATCCAGGAACTAGAAGAGGAGCACCAACAAAGGCATAAGTCACTTCAGGAAGCCCATATCCTTGCCTTTCAAAACATGGAAGAAACAAAGGAGCAAGAACAAAAGGCATGTTCATAAGGATATTCTGAATTACTAGAGAATGTTGCCATTTTAGCAATTTATGTATGCAGCTGGAATTAGTAAAGAAAAGGATCTCCATAACTCCTAAATTTCCTTTTCAGTTGACGTCTTATAGTAACATTTTTATCCAGTTAAATCTGATTAAGACATATTGAAAATCATGTCTAATACTGGCATTGTTTCATGTCTTGCTTTATACTTTACCAGTATATGCATATACACAGGTATATATATATATTTAAAAAATTACTATCAACACACACATTTCTTTACAGTAGTTTGACGTTGTTATCCATAACATATTCTAGTTTTGATTTGGAATAGATTTCTCTGTGTTTTCCATTATAGTTACCTAATTTTGTATGTGTTTTCTGATATTTCCTGTCAATTGACTTTTTGTAATGCATTTTATATTTTCATTATGTTAAAAATTGTATTAGCTGTGTTCTGCAATTTGCAAGGTAATTTTCATGTCCATAACAATGTTATGCCCAAGATATTTTTTTTAAAACCTTGACTAAATCAGCTTTAAAATTGGAATTTTGGCACTGCATGGTACTTAATAGGATGTGTGTCTTAAGGGTTTTTTTAAGTTCAGATCTAGAGTGTACTTTTGCAATTAATTTTCCCATTATCCCCACTTAATGTACTTTGGTTCACATCATAGACTGGCCTTGGAGCACACAAGGTGGATTACTTTTGTTCCAAATGAAACTAGAAGATGTGCACCAGGAACATTATGCTTCACACACTTCAATAGGGAGTAGACATGGGTGTCAATGGGGAGCAAAAATCCCCATATGTGCATTGTGTGTACACTAGACACATCTATGGATCTGCACCTTATCACCTTGCTTGCTATTGTAAATGTATCCATAGACTGTTTTTTTTCTCTTTTCCAACTGTGAGTAGAACAGTGTTTTTGCGCACAGGTAACCTCGATAACTATCAGCCACTGAAAAGAAAAAATATAGTTGTAGGATAACTTAGTGACAGAAGAAAATATGAGCAATATTAGTGCATTTTTAATAATTTCTATAGAATCATAGGGTTGGAAGGGACCTCTGAAGGTCATCTAGTCCAACCCCCCTGCCAGAGCAGGGTCACCCAGAGCAGGTTGCACAGGAACGCGTCCAGGCGGGTTTTGAATGTCTCCAGAGACAGAGACTCTACCACCTCTCTGGGCAGCCTGTGCCAGTGCTCTGCCACCCTCAAAGTAAAGAAGTTCCTCCTCATGTTTAGGTGGAACTTCCTATGCTCAAGTTTGTGCCCGTTACCTCTTGTCCTGTCCCCGGGCACCACTGAAAAGAGCCTGGCCCCATCCTCCTGACACCCACCCTTTAAGTATTTGTAAGCATTGATAAGGTCCCCCCTCAGCCATCTTTTTTCCAGACTGAAGAGACCCAAATCCCTCAGCCTTTCTTCATGAGAGAGGTGTTCCATTCCCCTAATCATGTTGGTAGCTCTCTGCTGCACCCTCTCCAGCAGTTCCCTGTCCTTCTTGAACCGGGGAGCCCAGAACTGGACACAGTACTCCAGGTGCAGCCTCACCAAGGCAGAGTAGAGGGGGAGGATGACCTGCCTCGACCTGCTGGCCACACTCTTCTTGATGCACCCCAGGATGCCATTGGCCTTCTTGGCCACAAGGGCACATTGCTGGCTCATGGTCATCCTGTTGTCCACCAGGACTCCCAGGTCTCTTTCAGCTGAGCTGCCCTCTAGCAAGTCAGCCCCCAACCTGTACTGGTGCATGGGGTTATTCCTCCCCAGGTGCAGCACCCTACACTTGCCCTTGTTGAATTTCGTAAGGTTCCTCTTTGTCCAGATCTCCAACCTGTCCAGGTCTCTCTGTATGGCGGCACAGCCTTCTGCTGTGTCAGCCACCCCTCCCCCCCCAGCTTTGTGTCATCAGCGAACTTGCTGAGGGTGCACTCTATCCCCTCATCCAGGTCAGTGATGAATATATTGAAGAGGACTGGACCCAGTACTGACCCCTGGGGAACACCACTTGTTACTGACCTCCAAATAGACTCTGTGCCCTCTCTGTGCCCTCTCTCTGTGCCCTAATCACTACCCTCTGAGCTCTGTCTTTCAACCAGTTATCTATCCACCTTACTGTCCATTCATCTAATCCACGCTTCCTAAGCTTCCCTATGAGGATGCTATAGTATATTCCCTATAGTATGCCAATGCCTGATTTTTTGTTGCCAGATGTTTATTGTTTAATATTTTAAAAAATCCCTAAACTGGTATAGAATAAATTTTGTCAATTTTGATTTCATAGGAATTAGAAGAACGTTTACAACAGAAGCACTCGGAAGAACTTCAGGCACTGAAAGAAACACATAAACAAGCCATGGAAGGTTTCAAATTGGAGATGGAACAGGAACTTCAGACACTACGATTTGAGCTGGAAGATGAAGGAAAAGCTATGTTAGGTATACGATTTTCAAATTTGCAAGTGGATCCAAAACCATTATTTCTACTCATACAAATATACATGCACATATATATATATATATATATATGTGTGTGTGTGTGTTATAACACTGTAGGGTGTCTCAGAGTCATTCAATGTTGACATAATTGTTCCTCTTAAAACCAGTATAAACTTTAACAGGTAAGCCCAATATGTCACTTTTGAAAAATCTTATCCTTAAGTTGTTTTGGAAAGAGCAAGTAACCAAATTTGATGATGGAGAACATTTCAAAAAGTAACAGGAATAGAATGACAGGACAGTTGCTTAGCTGATATAAATGGTGTGTGTTAGGTCAGCAGCAATACTTGACGGATCTGGACTGTTCTTGTTAATTAATGTAAACATTTGCACAATAAAATTTTCTTTTTCTTCATGGTAACTAGCTTCCTTGCGCTCAGAGCTAAATCATCAACATGCAGCAGCAATTGACCAGCTAAGGCACAACCATCAACAAGAATTGGTAGCTGCCAAAATGGAGCTTGAAAGAAGCATAGAACTCGGCAGGCGACAGGTAGGCGGCACTGCTGGCAACTGACTGTAAAATTGCATGATTGGTATTTGTTTTCTCTTAGCGGGAGGCAACAACTGTTGTGAGCGAAGAGCAAACATGTAATCCTTCAAACTCAGTCGGCACCAGCAGATAATGCATCTCTACCAGTTTACCTAAACTTCCTTGCTTAGCTTTTTCTTCCTTCAACAAACTTCATTTGAAGCCTAGTAAATGCTCCCATATCAAGGCAGTTTCCTCTCAGAATTGTGCAGCCATCCACGAGTGCACTGGCTTGTCCTGGGAGGAAAGCGCTGATTCACGCAAAATTCTACTTGTCGTTAGCTGCCAGCAGGACTTAAAAAGGAAAAAACTGTTTCTCTCTGAAGCCTAAGTGATATGGCTAAGAAGTGGTTGCTTAAAACCAAATGATTGCTTCAAACTTAAGAGGTAGCTTAGTATCTTTTCTTTTCAGAAGACAAACTGGAAAAGATAAATTAGCATCCAATGAAAGCAGAGAAGATAATGTAACAGCTTGCAACTCTTTCTTAAAAAAAACCCCACCCTTAAAACCAAAAAATGCAAAACGAACCCCTAAATCCCAAAGCCAGTATGGACTACCTTTGCTTTCAGGAGCAAACTCATTCATTCACTTTTATCTTTCGTTTTTCACTTTATGCACAATAAGTTTTTCCAGTGGTAACTAAAAATTCAAAGCTTGATCTCTATTGAAAGGAAGCCAGACTCCCGGAAATAAGAGGAACAGAAAATTACTTCTTTATTTCCCTATACAGTAGGCTTTTCAGGATTGATTTATTGATAGACCAGCACCAAGGAATGGTTTTAGAAATATATTAACAGAGGAAGCAGATTTAGTTGGATATAGCCTTTACAAAAAACAGAGAGAGTCAAAGATGAGCCCTTCTTTTTCTCTTCCTTGCTGGTTTAAAAGTGTGAGCACTAGAAGCAAAAATGCGGTGCTGTCAGCAGTGGGCAAAAACATGCAGGATTTAGGAGGATATAGTTTCAGTCGTGTGTTGTTTAAGCCTAGAGTGAGACGCCTAAAGGAGATGTCAGAAAAAAAAAGTTTAAAGTACAAGATCAAGTGTTTGATCCAACCAAATGGCATGCACTTGGCCTCAGGACACTGATCTGCTAAGCACGAGAGGGCAAAGCAATTAATTAATTCTGCATTAGAATGCTTATCAGTTCACAAGATCAGAGCTGAACTAGATGCAGAGACGTCTGAGCAGGATGATTATGTTTGCTACTTTTTGAAATATTTAAATATGTGGATATAAATTTTCCACTGCTTTTTCTTCTAACTTTAATGTTGTCTTTCTATAGGGAGGTAGAGAGTTATTTTTAGAGGTCTGTTCTTAAAGATGTCCCATAAAATTTGTGCATTAGGATATGTTTTGTATTTCCTGAATGCATGAAGGCACAAAACAGAATTATACATAAAACTACTTTGAAATATCTGCTGATTTTCTATCTGTGCAAACTATATGGTTATTAAATATTGTGAAACTCTAAGAAGTGCAATAGATGGAAATGGAAAACTCTGAAAAAGGTTAGTTTATTGCAGACTTTTTCTAAGCTGCAGAGAATCATCATCAAAACTATTGGGATGTGTTCCAGATGAGTTTCCCAGATGTTAACTTCATTGGAATTTCTTATGCAAAAAGAATGACTTTTATTGATTTATTGGACACAATATAAATATTATATACACTATTTCGTATGTATTCTGCTGTGAGATAATTGTGACCCTTATATTTACATATAAGTAAGAGAGGAGAATTCTGAATCATAGCGTTTGTTGGTGCACGGCATACATCTTGAGTTATTTTGTCCTGTTGTATGGGGCTGTAAAGGGAAAACAGTTTTTCTAAATTGTATATTGAAGAGGCAGAAAATGGTAAATGCTCATCCCCCTGGTTCTTAGCAGTATCTGGTTTTTGTTGTATGTGTGGGCACAAGGAAAAATGTGATAAGCTACACAAACTTTAACAGGCAATGACAATGACAGGTTTTAAATTCTCTTGCAAATGGAAATTCTTTGTTACATAACTTTTATTTCTTCTTTATTTGTACTTGTACACAATAAAAAAAACCTCAGTTTTAGTTATAATTTGTGTCAGCATCAAAAACTGAAATTATCTATTGAATTGAAAATTCTGCTCAGCTGTTATTTTCCAAAAGCAAGTATTGTGCTTCTGAGAGACATTAAATTTAAATTTATTTAAAATAATTTTTGCTGCTGCTGCTTATATTGTAGGAGAAAGAATTTTTATGCCGAATATCAGATCTACAAGATGAACTGAGACACCGAGACCATCATATAGCTGAACTGGACAAAGAGATTTTGCATCTTCATGAAAATATAAGTGCATTGACCAAGGAATTAGAGTTTAAAGGGAAAGAAGTTCTTAGAATACGCAGTGAATCCAACCAACAGATCAGGTATGAATTTTTCCATTCTCAACTCAATGTGTATTATTTCATGTATTGTTTTACTTAAGAAATATTTGCAGCTTTAAATTTATCCTCTTACACAAGTGATGTTATATATCATTCGGTCTTCTTTAGGAAAAGCTATGCCCATTACTAGTAAAGTTAGTGAATGTTACCATACAGTTAAACTGCATTTCAGTGATACATTTTGGTGTATTTTAGTAACAGTCTGCACAAGCAATGGGTTTTGGTTGTTTTTTTTTTTTCTAAATTCATTATGTTTGTTTATTTAAAAAAGCATTAAAGGAGATGCATTTTCCATGAAATAAGCGAGAAGACTGGAGGACAGTAAGTAGTGGGTTTTGATGAATCAGTAATTCCTTCTGTGTTGTCTGGTATTATGTAAATGCCATTAAAAGCATGGCAGAAAATCATGATGAACAAACGAGTCTGATTTTAGAATAACTCTTTTTTTAACAAAAAATAAATTAAACAGGATGCATGAGCAAGATTTAAGCAAGAAACATGAGAAAGAGATGGATGTCTTGACAGCAGATCACATCAGAGAGAAACAAAACATGCTGGCAGATTTTAATAAGACCCAAGAGCTGCTCAAGGAAATTAATTCAGCTTTACAAATTTCGTAAGTTTTATTGCATTAAAAAAGTTTGTATGTAGCTGCATTTGAGTGAATAGTTTATCCTGGTGTCCACAAGTTGCTGAAGATATTGCAGAGATGCAGACGTGCAAAAACCTCAGTTAAGTATGGGGCCTAATCTTGCGTTCTTTAGGCAACACAATTCTATAAGCTTTAGGGGAATTTAGTGAGATGAACTGTTAGGGACTTGAGACTGAAAAATTTCAAGTAGGAAAGATATTAAACCTATGCAGTTCCTTGAAAATTGGAGAAAACATTTTTTCAAATGTTTTTTCTCAAACATTTATACATCTTTTTTGAGAACACAAGAGTTTCTTCAACAAGTTTATAAACAGTACAATGTTGTCTATTAAGAAGTCTGATTACAGCACATAAGTGATGCAAACATTCTCAGGTTTGCTAAAATAAGGAAAATTAGTGTCTGAAATGGATGCTATGAGCATAACAATAACAGAATGCTTAGCGTGTCTCTGAGTCAAAATGCCACCTGGGGTGAGACCACCTCTGTGCAGAAGTGGTGTAGTAGTGTGTCATCTAGCCGTGTTTTCCTGTCTTCCACATCCTTCATTCTTTATCTCTGTGACATAATCCATTCGGTCAGAGTTTCTGGCTGAGGTTTTCATAGCACATTGAGGGCTTCCTGACACACAGTTGTCACCGAGGGATTTGTATTTGCAGCACAAAAGATTTATGGCAGAGAAAATAATTGTTTCTAAGTATACGATTGAAAACTTTTTAAAGTTAGTATCAATTAAAAATGGCCAATAAAGCCCAAATGCATCTAATTCTTCCTTGATAATGAGTACTCAGGAATTGTCTCCAAATAAGATGGGTATAAAATTCTAGTTCTTACTCCCTTGTAATCATCCATGTGCGTGCTTTTGCGCCCTGATAAATGTGGTAATTTGCCATTCAGTAAGTTAGGTGTATGCTACCTTCTGTTTACTGCATTTATTTTGTATGAGAAACATGCCAATAAGCAGCCACTGGAACTGGTTTTGGAGCTGTTTACCCTAAAGTTTTCCCCCATTAAGTTGTTTGGTTTTCAGCGTCCTGAAATTTTCCGAATTTAGTTGGTTCCCCACTACTGGTTCTTGCTCAACTTAGAGCTGCGACGTGTAGCCACTGTTCGAAAGACAGCAAACGTTATCCAGGGTGCCCTGACCTGGTTTTCAGTGTGTTATCTCTTGCTCGGTAAATTGAAGCAAGGAGATGTCAAAAGAGGAAGTTAAATAAAAAGAAAAAAAAATAAAACAAAAAAACCCCCACCAAAACAACAACAAGAAGCCAAAACAAAACAAAACAAACCCCCACAAACAAACAAAAAAAAACCAACAAAAAAAAAAAAACCACCAGAAGCAGCTATTTCTTAAGTAACCCTTTCCAGGTTCTGCCTTACTTAAGCATGGCCTTGTGAACGTTTATGAAATGCGGAATCTATCTTACAGTAATTGAGAGTGGGTATCATTAATTACACTCTACCACTAGAGTCTTTAAATTACATATTATCTCTTTGAAACAGAAAAAAAAAACAGTTCTCTGAAATATCTGAAAATAAAAGGACAGCTGTGCATAACTATGTATTATACTCTAGGGATCTGTGTACAATAGCTTAACCCAGCATAAAATGTATACACAAAAATTAAGCCAACTGAGCATATTTCTGTTCTGCTGAGTCCAGTGCCTTTTCTGCAAATGGTCATGTTGTTCACATTCATAATGTTTTATGTAAATACATTATAGAATCTCAGATTACGTACAGGTTATTTGAAGGTTATAAATATAATTTGATATTAATTGTTTTTTCAGATGCAACTCAAAAATCACAAAGCTGCTTCTGAAGGGAAAATATTTATCTAAAGTGACAAATTATGTCTACTTCCAGGTGGCTTGTGGAATCAAGTTTGAGCTAACATAGACATCTTAAATGTATAGATTTTTCTCAGGGTTTGTTTTGTTTTTTAAATATCTTTTTTTCGTTAGGTTTGTTAAATTTCCTGAATCTGTTCTGACACTTGGTTCACTAATCGACATGAGGGTTGAATATGTGAGACAAGTATTTTAGCAGTTTCCTTTGGAGCAATGTTTGGCATCATGAGTGTTATATTTATGTTTCGGAGAGACTCAGTCATTTGAAATTGTCATGTCTTCAAAACTTGTTCTTTAAGAAGAAACAAGGAGGTTTATGCAGTTACTTGCACAATTCCACTCTCACTTGGCTTATTTCACTTCTCTCCTTTAATGCTTTCCCACTGGGCATTTCAAATTTCCTTCTATTTTTTTCAAATGTTTATCAATTGTTACATTTCTCTTAATCCAGATATCCTAATATCCAAGTGTTATTGCTTTTCTTTTGCAGCTCATTCCTTTATTTCATCTCTAATGGTACTAAGTTGCTTTTGTGGAGAGGAGTTAGTTACCTTTTAGTCTTCACTGTTCTTGGATATCTTTGTCCCAGTATGTTCCGCATGAACTGAGGAAGACGGTGCCAGCCTTGTCTGTCTGTCCAGTTTCTCCAGTATCACAAGCCTGCATCTTTATTCAGAGTAGCCATCTACAAAAAGAAAAATGATACTGTTTGTTTTCAAGAAACAGTATCTCATCAAGAAAGTGAATTGCCATTTTTTAACATTTATGTTAATATTAAATATAATGCAATGCAGTCCCTATATTTTACAGAAAAATCAATCTTAGCTATGTCTTCTGTAATTCTGCTGTCCATATTATGGTTTTGAATGCCTTATTTTCACTCTGACTTCCAAGAGGCCTTTTTTCAAACGCGTAGTACTGCATGCACAAGAAAGATGTTAAGTTTTTAGAATTTTGCCCAGATTATTAGTTACTGGAGCAAAGGCTGTGGTTATTGTTGATTTTTTTTTTTTTTTAACTAGCTAAAGCTGAATGATAACATAGAAATTAATTTACTTCAAGGTGATAAGAAAGTCATCTTCTGTTTTTACTCCCTGAACTCTTTTTTGTACTAATCAAAAATGTGACTATTCACTCATCATTTAACACTGGATCAAGCTAAAGGGGGTCTTCTTCTTTCCTATAAAGTTTAGAAGAAATGGAAGAAAAATATAAAACCAGAGAATCAAGACCAGAAGACTTGCAGCTTATCTCAGAACTGAAAGACCTAATTGCAGAGCGGGACCAACTCATAAAGAAATTGATTGTAAGACTTTCATGCTCTCTTGGTTTAATATCTTGACGGATACAAAAAATTTTATCTACTTCAAAGCGTTTGAAATGTATTTAAAGAACCAATCCTGCTAGCGTGTTATTCATATCCTTTAACACATTATTCCTATGGTTCCAATGACTCAAAATAGTAAAACTAATTAGATACAGAGAGTTTTGCACAATCAAGCATAACACATTATTACAAAAAATATTTCAGTGTGACCTTGATCAGATGTCTACTATCTCAAATCTTGGACTGAGCCAGCCATGAAAGCCGTATAAGAAATAGTCCCTTCTATGAGGTTTCTAAGACCAATTTTCTGATCCACTGAGCTTCCCAAATTCAGAGCACAACACCCTGACTCAGATTAGTTTGATTAGATTCTGATTGAGAAGCAAGAAGGAAAGAGGAAATTCAAATTAAGTAGAGATCAGAAGTTAACTATACTGAGGCTTTCCCAGTGCAAAATCCATAGGATGTGCTCGCTCCCAGCAGCATAGAACTGCAACAGAGCTGCATAAATAGAAATTATTTAATATTTACATATAATAATATATAAAACACATTAAATATGGAATGCGGTTTTTAGAATTAACAGTTTCTTTAGAAACGTAAACATAAATTTATTTGAGATCATTCTATAGGCAGATTTGGCCACTAACCGATTGAAAAATGCATAAAAAGAAGTTTCTATTTGTTCTTCTTTTTAGGAGGACAAAAAGTTCTATCAGCTGGAGCTAGTTAACAGGGAGACTAACTACAACAAAATGTTTAATGCAAGCCCTAATGTTGGTGTTATTAATCCATTGGTGAAGGTATGTTCCATGGACTTCATTGCTAAAGTGAAGAAAAAAAAAAATCTAAACTCAGGATATAGTAAAAAGAAGAAATACGTGTGTATGTGTGTGTGCCTGCATGGATACATATATCACTCTTAAAAGACGTATTCAAAACAAGGAACATAGTTTTCCATTTGTCTCTACTTTTGTGTAGGTTTGTTTCTTTTGTGTTGTTGAGAGATCCACTAATACAGTTGCCCTAGTTTGCAAGACACGTGTGACATGAAACACGGTTCCTTCTCACAAAATCAAAATAGAAAAGTGGCAGAAAGACAACAGAGGGCAGTACTGTAGCATATAATAGAGAACAGTGACACCCATAATCGGTTTTAGTTTCATTAAACTAATTTCATTAGTTCAATTTTTGGTTATTTTGGAAAGTGCAAGGGCAACTTCATTTTTCAGGTGGTGCTGAGGATGGAAGAGCATTAGAAAGATAGAGGGAGAGGAGACAGTAGAGGAAGGAAATAAGGGTAAAAGGGGAAGGAGAAGAGTATGAGAAGGGCATGGCATGAGTCCGAATGGAGAGAGACAGAGTAATACTGGAGAAGTGGAGTGACAAACAAGGTATGCACTGTGCGGGCAGCAGGAGATAGAAGTCAGCCTCTAGCCTTCTTGGCTATTGTCACCTCCCATACAAGTGAAAACACTTCAGTAGCAACCTTTTCCAGTTCTCTCCATCCTGCTGAATAGCAGCCAGCGAAGGCTAGTGTACAAGCAGGCATAGTAGCCTCCCTGTCACTTCAAAAGCCAGCAGCATTCCTTCATGAGGAACTTTAATAGACTGTGGTAGTGTACCTTCATTCTACTTCTTTTCACCACTTCAGGAGTAAGAATGAGTCCTCTGACATTTTCTTCCTCCTTGTGACAATAACCCATAGGTTATTTCATCTGCATGGAAAGGGAAGAGATTTGTCCCCGCTGTAGAGGCAGAAGAACCTGGGAAGGTTTTAAAGCAGAGGGTAAGCCAAGGGGCACAACAGGAGCAGCTCAGGTCCCTGAGAGCTTCAGTGATCAAGGTTCAGGCTCCATTTTTTAAGAGGAGGTCTGGGAGTGTTACTTGACATCAGGCAATGTTATTTAGCTATGCCTTATTATAGTTTCACATCAGATCAGCGAATTTCCCACTTCTGCACTAACTCTGCTGCAAATTGTCAGTGTTCTCCTACTCTCCAGGAGCCCAGCAGCTCTCTCAAGCTTATCTGCAGATGCCTAACTTTTATGTGTAAGTGCATAAAAGAACTTAGGTTGGGCCCAGTAGAGACAATACCAGGACTGCCAGATACCATTTGAATGCTTTGTTTTTATGTGATAAAGGTTGTTTGAAAATTTTGGAAGTTTGTCTGAAGCACTCATTTATAAAGACGTGAAATGTTTAAGCTTGTGTTTTGTGTGAAATCTGAAGTGTTTGGGAGAAGTACTTCAACATCAGATTTCTGTAGTGATAAACCATGTATTTTTATAATATGCTTCTATCACTTCAATCTGTTTAGACTTTAAAACCGTTTTGTATGCCAGAACATTTTGATCTCTCATTTCATAAGTTGTGGACTATGTTACTTCATTTTGTCAAAGCACGTACTGTGTTATTGGAGAATGAATTACAAAGAAACCGAAAATCTCATTCTCTTTTCTTTTTTGTAATAAAAAGACAGAATTTTGAGTTACTACAGGCTTTGCATATTAATGCAAAATCATAGCCATTGCAGTATGTATTACAGCTTCTCTGATTTATGCAATGGATCTGTTTAGTATTACATTGTTACATCTGAAGTTTCTTAATACTTTGCATGAATTTCATGGAAACAATACACACAATTTTGTGTCTCCAGATTTGACTGCTTCAGAAGCATAGATTGTTCTATAGAGAATAAATATAAACTGTAGCATTCTTCTAAGCACTTAAGTGGATAACACACATTATCTGGAAATGAGCCACCTACAAAGCACAGAGACTTAACTACAGTGTGTTTAACACACAGTTTTAGTTACAGTGTGTATTACCTTGCAGGTGTATTTTACATAAGTTGGTTACTTTTTCCAAACTATTTTTTTCACCATAATGTTAATTCTTGCTTCTTCAGCCACTACAGAGGTAAAGTGTATGGGACCATCTTATTTTGATCCTTTGCAGCTAATGATCTTTTACTGTGATGCTTAAAAAGGACTGGTTTCTATTACAGCTTGCTGTTAGATTGTTGGGGTTTTATAATTGCATTTTGACAAACACACCCACCAGTGTGGCTACAATTAGCAGCATTTGCATCTGCCAACCCTGGAGAGGTCAGGCACTGAAATGAAAGCCAGCAGAGAGCTAAACAGAATAAAGTCCAAACAAACAATAGGAATCTCTCTGTCTCCATCTGAACTCCTGCCCACCCTTGAATACAGCGGCTCTTCTGTTTCAAGGGGAATTCTGCTTGAAAATATTATATAGAAACAACATGAGATTCCACTTGTCTTTCACTTTATTTAGTTCAAATTTGTGTAGTTCATAAGCCCTTAAGGGGTTTTTCCCCTAGCTGCTTTGTTAGGGTTGCATATATGTAATTGAAAGGAAGTATTTATTATATATTCAAATAATACATAATTCACGAGAATAAATGAATCCATTCATTCAAAAATCCTATTTTTGGAAATAAGGCTTTTTTGATATTAATATTTTATTGTAGACATGGAATATTTGATAGAAAACAGAAAATACACATGGCATTCTGTCACACAGCTATTTTTAAAAACCTACAGAATTATTTGAATCATCCGTTTACATTAAAATATCTATTAAAGTAGAGAGCATAAATACTGATTCCTTTGTATGATGTGTTATGGAGAGTAAAATAGTGATATAAATTTTTTCAGTATTTTGAGTCCCTTGAATTACTATCAGTGGGAGTATGGAGAGTATTAAGAAAAGAGAAATGCTCAGTTGTGCCATCTGGTGTCTAGAAGCAGCAGCTGTAGTAGCATTAAAAGCCTGGCCTTTCCCTTGTGCAAGAAACTGAACTCCTATACAGTAATCTTTTTATCTCTAGCAGTATCGCTATATTGCTTGCTAACTATGAGGGCGTAATTGCTTCAAAAGAAATGTAGCTGCCTTTCTAGGTTCCGTGTTCCGGTTACCAAAACGTGCCTTGGTGATGGGGTGAAACCTGTTGGAGAGATTCACTTTTTTCATCATTGAAATTTGCTGTAATTACATTTGACAGCAGAGCTGTTCCACTGATATCAAGAAAAGATTTAAGTAAACATGAAAGGTTTAACAGACTAAATGACAATTTTGTGGAAAACTTCCTCTCTCCAATGTCTTAAATGGAGCAAAATGTTGGAAGATCTCATATAATATATTCCTTGATTATTACACTAAGTCTTAATAACTTAATCATCTTGATCAGAAATTTTATTTTGCTGCAAAAGATTGTGGTGTTCACTTCTGGTCAAAGCAAATAGTAAAACTACAATTGGGGAAAAAGCCCAATCTGTCCCTTAAAAAAACAAAACAAAACAAAACAAAAACCACCAAACCCAAACCAGCCTTCCCTACAACTTTTACATTTGCAAATATCCTCATCTGTCCTGGTGCAAGAAGCCTTCCTTACATTTGTTATTTTTAATGCAGCAAAAGAAGAAGAACGATAAATCAACAAACAGGTTTGTGAGTGTCCCCAATCTAAGTGCTCTGGAATCTAGCGGAGTGGTGGGCAATGGACATCCCAACCGCCTGGACCCCATTCCTAACTCACCCATCCACGATATTGAGTTCAACAGCAGCAAACCACTACCACAGCCAATGCCACCCAAAGAGCCCAAGACGTTTTTGAGGTGAGCCCTGCCTCACCAATCTTTTTTTTTTCTTTTTTTTTTCTTTTTTTTTGCTTAACTCAGGAAAATTTTGCATTCCTATTGAGCTGAATCCCACTTGCTTTATCAACCTTTCAGAGGTACAAGTACTCTTACGGCATTTTCAATTTTTACATTATATTTGTAACCTCTTTATAGTATTCCTTTTTATTGTAGACCTTGTTGAAATGTGAAGTATTCTCTCACTTTTCCATGTCTTGAACTTTGAAAACCTGTTTAGATACTTTAACGGAATTCATGTGCTTCCAATTGTTTACATATATGAACAATTGTTTTAAATGTTTTTGTTATTTACTGATTGCCATTTAGGAATTGATACTAGCACAGAATTTCTTTTATTCGGTATTACGTGATAATGGTTTTTATGTAAGAAAACTATTTTCTGTGCCACATGAATGTTTCGTGTTTCCCCTTTCCTCACCTAAATCCAGTTGTTTCATAGGAGTAACCTTACTACAGCAACAGGAAACGTGCGTGCTTGGATGCTTAATGCTGAGCTGCCAGTAATCAAAACCAGCATTAAAGTCTCAAGTTATTCTCTCACAAATTAATGTAGTGAATTGAATAACTTAAAAAATGGCATTTTAGAGGCAGGATTTTAGTCTTTTGCCTTTATGTGCCTACATATTAAATGCAGTGAAGCGGCGTACTCTGTATTGAGTAGGTGCTGATCTCTTACCTCTAAGTTGGCAACTTAAAGCAATGTGTAATTACCAGTTCTACAGTTGGTTGTTTATTCTCTCTTTTGGTTTAATGCGAAAGACCACATACCTAGCAACTACTAATTATAAAAGGAAACAAATAATAGAATCTAAGATAGATAAAGGAAACCAGTCTATTTTGAGAAAACAATCTTTATAAAAAAAAATACTGTCGCTTATTTTTTCCTGTGCATGCGATGTGCATGAGTGTGCTCAGATACCTATAACGTGCATGTGCATGAACTCCTGGACTGTCCTGATGGGGTTTCCATTCCAGTTTGTTTTGTGCTCTGTATTATCCAGTAATACAGTAGGGATTATTTTATTACTGATTTTTATTGATAAAGGAACTTAATTGTACAATTAAATTTAAATTAAATTTAAGTATTCTCTCTTGCTCATTTTGTGACAATTTTAAGCGTTCAAGGGGGAAACAAACCTTGTTTGCAGTGCAGCGGGTTCTTTTTTCCTGATATATTAGCATATTCTAAATGTGTGCACGAACAACAACGCAAGTGATATTTGTGATCAGTGTTAAGTATTAAATTAGTGTTTATTTTTGTTCAGTTGCCAACCGGTCTTTGTGAGCACGTCTACAAATATGATGCTGGCATCATATTTTTGAAAAATTAACTTTACCACAGGAAAAGGATGCTAAAAGAGGACCTCCTACAGTCACGCTTTTCCAAGAAAACCCTTTTTATTCTTCCTGAAAACCTCAGCTGTTTCTGAGATTTTAAATTATGTTTTCCAAAATACTATTTGCCCACCCTGTAATGCGGCTTCTGAACTGCCGTGTCCGTGCTGCTGGTGCTCTCCAATGGAGTGGATGATCACAGATTCTGTAGGGAGACATTAAATCATGTCCTGAGGCACACTGATCATTAACCCATGGGAAAACCGACCGTGTTCATTACCAAATATTCTCCGTGCTTTTTTTTTTTCCTCCTAACGTTTGTACTTTTTGTGTAGTTGTGGGATAATTGTTCTTTTTTCTTTCTGTGAATTTAGCCCTCCTCAGACTGACGCTTCACCAGTGGCTTCACCAGATCCCCAGCGCCAGGAGTGGTTTGCCCGGTACTTCACCTTCTGAGAGATGGTTTGGTTTTGTGGCACAGCGTGATGTGGACTGTTTATAAGAGCATGACCTTAAATAAATCCTCATGTGAACAAGCTTTCCCATAATTTGTCAAACACTGTGAATGAGAAAGTATTTGTCTTTCTGATTTGAAACTGCACTGTATTTCATGTTATATTTGTTGGAATCACTTGACATGGTACTATATAATGTGTGTAATTATAACTATTATTTTTATTTAAAATGGAAGAATCTTTAAACTTTGTAATTACTACATAATAAATTTTGGTAGAACAAACATAATGCTTTTCCCCTTTTTCCTATAAATGTGTTTTCTTTGATTTCAGGTAAGGCTTTCCCCCAGAAAATAACATAATTGCATGGTGACTATGAATACAATTTAAATTGTCAAAGGAAAAACTATATGCATCTCACTCTCTCTCCAATTTAGGCAGGATACGTTTAATGCTTCTCAATTCTATTCTGTTACTTTGTAGCAGTTTAAAAACTGTCTTTTTCTAACATTTAAAAGGAAGAATGTGAAACAAAGCACAACTAGTGTAGCTGCCAGCCTTCAGAGCAGAGTAATTTTTACGAGAGGATGAAAAAAGTCCCAAACCAGGAGCTGTTCACCGGGGGGGGCTGACTCCTTACCTGTTGCTCATGAGATTTTTGCCAGCTAGTTCTAATCGAACATTTTATCATTGAATTCAAGCAGAAAGTGTTCCCACAAGTGATGTATTTCTTTTATGAATATTAACAAAAACACACTTTAAACATTTTGAATACTGTACGAAGTATCTTTGCATAAATCAAGAATCTACATTTTGAGCACATAGTCCTGCTTCGGATAAAATTCATGTCTGAAATGAAAAAAAAAAGAAAACACCCACGCAAGTTTTTCCCATTTATACATACTACAGATACAGACCTTTCATTAAAACTTAATTATCTTCCCTTGTCTGTATTAAAGTTGTTTTTTCTTCTTCTTAAACTGATATATGAAAATGTTTTTTCAGCTAGTGAGCATGATTCTCCAATCTACACCTTGTATGATGTCAGTGTTGCTCGAGAAATTTGCTGCAGCATAGAGAAAGCTAGAGCTTGTTGTCTTTTTTATATTTTTTCATTCAAAGATTACCACAAAGTAACTCACACTGGTAGTCTCAGGGAGAAAATTGTCTCTTTGTTTTATGAATGTATTTTTAAGCTGAATCTCTTATCTTTTCAAAGCAGGAAAAAATGTTTGAGTTATTTGAATAAGGTTTTAGTTAGCATATACAAAGGTCTTGAACTTTAATATTTCATCTGAAGCCCTAACTACATCCTTTTTTCGCTATATGCACAAAGGTAAATACCCAGATAAAGACACTTGCTAATTACAATGAGTTTTATATGTAGAATATGTATAAATGAAAAATTTGTATGTTTTCATATAAACAATATAAGATCTTCTAAATGAACATTTTAAAACTTTTATCTTATAATTCAGTTTAAAAACTCCACTGAAAGCTGTATTCTGGTGATGCTGCCGTGGATTAAAGATGTATACAGCAGACTTTCTGTAGCTGGTGGACTCAACTGTAGGTATATGCAACTTTTTAATTTTAGAAGAAAGCCATATTGGGCAAAATGTCAGATTTCTTGGCTGTTACCCAAAATAAAATACAGTAGCTCATTTTGTTATAATGTTCTGAAGTGAGTGTTGCGTATTTTTTTTTCTTCCATGCTTTGCAAGGGCTCAGCCTTTTTCTGCCATCCTCCACTTCATTTGTACATTTTTACATATGGAATTAGTAACTGAACAGTAATCCAAAAATGATAATAGCTGCATTTACTTTACCTATTCAGTGGCAGGTGTGCCCACTGGTTCTTTGCTAGGAGGCATTTGTCTTTCGGAAGGGAGAAGAAAGTTAAGAAGCACTCGGTTACCACGTCTGCCACAGCCAGCAGCTGTTCCGCTACCGAATCAGTCTCCTAAAAACAAAACCCAAACAAACAAAAAAAGCCCAAAACCCACCCGAAGAAACAAGGAAAAAATTGATTTTTCGACCAAATGGCATTGAGAACCTTGTAAAATATGTTCCTAAAAAAAGTTAGTATCTGACATTTGGGAGTAATACAGGAACTTGCACTATCCCGGGGCTCTTGTGTTCCTGATCTTTGCAGTATCCGGTATTCTGGAAAAAGCTAAAAGTGCACGTATTCATGAGTCTGGTTGTGCAGAGAGTTCTGCAACAAAGTCTCTGCTCACACAGGCACGCAGTCTTTCCTAGCTCAACACACAACTCCGAGTAAGGAGGTAAAACGATCAGCGTGAAGTTGCATAGTATTATTTACAATGGCGAGAAAATCTTTTGGCTCTCAGGAGCTCTCTCTCTGCACTCTGACGCATTAAGTCTCATTATCAGCACTTACTGTAACTAATTCCCCCGACCCTTTAGTTTTAGTCAGAAAGAACAATAAAAGGAGAAAGAGCAAACAACACAGATTGTGATATTTTAATCCTTACTGTATTTTCCTGTGGAAGAAGGAAGTCACAGCCTATACTTGATACGGGGGCAAAACACAGCAGAATCCTACATTTATCGGAACGCCATCATAGTGATCAGTCTCAGCCCTTCAGGCTGGATTGCCCCACTTACTTGTGTGAGAAGAGTTTGAATGCTGGTGAATTTTTCAGGTTAGCAGAAAACTGCTCTAGCTGACCCATAGGGGACATGATCTCACAGCACAAGGAAGAGCTGCATGGCTTTTTTTTCTGCAGCAGGAATCGTACCCAGAAGGTATACTTAGGAAAAAAAAAAGCCCAAAGATGGTTGAAAACCAAACTGCAATCAGTGCCAACATAGAAATCGCTTTATCAGACTGACTGCTTCCTTTTGCATTTTTTCAGTTACTTCAGCATGCGTGTATTATATTTACCTGAGACTTCAAGGAAAATATTAGTCCTATGTGAAGTGCTGGCAATAAATTACATGGGTCAATATTACAAAATTTTGAACATTCAAATTTAGTCTAAATAAATTTTCAGTTCTGTTTTTCTCATCATCTCTTATTTTGGAAGAAAAAAATTATTTTCTAACTGGTTTGAGTAGTTCTACATTTAACGTGTAATTTTTTGATCACTTTAGAGTAAAAATATCTATGTAATATAAAACTGAAGAATATAAACTGTTTGGGTGTTTTTAGGATATACCCATCATCTTTTCTTCCTAAATGTTTTCTATAATGCTGCAAGAATCTTTGTTTTCATTCTTACAGCAGAATATAATTTTTTCACTCTTGATGCAGGTAATCTCTGGACCTAAACTTTCCTGCTTTTTGACACTAAAAAACTCTTTCTGCAAAGGACTCCTTTGATGAGCTGCGCTTCAAAACTGAAAGCAGCAATCTCTTGGGGGAAAAATGTTTCTGTTCGTTGTAACTGAAACATGGGGGGATTCTGAGCAATAGCCCAGGTTGCAGCACTTGCCTTTCTGGGGTGGCAACTGAAAAAAAATGGGGTCCTTTCTTTTCTCTACATTGTTAACAAATACACTATCCCAGTAATCATAGATAGAAAATCCCAATATTAACTTTTCACTAATGGTCATTCACTTCTTTTTCCCATTTTAGCCTTACTCTGAAGCTCGATTTAAAAACTACAGGACATGAGGAATTCCGAAAGAATATCAGGAGACTTCACACATAATATTAGAAATCAGACCTGATCATGGTGTCAGAGCAATCTCTTGCTTGTTTAAAGTTTATTTTAAGTTATATGTGAATTTTGTTACATGATCTCTGCGTTATCTACAGGTAAATTTCACTAATTCTGCACTTAGAAAATTAGACCCCGAGTTTTCCTCCTTTGCTGTAATTTACTTCCCTTAGAAAGAAAATTACTGCGTCGTATCACTTAAGAAAATAATGATCTTCAACCTCCTCTGCAGTGAACAGGCAGCTTCAGGGGTGAATCTGCCCAATTATCTCTCTTGATTGCGTAAAGACTGTAGAGTAGCAACAAATCTAAGTGCCTTCATTGCCTAAATTTAGGTGTGAGGAACCCTAGCCTGTCATTTTTCTTAAATTATTTTTTTTAACCAACATTTGCAAAAATACGACAGCCTTGAAAGATGCAAACTGTCTTTCCTTACAGGAACTATGTTGCTTTTTTCCTGGTATGTTCAATGTAGTCCAATACAGTACCATTACTATTCTTCATAGACAAATGCTAAACCTTTTTTTACTGTAATAAAGGTGAAACGCTTAATTCGTAGCATTGTTTTTTAGCTACTTTTGGGTGTTGGGCATCGTATCGGTTTTATTTATGTACACATTCCCTAGCAAAATCTTTAAATGGAAATATGACTTATTTCCATGTACAATTATATATAGAAATCATCTTGCAATTCTAAAGCTAATTTACTTTGCAGTATATTTTGGTCATATAAATAAATGTCCATTTCTTTAGATACACTACAGTAATTGGAAGTACCTGTGGATAGTGCTGGGATCACGTAACAAAACCAGGCAGCCAAGATGAAGCAGAACTTTTCCACTTCGGCGTGACCGACCGCTGAACTCCATTTCTCTTAATAGTAGAACTTATTTGCTGGGCTCAATATCAGGCTCTTTTACTGCACAATTGTGTTAACATTTATCATTTTCAGCCACATACACAATTAGACAACTCAAGCTTTGTTGACTCTATGAATTGTACCACAAGTTCCTAGGTTAATGATATGGTTAATGTTCCTGGGTTCATGAGGTGAACTACTGATCCGCTCTGGAGTCCTGCACAGTCTTAAGGATGAGTTTATAAATTGCCTGTCACTAAGGCAACTCAGTTATGTTCAGAGTTAAGCGGGGTATAGAGGCCTGTTCGCAGTAAACAGCTGGCTGAACACAACAAGAAGCAGCTGCTGCCAGCAGCACTGATAGCAACGTTGCTAGGGAACAAGAAGAGCCAAGCTTAAGAAAATAAAAGCATAATTCAATAATGACTAACGAAATCTGGCTTCATTATGACTCTTGGAAATTATCAGGCCTTCCACGTACAACGAGAGACGAGCAGAAAAGTTTAGAGAGCAGCTGAGTGTTCTACTGGAACTATGGCTGTTTAACTTCGGTTACAGATCGTCAGCGTGATGGCGGGGCACAAAGGGGGCAGCAACTTCAGGCTGTAACCACCACCGGCAGCCTCGGTCACAGCTGGCAACTGGCATCTCTCAGGGCAGATGCTGAAGCCCACGTTTTACGGTCACAGGAACATTCAACCATATTCACGCTAAATCTTTACCTAATCTTTACTGTGGGATCCGTGAGCCTTTCTCAGCACAGCTGTGTTGGCAGTGTCCCAATTGCAGGCCGGAGTGGGACATGTACCAGCCACCCTGACCACGGCATTAGCAGGCAGTTCTAGTACTCTCCTGGGACATTTCCAGATTGAGGGCACACACTATGTTCTGTAAAACTGAAAAATGGTGGATTTTTTAGTCTTCATAACCACACAAGACTTTCAGAAGTGACCTCAAAGCAAAAAAAGTAATATTGTCTTATGTAAGAGAGACATTCAAAGTGGAAAGCGTTCTGAGCCCAGGACAAGAGAGCTTTTCAGGCTGGTAACTACCAGCACTGTCTCCATCCGCTCGTTTGAGATAATTACTTTTTCTTGTCCTATTTTGCACCATGCTTTCGAAAGGGGCTACATCATGGATTTCCAAAAGGGCATAATGTATTTTTTTTTGTTGAGTAAACATTTCTTCATTACTCAGCTAAGCACATAACCATTACTAGTTATTATTAGATAATAATAAAATGATAAATACCCTTTTTTTTTTTTTCTTGTAGGAAGCATTACCTAACCGCAGCCTTTACACAGCATGCGGGTTTGGCTGGGACAGAGTTAATTTTTTTCAGAGTA
The DNA here is from genome assembly GCF_964199755.1 of Larus michahellis. Classification (NCBI taxonomy): domain Eukaryota; kingdom Metazoa; phylum Chordata; class Aves; order Charadriiformes; family Laridae; genus Larus; species Larus michahellis. The sequence goes on from NC_133898.1 coordinate 76,674,405, forward strand.
GCTACTATGGGGATAGGTTTTGGATTTGTGCTGGAGACAGTGCTGATGTTTCAGGGCTGTGTCAGTTACTGCTGAGCAGTGCTTACACAGAGACAAGGCCTCTTCCGTTCCTCACACCGCCCCGCCAGCGAGTAGGCTGGGGGTGCACAAGTTGGGAGGGGACACAGCCGGGAGAGCTGACCCCAACTGGCCAAAGGGATATTCCATACCATAAGACGTCATGCTCAGTGTATAAAGCTGGGGGAAGAAGGAGGAAGTGGGGGATGTTCGGAGTGATGGTGTTTTGTCTTCCCAAGTAACCGTTACACGTGACGGAGCCCTGCTTTCCCAGCGATGGCTGAACACCCACCTGCCAATGGGAAGCAGTGAATTAATTCCTTGTTTTGCTTTGCTTGTGTGTGCAGCTGTTGCTTTACCTATTAAACTGTCTTTATCTCAACCCATGAGTTTTTCCTCCTTTTTACTCTTCTCTCCCCATCCCAACCAAGGGGAGTGAGCGAGCGGCTGCGTGGGGTTAAAGCACAACACACACCAATATCTGTTATTTGCTCTGTAGTTGTAATTAGCTGCTCCAGTTGCAGGCTGCTGAATTCTTTTTCATCCTGTTGCTCTAGTTGATTAGGCTACAAAACACCGAGTCTGAGGAAGCACAGATGGACACCTCCGGGAAATCACAAAAACTGCAGCTCTGCCATACCAGAAGCCAGGTAACTGTGCTGATCTGCCTAACAAACGTGCAGAAACAGCCGAGTCTCATCACGAGAAAAAAGCAGCCTGGTTTTGGTACCTTGCAAGACAGCACCATAAACTGAGTAAAGCTGACACTGAAAGCATATTGTGGAGACGAGGCTTGCTTGACACTCCACCCAGAATAATCTTGACCAGAAATGGCTTTGAATTTTCACAGTGATCAATTTATACATTGGGTGCAGGTCTCAGCAGTGCTTTTGCAGACATATCCATTCAATTAGTTAGAATAAGACCATTTTATAACTCAAAATGTTTTTTTGCTTCTACAGCCATATCTAAGGGTTAAAACTTTTCCTGTTTATACCTCCCTGAAGCAGCCTTAGACTTTTGTTGTAAACAGCGTCTCCTTCAGGTGAGGATTTAGGCAATATCTACAAATACTCTGAAGAAGTTTGTATTTACAAACAACGCAGCACAGATAACTGAAGTTCTATCCACTGATTTACCAGACAGGAGTCATATGCAGGAATCCTCTTCCAATAGCTTATGGAGTAGCAATCCAGAGAAATGTTATTTGTGATTTAAAGCACCTGAAGTTCCACCCGAGAAGCTTTTGCCCAAAGATTCCAAGACCCTTCCTTTCTCTGCTGGCCAAACGTTCCTCAGATCAACTCACGAATGGCAAGATATTCAATATAGTCAACAGGGATGAAGTAACGACTGTAGCTTTCTTATTCGTTAAGATCACAGATTTAAATATGATTGGGAGAAAAAACATGTTAGACATTCAAAGTAATTATTTTAGTTTAATTAAGGCAGGTAAGAGAGTTACTTTACATATTGAAGCCATATATCAAAACTTGAAAATAAGGGATCTAAAGGATATTTTTTGTTGAAATATGTTGATTTTCCTCTCCAACTCTAAAAATTCCTATCAAAGTACGAGTTTTGTACATTTCTTCTGATATCTTTTTATTATAGAACTATTGTCACAGTTCTGATACTTTGGTGATAGTATGGTATGCTTTTTGGTTAAGATCTCACATGGGCAGTGATTTTTGTTTTGATTGCATATCTATAATTCATCATTAATACAAGCTGAGAATGGGAGGTCCTAGGAGCGAGTAGCTCAATAAAGAAGTTTTAAGATCCTTCAAACACTTTGAAGTTAAGGGGGCATTAAGTAATTCTCTGTGTTATCACAAGACTTGAATGGATATATGAAAAAGATACTCAAATACATTAGCAGAGGTACTGAGAAAAACACATGTAGTAATTCAGAAGACAGCCTACTTACACGGAAATCAATGGGGACAGAATTCAGGCAAAGCACTTGTTAGAAGAGCACATATGCTACAAAGTAGCTGAAAAGCAAAGAAACAGGCATACTGCTAGAGGAACTGGGATTCAGTTTCACTCCTTATACCTGGAACTCAATTTTGAAGTAGAATTAACTATTTAAAAGATAAAATATTTCAAATAGTTAAAGCCCATCACTGGGTTGTAGTATACACTCAAAGAACATACAGATATGAAACTATTAAAAACAACACAATGTAAAATCTAGGCAAAAGCTTTAGAGCCTCCAGCAAACTCCATTTTCTGGCTATATTAAAAATAAAATCCCCCCAACTCCTCAGACTTTGCAATGAAGAAGAGGGAATTGACTGGGTTGTTGGGCACCTCGCTGTAGAAAAAGTCAAATTTAGACTACGTGGGATTTGTAAACCGGGGCAGGGGGGGCGGTGCGGGGCTGGGGTTGCAGGAAGCAGCAGCAAATAGCAAATACGAAATTCAGCTACCCTGGGGCCAGCCTGCTGCACAGCACCGCTCCTTCCCCCCGAATTACTGCACCCCCCGTGCGGTACACGGGAGCAGCGTCCCTTTGTAACGGAGGGACAGCGACATTTAGGCAAACGGGACCGGGCACGCCGTTACTAAAAGAATCCCTCGCTGTACCTTTTGTTCGGGGGAGGCAGCGCAGCCGGGACACCCCCCCGTACCCACGGAGCGCCCTCCTCTCCCCGCAGGCCGCCGGGCCCGCCGCCCCTCACCCGCGCCCGGGGGGACCGGCCCTCCCGCGGCAGCGGCGGCCCCGCGGAACCGGCGCGTTCCGCCACGGCGATCGCAGAGGCTCAGCCGGGCCCGGGCGTGGAGCGGCGCAGAGGGGGCGGGGACGGAGTCGCTTCTCCTGCCGGGTGAGGGAGCTGCGGCGGCGGGAGCCCGGCCGGAGGGGCGGGACGGCGACGGCCCGCGCTGCAGGTACCGAGGGGGAGCGGGGCGGCCGCGCAGCGCTGCCCGCCTCCGCCCGGCGGGTTGGGGGGCGGCCCCACACACAGGCTCCGGCGCGGCCGCCGGGAGTGCACCCGCCGCCCGCAGAGCGAAGCGGGACGGGAGGTGCCCAGGGCTGCACTCTGCGGGCAGGCGGCGTTGCCGGCCCGGCCCGGCCTGGCCTACGCCCGCCTCGCCGCGTTCAAAACTTGCCGCGCTGGCGGCGGCCGGGGCGGGAGGCCTGGCTCCGCGCTGCCCAGAGCCCCGCGCCCGGGGCAGGGCCGGACGAGCAGCTGCCGCCTCCCCTCATCCCCCACCGAGCGGGCGGCTTCGCTTTCTGTCACCGGGGAGAGGAGCCCCGCCGGCGGGCAGGAGCGCGGTGTGACTGACGGCCAGGCTGACTGACTGACGGGGGGCGGGACGGGGGTGATTGACGGGGGGTGGAGCGGCGCTGATTGGCTGGCCGGGGCGGGGCGGTTGGTTGGCGGGAGCCCCCTGTGAGGGGCGGCGGGTTGGGGTGTGTTGTAAACGCGGTGCGGTCTCCCGCGCTCGTTAGCTGCGGCAGCCGTCTCCAAACTCCTCCCCCCGCCCTGCGATAGGCTTTTCTGAGTGAAAAGTGAAGTTTTCTGAGTGGCCTTACCGAAAAGCCCGGCTTTGTAACTGCTTTCCCTCGCCCGCAGAGGGGCAACATGGTGCTGAGTGCGGACCAGGTGAATCTGATCGGGCAGGTCTTCGAGTCTTACCTGCTGGAGCACCACAGAGACGACATCCTGGGCATCCTGAGGGAGGCGGACGAGGAGGCGCACTACCCCATCGTTGTCGACGCCTTGACGCTCTTTGAGGCCAACATGGAGATCGGGGAGTATTTCAACGCCTTCCCCAGTGAGGTCCTGCCCATTTTCGACAGCGCGCTGCGCCGGGCTGCCCTGGCAGCGCTGCAGGCCGCCACCACCACCGCCGACCCTCCACAGCTCAGCGTGAAGCAGAACCTGCATGCCAGGGTGTCGGGTGAGTTGGAGGGGCAGTGAGGCGCCCCAGGCGCATCTCCCCGTCAGCACTGCCCAATTCCCTGGTTGTGTAACAAACTATTGTGGGGTCAAGGGAAGGAACAAGTTGAACTCCTGCCATTTCCAAATGGCAAGTTGAGCTCCTGCCATTACCAAAAGAACACATGCGAACACATGGCGTTGCGTAGACCAACCCGCAAAAAAGCTGTAGCCATCCCTGATGGTGTAATGTCCTGGTTTGGGGTAAAACAGAACCAATTTTCTGTTCAGTAATTTTACTTTTTAGGTAAGCCCCTTCTAACAAACTAAACTCTGAAATTAACAGCATATTGTGCAGAAAATTGGTTCATGTTTGTTGCTGAGTCAGGACTTAATGACAGTGCCTTTCCGTGGCTAAAAGACTCCTCAAATCTGTGGCCAGTCTCACATTATTTCTCTTGTTGGCCAGAACGTCTAAAGAAAAAAAGGCCTAAAGAAAAGGTCTGAAAAAGGTCTAAAGAAATGAAGGTCTAAAGAAAAAAGTTCTAGGGGAAGATAGGTAGTTTGTAGATTTTCTTGCAGGTTGACTTCCTTACTGTGTCAGTTGGCACGTGCTCTCTGTTGGCTCCACCCACATCTTCCAGAACAGGCAAAGTCTAAATTTTGAGTTGTCTTCTAACAGTTTAATCTGAAATTGATAAGTTTTATGCTTAACTAATTGTTATAAAATTACTTGTTATAAAATTAGAATGAACTGTTGGAAGGCATGATCGTTAATAGAGGGTTTTGTCCTCTTTTTCCCTACAAGTTGTTATGCCATTATTCACTATTATTAGGAAACTTTTAGTAGCTTTGAGGTGTGGTAAGCATGGAGTGCAGGTTCTGGGGTTAAAATGCCTATTTTGCCTGATGTGGGGAACTGGGTCAGCAGTGGCACAGTCCCTTCTGGTCATTGCTGATGGTAACTACTTGGAGCTGTCTAGTCTGCAAAGCCGAGGGCTGGAGACCTGTGTTTCCTTCCCCTGCCCTGTGTTGGAGTGGTTTATGATCATTCAGTCTTTTCACAGCTTGAATTTGGATGAATCACATTTGTTAAATAGACCTGTCTTTTGTCCCAGTAAGTTCAATTAAAAATATTGTAATTAAAGCACATACATCAGAAATATAATTAGCCTATGGCTCTCATAATGCTATTTTCTCAAGGTTTTGCGGGTGGGTGGGAAGGCTTTCTACCTATTTAGGTGTTATGGAGCTTGTTTACAACTGCTGAGTGTGTAGTGTAAAAGGATGTCCTTTGTGTTGTACTAAAATTTGAAACGTCAGGCATTTCCCTCTACCTATAAAAGTTGGAGTGAATTAAAACTTTCCCCCTAGTGTTCTAGGGTGCATTTGCATCATTCAGGGCTTCAGCATGAAACAGAATTATTTTTACCCCAAGTATTATTGTATAAGCTACCAGGAAGTATTAGAAGGAGTAAAGCAAAGGGCAAATGATCACCGCAAGGGGCAAATGATTGCTTAAAGCGGTGTCTTTAAGCATTCCTGCTCCTTTTATCAGCCTGTTGCTGGAGTTGACTATTCCTCTCACTGTGATGTTTTGTCTGAATATTCCCTAACCAAACTGAGGCAAAATTAGCCGCGTTTGATCAAGTAGTTTTAATAACTGATAAAAGCAAGCCTGACTGAGCATTGATGGAAAAAGTTAGTTGTCAGGCTCACAAATTACTCCATCACTAAACAGGAGGGAAACTGATGAAGAGCAGGGGGTTGTTACCCTCGTGTGGTGCAGCTGGATCAAAAGAACAGCTGTCCATGTAGTTTGGTTTGTGTTCTGTATCATCAAAAGGCTGGCTGCTGAAGAAACAAAAGCAATAAGCTAAATGATCTGTAGACTTTTTTCTGCCCAAATTTTCCCATGATACTGTTGCCTTTTAAGTGGATGCTGTGTTCTGATTACCTTCAGGATTCTTGTCTTGGGGTGCTGCTTCCCATTCCGAAGTCAAACGGGAATGAGAAGGTGTTGCACTCTTCTTGGTGTGAGCAGCAAACACCTACCTGGAGTGGGGCTGAGGGGATCTGTGTGTCAGGCTTGGGCCTGAAGTGAGGAAAAGTGTTTCCGCTTATGCTAGATGTAAGAATGCAATCTTAGCATGCCCATACCAATATGGACAGGGCATCTACGAGTTCAAAGAAGGACTCGAGGAGTGTGAATATGCAGTGATTAATAATGGATGATTACCCTGGCTTCACTGAAGAAAGTAAAAGATGAAGTTCTTTATCTGAATTTTAACATTGTAGGAATTGGGTTGTATAACTTCTCCATTTCCTACAAATCCATTAAAAGATTTTTCCTTAGTGACCGTTACCCTAAGCACCGTTGTGTCTGTTACTGGTGGCCAAGCTGCTTCTAATAATTCAGTTTTACACATTATTACTGATATAGTAAAGCTGATTCAAGGAGGCACATACTCAGATAAAGAGTTTGTCAAGCAGTCTAATATGATCAGAATGTAGGCTCTTTTTTTTTCCTGTCCAGAGTCTTGTCTCTTCAGTATTCACAGAAATGATATCATGTATCCTGACAACAGTGCTGCAGCTCTCTCTAGTGTCTAGATGTGTTGAATTTTGCAAAGGTTGAGCTGCACCAATACTGAACCGGGGAAAAAAAGATGCCAAAACTGTAGGAAAAATAATGAATTTTATCTTTTTTTTTTTGCCTGAACTGAATAGACGTGAAAACCTGTGAGAGAAAAAGAATTTTCAACAGGTTTGGTAGAATATATAAATAGCTTTGTTACAGTCAGACAGAAAAAATTGTTTGTAGTTCTACATAATACTCTATTTCTTTTCCAGTTTATTTAATTCCTTTCTACTTTTTTTTTTACTTTATTCTTTTACCTTTTAAAATTAGCTTAATATTTTAAAATGTTTTCTTTAAACAAAAGCAAAAGGTCAAACACTTTGCTTAAAAGCGTCAAAACAGAATGTTTTGGCATGTCTGAAATAAAGCATTTGGTTTTGAAAACACTGAAATAAATATATGATGTCTTTTTTTTAGCAGCCAAAGCTACTAAGAAGATTTGTCCTAAATGCACAAATAGTTTTGATCCCCTTAGAAATATCATTTTCCAGCAGATTTATTATTTTACATCTCTCTTTCATAGCTCTGTTTTGGAAGTAAAGCTAAGAAATTATTTTAAGAGCAAGTAATTTCTTTTTAAGTTGATAATTATTAGTATCTTGTACTTCATATACTAACTTCTGAAGAGGCAATATTTTGATGCTATCCTCAGATGTGCATTTCAGAGACCATTTATTTTTATAAGGACTTTGTATGCTGTTGAAGTAGATTAATCTTCCTGAGGATTTCAGCTGCTGTGGTGCTAAGTGATGGCCTCACAGGTGAATGCTGGAGTGGGATCAGTACACCAGAGAGCTGGCTGTTGGTGTGGAATTAAAGGAGAGCTAGTGCCACGAGAATGTTCTATCGCTATTCATTTGAACGTGCAAGTGAATTTGCTTTGCTTGTGTTCATAACCCCTTTGTATTCTTTTTATGCCATCTTCTTTGTGCTTGAGGTTTACTGGAATGCAATGTGGGTTTAAGGTCAAATGCTCACAGACTATGAATTTTAAATTTGCTTAGACTTGATACAAGATCTTGACATTTAATTCGTCACACAAGATCAAGAGTTGCCCTTGTTTAAATGTGGGAATAACGTTGAACCACAATTAAGTAGCATAACTAAAATCTTGTAAATCAGACAAACCAATTGGGAAATAAATGGCATTTGACAAAAGATAGTTTAAATTAATAAATAGGTCTGAGAACATCGGGAGCTATTACATGAATGGAAACTGCTCATGACTATTCAGCCCTTGGCAAGAGCAGGAGAACGAAACGGCAACATTTTGTGTTAGTGCTCAGCGTCTGATGTTTTTCACTATCTCAGGCCAGTGAATCAGATTTATGCTACAACAGATGAGTTGTTGAATCACATTTATGAAAAAGTAGTAACAATGGCTACTGTTAATATGTCTGGCATTTTTTCTCATCTTTCTGTTTAACTGCGTTGTAAGTCCATGTTTCATATGCATAGCCTTATGCTGCACATATTTTTGTTGAACAGGTTTGCCTGTTTGCCCAGAGCTGACTCGAGAGCACATTCCTAAAGCCAGGGATGTAGGTCACTTTTTGTCTGTTACTGGGACCGTCATACGTACCAGTTTGGTGAAGGTTTTGGAGTTTGAAAGGAGTTATATCTGCAATAAGTGCAAGCATGTGTTTGTCGTCAAGGCTGACTTTGAACAGTACTACGCATTCTGTCGTCCATCAGCCTGTCTTAATGAAGAAGGCTGCAACTCAACCAAGTTCACGTGTCTTTCTGGAACAACCTCTTCTCCTACCTCCTGCAGAGACTATCAAGAAATCAAAATTCAGGAACAGGTAAAAAAAAAAAGATGGAGAAAAAGGGGAGGGTATTAAGGTATAGGTGTCTCAAGTACAAAAAGGATTAATTTACTAAAGAAGGCATTTGGATGCTTAATTTCCTGCTGGAATAAAGTAACTCTGCTAATTTTAGAGAAACTGTTTGTGCTTACATCAGAATTAAGTTGTTGATTAGACTTCCATTATTAGGTAACTCCATTCCAGATCATACAAAACACCTGGGATCAGTGCATAGGTTAAATTTTCATGCTGAATCCTTTGCATTGTGTCTGTAAGGTCTAAAGCTATCCCAGTGGTGGCCAAGGCCAGCTGTAGCAGTGCGGTATGGTCAATACATGGTGTCTGCAAATATCTTTCCCTTTCAGCCGATATTGAATTCAACAATTATTGAATACGTGCTCCTCACAGCGTTTGCGTTTGTTTTTCTGAAGGTAGTCCTGGGTGGAAGTACAGCTAAGCTGGAGGAATAAGAAACTGTCGAGCCTCTTTTTACAGTTGCGCATAACTAAGACAAAACTGTACGCTGTATGAAAATTGAGATAAGTAGGGTGTATTGCAGACAACGTTTCTGTGTTTATTTATATGTTCGGTGTCTTTTTCATAAATCTTTTCTAAGATCTCTTCAGTTGTTTCAGGGTTTTGATTTTATAAATTAAGAGGATAGTGGTGCCAATCTACGTGAAAGATGTATGAAAACAGAAATGTATGAAATTAGAAATGAAGCTCTTTAAAGTTCAGAATAGCAAAAAAGTAAGGGAATAAAACTATTTCTAGGAAATAAGCCCTATGCTATGTGTTTATATTATGATTGTTTCTGACATATGGTTTCTACAACATATTTTTTGTTGGACTGTGTGACACACAGATCTCTGTGATGGGAAGGATTTTCAGCAGCATGGGATTATTAAACACAGTAAAGTTAAACCAGGAATGAATTTCACTTGTGTTTCCTATTGAGCTCTGCAAGTAACCGTGTACGTGCCACCAGTACTGACAGTGATGTGAACTGCCTGTGGCCATTCCAATGATACACAAGAGTGAATTAACCTTGCTGGGCACTAGAGAGTGAATAAATGTAGAACTGTAGCATGTATGACCTGTGCTGCAGAATGAAAAGGTACTTCTGATTGTTATTCTTGTTCAGTGGATATTCTAAAAACCATTGCAAGCTTTAAGTGTAAATGGAAAGATTGCTGGTTGGAAATAGACCGTGACAAGACTGCATGGACTTTGCCCTGGAGAAAAGAAGAAGAATTACAGGAGTTACTGGCTCATTTGTCAATATACATTTGGCTGGTTGTATGCAATTTGGTTTTTTCCTGTTGTTGATTTAATCCTTGCCACCTAGGTGTCACAATCTGACAGATTATGGTTAAATACCAGAAAAATATAGAGAATAATCTTTCAGTATATGCTTCAGTGAAGGGTTATCTAACCCATGGATGTGCTTCGGTACCCACAGTAAACTTTGCGTATTGAAGAAGTAGCTAAAAATATCTCAAATTATTTTTAAAAAAATCAGCTCTTTCAAATGACCACTTTTAGTGAGCTTCAGCAAGATACTGGAATCACACAGCACCTCCCAGGATTGAGCACCTTCAGCTAATTTAATACCCAATCCCTTTTCCATTAATGTCAGCATTAAACTTCTATTATTAAGTTTATGGCAGCAGTGACGTGTTTACTGTGTAAGTTTTCTGAGAAAAAGCAAGGGCTGATCTCAGTTCCAGGAAAGGAATGTAGGTCCTCTGAGCCAGAACAGCTATAAATGGCTTTTGAAAGGTGCTGTTCTTAAGAAGTGCTTTTCCTTCCTGTCTTCTAGGTTCAAAGACTGTCTGTTGGAAGCATCCCTCGTTGCATGGTGGTCGTTCTGGAAGATGACTTAGTGGACAGTTGCAAGTCTGGTGAGGACACAGTGTGTATTGCATCTGTTTGTATCACAAGCATTTTTATTTTTCCATTTGAGATTAATCTTTGCCAAGTTGGCTGTCAGCGCTGAGGGCTTGTTGAATGAGATATGTTCCTCTGTCACGTTTGCTGTTTCAGCTTGGATGTTAGCGTGGCAGTTGAAGACTCTTCTAGAAAATGCCATACATCCCCATGTTGCATCTTGACTGTTTGACACATCAGTTTCAATAAGTAATGTGTCGTGACGTACAGAAAGTATATTAAATCTTGTTAGTGTGGGAACACCAAACCTCTTGAGGAAATCGGTCCACACCATCACACAGCATGTGGTGGTCCTCTGTAGGTTAGGAGAGCTTGGTAACTTGACCTCCTATCTGAGGAGTGCTGCAGGTGGAAAAAGCTACTTGGCAATCAAAAAGGAAGCTAATTGGCAGGAGGATGTATGAAGAATGGACTAAAAATTCTCAGACAGGCACATCCCCACAAGAAATCAATTTCTGATTGTACTTTCTCAGAAGAACACTGTGGCCAGAATGTTAACGAGTGATTCTGGAATTCATCACAAAAGTTACCAGAAGTGAAATAATTTTTGACTAAATGTTTTTTATAGTAAATCTAATTGAAAGAAGAGCTTCTGCAGTTTACCATGAATTCCTCTCTTCTAAAAGAGGAAACAAGCAGAGGTATACTTTTAAGGATTCACCTACCTTAAACAGAAATAGAAAGACATAGCAACTTCCTATCCCAGACATAAGCAACCTACCTAATGTTTGTTGTAGACTCAGGGAGGGTTGCTTTTTGTTGTTGGGTTTTTTTAATCTTATTAACTGTAACACAGGATCTCAATTGCATTATTATGCATTACAGCTGACACATCTGCGTATCTCACATCAGATGTTATTTTACTAATTTTTGTTGTTACCACCAGGAGATGACATCACAGTGTATGGAGTGGTAATGCAGAGGTGGAAACCTTTCCATGAGGGTGCACGCTGTGACTTGGAGCTTGTTTTGAAAGCCAACTACGTTAAAGTAAACAATGAGCAGCTAGCAGGGGTTGTGATTGATGAAGAAGTCCGCAAGGAATTTGAAAACTTCTGGGAAAAGCACAGGAATGATCCCTTAGCAGGTTAGTAGTTGAGAGCTTTTAAGTAGAGCACATGTTCAGATACAGATGAAATCGGGAGTGAAAATACAGTGACTGAACACATTTTTCCCCCATTATCGTATCCTACCACCCATTCCTCCAAAAATATATTTTTTCCAGAACAGGAATGTGAAATTCTTACTTTAATATTACTGGGGAAAAGAAGTACCAAAGATAGATACTGCTTTCTAGCCAAGTGTTTTGTGGAACGCTTAATAGCAAGAAATGAGAAACAATATAAGTTCAGGGGAAAAAAAGACAAGTGTTTTATAATCAAGAAAGAAAAAGCTTACTTCTTAGAGGGACAAGATCTGCTTTTTGTCAGCATAGCTTTGATTCTGGGGTGAGGGATTTGACTCACTGTCTCTGCATCCCAAATTAAGCTGTGAATCTTTACCACAGAGTTTAGCACATTTCACCTTTAACCTAACTCTTGGATGCCTAGACCCTTTATTTAGTTGCTGTGGAGCTTCCTGTAAATATGTAGAGAGTCTCCCAGTTCACAGTGGCTTCCAGAACAGCCAGAGTGTTTAGTATGCTGGATCCTAAACTTACCATGGTCTGCAGTCAACCACGTAGGAATTAGCAGGAGTTGTGCCTGGAACTCACCATAATCTAAGTGCCTCCTCCTGAACCGCGGGGAAGCTCAATGGACTCTTTAGGACCTCTGTCACTGAACTGTCTCAGTCTCTGTCTTTTAAAACCCTGAAAAGAGCTTAGTCTTTCCTCTTAAAAGACAAAGAGGAGGAAAGGCAGGTGGGAATGTTGCCCACATCAGCTTAAAAATTGGAGCTCTCACATAAGAAATTGGAGATCTTGTCAAGGGCAAAGATTCGTCAGAACTGCATTTCCCAGAAAGCAATTTAATTGCTAGCCTCCTGCTGTTTGGAACAAGAACATTTCTTATTACCGTGGCTAGAACTGTTCAGAAAATAATTCAGGATCCTCTTTGAAGGTCCTATTTAGTCTTTCATTCTCAGGACAATTTTTGGAAGCCTCCAGGGAGCAATGTGGTTTTATGCAATATTACCCATTCAGAATAAATAAATTAATACGAAGTGGCTACAAGAAAATTGGAGTGGAAATTAGAAGGCCCCTGACTGCCCAAGACGTCTGTTTCAGGCCGTTTGTCTGAATCTGAATCCACTCAGGTGAGGGCAGAGACCAAATTTGATTAAGGAGTCTGAGGTATAGGCCATTTCACAACAGTATATATGTACATTTACTGTTTTTTCAAGAGATAATTGTAGTTACTCCTGCATTTTATGTTGGTCAATTCCTTATGCTGTGTCCTGAGAAAGTCTACCACGGCAGCCTCTGAGGGAACTTACGCAGGTGACTTTATTTTTTCTGGATACTGTCTAGGAAGAAGCAGAACTGCTGAGCTGCTCAGCACTGACAAGGCAAATAACTCTGAAGGCAAACAGAGGCAACTGCGGAGTTAAATCTTGAGTTATGCTATGGCTGACCAAAGTTTTTAAAATGTAATTTTTGGACAAAGATGTGTTAATTCCCTCAGAAGGCCTCCACAAGAAACACATGTGCCTTGAGTCAGCAATTAGGTGCTTACGTATTTTGCCAGTACTTGCATCTAAATTTAAAACATGAAGTTAAGAACTCAAAATTGATCAGTCTGTTTTATTCCCTGACAACGGGAATAACGTAGGGCATTAAACCTGTGATCCCTTATGTGCTATTAGTGTCAGAATCTCAAAGGACAGAATTAATTCTGTTTACACACCTTCCAAGTCAACATTGTCATAGCGAACCGAAGTATTCTGTTGCTGGAAAGAGACTATGGTAGGGAAGAGGAGAGGGGCCTTTGACACAGAAATGTCAAAGGAGAAGGAGATTCAAGACAAATATGATCCATGCTATGGGTGCACGTGTTTAAGGCAAAATACTTCAAGCGTTAGAAGTTTTCTTAAATATAGAACACATCAGTTTTCAAGGGGATGTTTTGATGTCTGGAAACTTTTAAGTTTTGTTCTTCATAGCCCCTACACTTTTATCTGTGAAATAAAGTAATTTGCATGATTGGCATTTCGTTAGTGCCTTTTTTCATTATATCCAGACACTACATTCCTTAAATTGTGATAGGATTGGCTTTGCTGCTTGTGACCGTGGAAGGCTTAACTTCTTTATAATGAAGGAAGTTTGGATCAAACAACTCCTTTGGGTCCCATTTAAAAAAATAAAATAATAATAATAAAAAATTCTCCTGACTGCTTTGTTCCTCTTGTTCAGGAAGCAGACTGAAATTATTTGTGAGTGGACATAGGGTTGTGGACATAGGACAATTATTTGTCAGCGTACAGAAGACTTTATGTGTACTTAGGAAACCAAATTTTACTCTTAGGGCAGTGCTGAGTACCATTTTTTGCTCCTGTTTTAGGGAGGAATGAAATTTTGGCTAGCTTATGCCCTCAAGTTTTTGGATTGTACCTGGTGAAGTTGGCTGTAGCCATGGTGCTTGCTGGTGGTGTACAGAGGACTGATGCTACTGGAACTCGAATCAGAGGTTAGTATTGTTTCTAATAGTATCACCTCCTTTCCAACAGTTGTTCCCACATCCCTTTCCCCTACAAAATCAAACCAGTAAGGTTTCAGAAGCATAATGATCCCATTTTCTTGAGTGAGAGCAGTTTTTGATTAATGCTGGGTATTATTCCAGAATCTCAGACAAATAAAGTGGGTGTCTAGACTTACTCTTTTTATTTTAATTTTTCGCAAATAAAACCTGGTAAAAGCAGGTGTTCAGGATTCCATTGGGTAGAATATTCAAGGCAGTTGGTTTAGATAAAACATAAACTCACTTTTTATTATTTAAGTGGCGTTTTGAAATGATTTCTGGTAGAATATTCTTAGCAGTATTTGGCATCAAAGGATGGGATATTAATGTTTCCTTAATGTGGATCACTATAGCACATTGAAAGAAAAAATTAAAGGGTCCGTTTTACTTCCTAATACCAGACTTTTCCATCTGTGATTGTCAGCACATCTCACTTAGTTCTGTTACTGTAAGTTATCTGCCTGCTGATTCTCCTTCTGTTGTTATTAGATGGCAAATGCGCCATGTGCCAGGTGGTATGCAGGTCATAATCTATGTAGGTCATAATAATTCTAAAACAATATATGTGTATATACAAATACCGGACTTTCTTAATGCTCCAGCAGCTAAATAAGGTTATGGGCTTTATATTTGAAGTTGTATTAATGTTTTGTAGAAAACAATGAAATAATTTTAGAGCACTTCAGTGAGATTGTAGTAGTCAAATTATTTACTTCCGTAATTGCATTGTTTCGATATTACTAAATTGTGTAACTATTGGCAGTGTAACATGATTAGTTGCGAAAAACAACCTGCTGATTTTATTAGTCCTTTTCACAATAATTTGAGTAAGTGAATAGTGTAATGATAACTAAACCCTGGTATCACGTTCAAGGGTGAGTTGAGTCTAAGAAATGAGTATTCTAAAATGTAAGAACTCACTTTATGCAAAATATGTCAAATACCTGGTAATATTTTTAAATATTTCGTTGGAAATATTTGGTTTGGGTGCAGCGATACGACTGGATGCTTTTATTAAACAGTACACTTATCCCACCCAACAAATAGTGCAGTCTTAAACAGAATTACATATTGTAATGTATATGTAGTACTAAACATGAGGTGAATAATAAGTATTATTTAATGCAGAGCATTTTGTGTATATCTTTCTCTATATATGAACCGTCTACTCCTACATCAATGTTTTCCCCCAAGGTGAATCACATCTTTTGTTGGTTGGAGACCCAGGTACGGGGAAATCTCAGTTTCTCAAGTATGCAGTAAAGATTATGCCACGGTCTGTGCTTACTGCAGGAATCGGATCTACAAGTGCAGGTATGTGCTTCTTCAGCTGTAATGCTTTACTTCTTTTGCTGGAGTATGTTTATATAGAGGCCTTCTACATATATGAACATGTATGTTCATATATTGTTGTAGTAGCACAGCTGAAGCAAAGAACTGCTGTGGAGGCATATGAGGCTTGACATGACTGTCTGCAGAAGGGCAGTCCTGCCCCTTCTTCTGTATCAGTGGAGCAATGTGATGAGCTTCCAACAGGGAACCTTATGTGCCTCATCCAGAGGCACCTCTTAGTTCTTTGCTAGCAGATGATGATCTGGACCTGTATTTTTAGTGTTCTTCCCAGCTATGACAAATCTGACATCCTTCCAGAGCTCACACTGTGTGATGGGCTAGCATCATTTGGTTTCTCCTGAACAGCTACTGTCCTCTCTTCTGTTCTTTCATATGTTCTGGCTGGGTGCCAGTCTGAATTCTGCTTACTTTCTGGAAGTTCACCCCTATGCTGAGGAATTATTTCTGACACATAAAGATGGTTTCAAGATGGTTTAAGAGGGCTGCTTTTTGTTGTTGTTGTTATATTTAGGTATGTCCCAGCTGGCTCAGAATGCCAGGTATCTTTACAAACTCTTCTGGGGACAATGTGCAGGGTCAGATTACCTCTGCAAATGACTTTATTTGAGCAAATAACTACATTACTAGTACACGCAAAATCACAAAATAGTTAGGGACAAACCCCAGTGTCTCAGCTAGCCTGTGTAACTCTCACATAGTGCTACTTTTCATTTTATGTCTGGGAAACAGTATTATTTATACATGGGGAAACAGAATAAATCTTTCCCAGTTCCAGTACACACATGTACACATAGCTATGGGTATTCCATAACTGTGGAAGTGGAACATGGTGTTAAACATATACACTCTTGTGTACAGGGAACTTGTTATGAAACAGATATGCCTCTGGTTTTCCATTCAAACTGTTGACCAATAGGTCTGGAGAGAAGCCAGAGAGAACATTTTGGCTCAGCATAACCTTTTCTCCAGATTTTGTTCTGTGTTAAGAACTGAGAACAGGCTGGTGTCACGTCCCACCCTCAGGAAAGAGGGGGGGTAAGTGACTTCAGATTCATAAATTCCCAACGGCGCGGACTAACGTGAGATAAATCTCAAGGTCCATATAGAAACATTTATTAGCTTCCCAAAATGCTTAGCATAGGTCTTAACAAGTCCACGATAATTGGTTATGTATATAACAAATTATGGCAAATAGTGAGGTATGCATTGTGTTACTTAACAACAGGCATAGGACTATTTATGGCAAGCGGTACTTAAGGTCGTACTTAAGGTCGTTACTTAACCACTCTAAGAGAAAAAGAAACTGAGGGATAGAGAAAGGAAAAGATAGAGAAAAAGACTGTAAAGAGATCACCGGTCCTAGTTCCAGTGTCTTTTTCAGGGAATCTTCCCAGGCATAATCTTCTTTCTTGGAAAAATATTCCCAGGTACAGTCTTCTTTCTTGGGAAGAATCTTCCCAGGCACTATATTCTTCTTTTGCTTCTTCTTTGTTCCCTTCTCAGGGGCTCTTATTTTTCCCTTTTATGTTTGCTGAATTAGCATGGTCCACCCTCCTTGCCAAGGACAGCCTTGTCTCAGGTTTCTCCCTTCTCCCAGGTGACGTGTAGCATGATTTGGGTGGAGAGACGAGTGCCATAGTCATACATGTTTAGCATGATCTCTATAATCTTCATTAGCATATGCAGGGTGTGCGCTTTCATATGCATTTCACAGATAATGAAGCAAAGGTCACTCATCAGACACAATGGCCTTGAGACTAGCAAGCTCACCACATAAGTGGTGGAACTATCTTGTCTTCACAAGGCAGTTCTCCCACGCTTTCAGGCACCAGAAGTGTTAGCTTTATCAGTTCTTTGAAGGCCAGACCTGCATTGTTTATTTCCTTGCAGGTGTTTGAGGCATTCCATTGAAGGCTTGGAGGGCCTTCTGCCCCTTGTCAATGAATTTACGGTCTGTCTCTTACAGCTGGATAATTTAAATTTTGCTAGGGGACAAACAGTGACCTGGAGTGAAATTTTGCCATGCATTTCAATGTGACCTTGCCCACTTTTTGACACACCTGAGATTGAGTAAACTCTGGAGAACTGATAAAAGCTGTCTTAACATTTGGATTCCTCTTTTAGAGAAAACTGCCGATATCTAACCAACCTTTGGTAAGATCTTGTGCATTAACACATCTTGTACCATTTACCCATCCAGTACTGTTTTAGGACATGAGCTATTTATCAACCTTAGAATTAGCGTTCTGCTTCCAAAACTGTCTTATCATATCAGTTTTCCCCGGTTTTCTGTACAAGCATTTATTGGTACCAGGACACCATGTTATATCGCCTTGTGCCAAAATTCCCTTTCTTTCCTGCTCTACCTTAGGTATCATGTGATTTGAGATCTACTATGACCCGCTGGGGCCCTGCAGTGTCATGCGCCCGCTGCATCCTGTTACCCCATCCAGACCTAAAAGGAATTGCTTTCCAGAATTTCAGAAAACAGTGACCTGGCTCTGCAGCTTGATTTGCTGTTGGGCCTCTGCTCTTTCAGTCAGGTTCCTGCTTCCCACAGCACTTTTTAAACAGTCTGTGCTTCATCAGATGTGTTCTGCCTGATTCAGAAAGTTTGACCGAGGCTAACACCCAGCTTACTTATTGTAGTGAATCAGTATGGAAGATCTTCATCTTTCTTATTTCAATGACAGGCTCAAGTTGACTGCTTGCTGCAAGCAGTCTTTACAAACAAACGGTAATTTATTCTCTGTTGTGGGTAAAACCAGAACTTTACGTCCACTCTTTAGATAGCATTTGTGTGTTTACTTGTTTTATTAGGTTGCCTTTTTTGTGAACACTTAGTAGAGATTTTCTGCTGAGAGTTCTCTGCAAGTTTATGACTTTTATGAGGAACTGGGGCTTGTTCCTCCCACATCTTTTTGATAAAAGTTGGCAGCCAGAAGGCCAACCCACATTCAACCACTCCATGGCAAAAAGTTCTTTGTCCGCTATAGGACTTTCTGATTTGTAAAAAGACAGGGGAACCATCTGTCACACTGTCTGGGTCTGTCTACATAGTGTTTAGTTTTTGTAAAAGGCCTGGTTCATTCTCCTCCTCCTAGCCTCTCATCTGAGAATGACAGGGAATCATTCAGGTATCTTTAATTTTTATAAATTGATACATAGATTTCCAGGAAAAAAAAAAAAAGACCTAGTGAGGTTTAACAAATTCTTTCTGTTGGTTCCCACCTTACCACTGAGTTTAACTAACTGTTTTGCAGTCCCCAGATCCATAGTGCTGCTTGTGCATAATTGGATGAGATAATCACCAGTAAGAAAATAATTCCTTTTCCCCTGGAGCTTGAGATCTGCAGCAATCGATTGAGTGGTGTGTTTGACTCCATAGGGACAGGAACCAATACAACCCTGCTGCTGGTGGGTTTGGAGCACATGGACATCTGGGCCAGACTCATTCTGCTGCTTCCTGGTGCAAGTTTTGCTGTTCACATTTCTGCAAAGTTTTGTTTGGTGTTGTGTCCCTCCACAGATGGACTGCTTAAAGAATTTTGTGAACTGTATTTAGAACAGCTTGTCTAAAAATCTGGGAGACTGTCAGCTGTTTTTCCAGCTCTGCAGTTCTGTACAATATGCCTTCCTGAGCTGTAAGAAATGCAGCCTTCTGGCCCCTCCTCTTAGAGCCTCTACAGAGCCTTGAGAGTACTGCCTTTTTGCTGACATTTTGCAATGTCTAGCATTGTCCATGTCATGTCAACAGCAGTTTGCTACTATGTTTTTTTTCTTTTCATTGAAGGCAACTAACTCAAGGGGAAACCATTTTTCTTTTCCATAGTAAGCCTCTCCCTGCTAGGGAGGCTTCGGGTGCTAACAGGCTTCAGGTCTCTCTTCTGATCCATTAGAAAACAGTTCAAAGTGGCTGACGTGAGCCATCCAGCTATAGTTATGAAAAAAGTACATGGTGACAGTATCCTGAGGTACACAAAACACAAACTGGAGACATTTTTCCCAGTTTGTAGATCCCCAAACTGTCACTGGGCATTCCCTAGTTGATACAGGCCAAGGGAGTGCCAGGAACAGTTTTCCACTGTGGATTCATTTATACCCTGGCCCTGATAAGGTTATTAACAGAGATGCAGCCTTTAGGCCACTCTTCTCGGATCTTCACTTCTACCACAGGATTCTTCATTGTTTTCCTGAATAGTCATGATTGGACATGAACTTCAAGTATTTTCTATCAGCATGTACCTTGAAAATATTTTCCTGAAAGCATGACTTCATCGGCTGTGCCTTCAACAGTTGAGCCTCAAGCTGAAGAGGCCTTAACTCCGTAGGAAGTCTGCTAGGCTTCTTGAAGGAGTGAATTTTGAAGTTGTGATCAAACCTCATCAGAGATATGCCACATCCGTAACAACATCTCATCTCTTGCAGATCCTTAAATTCCTTTAACTTCCTCTCAATAATGCTGCTCCAAGATGGCTTTGTCCTGAGACAGAACTTGACTACTTGCACGCAAAAGATTATTTAGCCAAGTAGATACCTGTCTTCAGAAATTTTGATCTGTTCATACATCTGTATCTGAAGACCCGTAGTTAGGATGGACAGGAACTACTGCAGGAGCAAGATCTTCATCATGTTGACTGGAGGTTTCAGGTCTTGCGCACTTCTGGCATAATACATCCAGGCAGGCCTTCATCAGACTCTTTCATCCTGCTGTTGAAATGGCAGGCATTTCAAGCAGTTGATTTTTGGATGGATATCGTATATCTTCAGGATTCCCTTTACCATACCATAAAGCCCCTGCTTCTTCCCAGTTTGTAGGTCTGCCACACCTTTCTAGTGAGATAGGACAAACTGGAGGACCCCTTTATGTTGAAAGGTAGGCCTCCTTATCTCATGATCATTTTGGAGGGAGACCCAAGAGCTTCTGAAAAGTTTCAGAAGTTTCAGCCAGTTCTTAGCACTGCTGCTAAAACGTAGCTCTTGTCTCTTAGATCTGGTGTAGCCTTTTGCAGCACACACACCTCCTTCCTGATTTTTCTCTGTCTGTGGGGAGGCCAAGCGCATCCCTCGTGCCATAGACAGTGAGTACCCAGCCATGCCTCCACGCCAGCATTACCAAAAGTTGGAAATGTTGAACTATATCCTTCCTCCAACCCCTCCTGAAAGTGCCTTTGCTTTCTAAGTTCCAGATACAAACCTGCGGTTTGCCTTTAAGAAAGCATCCCTAGTGACTCCAGCTGGCTCTTCTTCCTTAGACATTCTTCTTTGCCTAGACCAAAAATCAAGCAAAACTGCCTCCACCTGACTTCTGTAGCCCAGCTGTCATATCACACACGACAAGACCAGCTCTTAAGAAGCAGAACTTTAACTGGAAACATAAATACAAATGCAAAGGCCCAGCATGAATAGCCCCCCCCGACGCTGACAGCCTTTATAGGTAGTTGTCAGTTTCAGTTGCATCTTCCCAGCTCGCACTGAGCAGAGCCCTCCAGCAAGCAACAACAGGAATAATTAACCTCCCATCTCCAGACCAAACTTCTGTGGCTCTCAAAAAAACCGACAGAATCTGCAAGCTTGCAGACCACTGTGCTATGGATAAGGGGTAGGGTAGTTAAGTACGTGAAGGATCTCCTGCAACTGCCCAGACAGAAGCCACAAGAATAAGTTAACTTTGCTCTTCTTCTGTCTCTGGTAAATGAGGATTTGCCAGGAGTGTACGTGGTACACAAGGTGATTTGGTTTTGGTTTTGGGTTTTTTTCCCCTTTTTCTTCCCTACAACCATTTTCAGATGGAAATGAACAATCTTTGTACAGCTGCAAGTGGTTAGCCTCCCGTCTGACCGATTTCCAGAAAATCAGCAGTTGAGGCCCTACAAAGGAAAATAATGGACTGTCAGATCATTACATTTGTCATTGTGACTTTGTCACGCACATCTCAAGAACACAGATTGTCTGGTGAGCTACAAACTAAGCTGCTGTGGTTATTGTAGCAAAGTTCTGAGTTGTTACAGTCTTGAAGATTGGGAGCAAGGGTTGGCTTTCTCAGTGAAGCTTTGTAGAGCCGCTGGAGAGGTTAAATTTCACCAGCCTCCATTAGGATAGAGTTGGAGCCTTTTTGCCTGCTTCGAACTTAAGAGTGTCATAGTAATTCAGACTGAAGGTCATGTATGAATAAATCACAATAACTGTAAGATGAAGGGACAAGTATTTTTCAAGCTAGACATAAGAAAACCACTCATGTTTTTCATCCCTAATGTTACCTTGTCTGATCCGTTTACTTCTTTGGTACATGAATAACCTCTCATAAGCATTATGACAGTCTTCTAATGGAATTGAGTCTTATCTACCTGAGGTAAATATACAGTGAGGTGCATCACCAGTCCTGTCAATAGAATCTGTAGCATTCCCTTGCATCTTGGTGGCCTCTGCAAGTGGAGGTTTGTGGAAAGGTGAATTCATCTTCGATCTTGAAATTGTAATGCTGTGCAGTCTGCACTAGCTGTCTGTATGTCATGCATATAGCCCTGCTGTTTCAAAACTTTCAGAAATCAGGGACAAGTCTTTACAGAGATGCCTTATATGCTTTGCATCTTTAATACCACTAAGTTTCTGCTGTGATGTTGCCTTATGATCAGACCTGAAGCCTTTGGAGTACTGGAATTTGGCTTCTCAAATTCCATGTCTCTGGAATGTGATTTTGCCAGGAAATGTGGTATTCCAAAGACAGTGTGTATGGACAAAGTTGTAGAAGACCTGAGAGGCATCCAGTCTCTCAAAAACCACAGAAAGACCATTTCTCTTGCAAAGATCTAGAGGTGCTCTCATGAGGTATGGTTGTTCTCCTCCAGTTTCCATCAAGCACAGTAGGGTTATTCTTTTTCCTGTAATTGGTGGGTCAGCTATATCTAGGATGTGTTAGTGTATCAGGTAAGGTGGTGCCAAATTGTACTGCAGCATCATGCCACCTGGTCTAGCTTGAAGTTTATTGCATCCAAGTTCACATGCACAGTTGACTTTTTTTTCTCCTAAACAGAACAATAAATCTTCACTTTCTGATTTCTCCAAATTAAACGGTTTGCTGGGTGATGTAGTTTCATTGACTATTTTATAGTTGATTCTGCAATAGCAGTAATACAGTTCGCTTCCATTCTTTGTGGCATATGCTTCTAAGAAGCCTTCATGCTACTGATGGATGGAGTCTGGTTACAGCTTGTACTTGATCATGTTTTCATTTGAATCTTCAATAGGCACAAGTGTTTGAGATACCACTGTGGTAGCCTTGGCTCAAGGCAGACTTCATTAGCCTGCCAGTCTCTCAGCAGGTGACTACATTATTTCCATGCTTACATTTAAGAGATAACTTAAAATAGATTTATAAATAGAATATAGTGCATGAAAAATCTCAAAATGTCACTGTAGACCTTAAAGTTGCAATATAATTGAAAATCAAAAGATCTTTCTTAGAAGTTCACAGAATTTCAGTCCTTAAGTGAAGCAACTGCTGGTTTGGGGGACCAGTTCTTTGTGTTAAGTCATACAGATATTAGAGTGTTAATATTTTTAAATTGCCAGTCATCATTTTAAACAATTACAGAGATTTTCCAAGAGCGTACATTAGAATTCGGTTCCAAATATTAATGGATTTCATTAATCTGTTCAGCTACCACATGTACTGCTGAGTTTCCATACAAGAAACAAACATGTGCATGTACTTTCCTTTCTGATTTAAAAAATACATGTTAGAAATAAAGACAATTTCACTAATGATGTGGAAAGACAGAAATGCTAACTGCTTGGGACATCTTCATCCTTACTAGAGAATGCAGAAAGAGAAGATAGTGTTCTAATTTTATTCAGAGCTGTACTGTCAGTCATCATGAAATTTACCTTTTTTAAGGGCCTGGAACCTACAACAGTTCAGTTTTTGGGTGATTACTAGTAACTAGCAGAACTATATTCTTGTAATCTGACATGACAGGTTATGATTTTAAATGCACCTATAGTCACAGTAAATGTATAAGGCTGATGAGGACTGGAAGGACTAACTCAATTGTTAGTGTCATAATAACGTCTTAAGTCTTTACAATTTACTGCTTAGCTCTTTTTAACTTCAAGGATGCCTCAGGTAACAGGGATGTCTCAGTGCAAGAGCTTCAGGGCAGGCAATGTATTCTTGAACATGTCATGCCTGCCACAACAGGGTTTGAATCTTGATTTATACCGGTGCATAAGATTGCCTTAAAGGGTAGAGAGAAAACGGAAAAATTTTAAATTCCAGATGTTTCAAAAAACTGAAAGAAAGCACCTGAACTCCTTATTACCAGTTAAAAAGACTACAAGAATAAAGTATACCTGAAAATAAACATACCGACCCAGCAGTTGTACATAATAATCTTGCAGAAGACCATTTTTTGGATACTCATGCTATTCCTTTTGATGTTTAAATTTTCTAGTAATTACTTGAATCCTTCCAACCAACCGTGTGTGCTATTAAGGTGGCTGAAAAAGGGTTCTTTGCTGAGAGACCCACCCAAATTCACATGAAACATTGTCCTTAACAAACCAGTTTGACTTAACAGCAGCAGCAGGAGATTTAAAAAAAAAAAAAAGAAAAAGTCCTAAAGTCCAAGATAGCAGATGGTAAATCTCAAATTGCATGCTTTAAGTAACAAGTATGTGCCTTGAAAGGAAAAGAAGCTTGCACCTAAAATTATACTGTGCTGCCTGCTTTCACAGCAAGAGGACATTTTTGGACTTTTTTTTTTTTGAGAGATACTTTTTTCTTTGCACTTCATCTAATGACAGTTTTGTTCTTAAGCTGCTATTAAAGAGCACTTTGTATTTGGCAATCTGGATATCAGAGGTGAGGACATGGCATTATTCCTTCATTTTGCCTGAATGTTTTAACTTTAAGTTTTTTAGCTTTTAATGGTGCTTATAAAGTAAAGGGGGGGACAATAATACATATACTTTAATCGGGTTTGGTTTAGACCACAGAATAACACATTAGAGAAAAAAGGCAATTACTTAAAAATAGTTGTATTTATATTCCACAATTTGCTCAAATACTGTTTTTTTTTTTTATAAACTTTCTACAGGATGTTTTAAAACAAGTTCTTCACATTGCTTGTCAACTATGTACTTATGGAATTTGAGGGAAATAGTTCTGGTTGTTTTTACAGTTTAACACATGTACAGTACCAAAGTGATGGTGGTTAGTCACATGCAGTCCATATGAGATTCTAACATAACATTTAATGAATTTTCTGATGTTGACCACCCTTTTGATGCTGAAGGTAATGCATCTGTAGAAAGCAACGACTGTAGATTTGGGTTACTGCTCTCTGCGTCTTCCAGTTTTTCAGTGTTGTCCTCCCAATTAATGTGGAATCTCGTGACTCTGGGATTAGATGCCAAAATATTCCTTTGAAGCTGGGAGAGAAGAAAATACATGGATTATGTAATGTGTACATCTCAAAACTGGCGTACATGCACATATAGATTTTTTCCCTGCTTTTACTCCCCGCAGCTTTGTATACTTAAAACAACTTTTTTAAAAAGGTAATTTATATAAATATGAATCTATAGCTACTATCTATGGATCAGAAACATGCTTACAGAAACACACCACTTATTTACTCTAGTATCCCACTCAGCAAAATAACTGCTTTTTTGAGAGGATATTTTTAACTGTTCCATGAGTTCAAGGCTGTATGAGAACTCTGCAAGTGAAGTGCAAGTGTTTATTATTTTAGTGAGCTTTTAGGAAAGCAAATGACTACTCCCTCAAAGATTTTGCAAACCACAGTACTTCATAAAATTTTGCATCAACTTTATGATGTTTTCAATAATTGTATCAATCATATCAATTCCACCAACTAACCGTCAAAGAGTACAACCTTTCCTTAAATTGAATTACCACACTTTAGATTGATTTGTCTACTAAAGTTTTAAAGTAAAAACATTACTTAGATTTGGAAGATAGTAATATTGTGACAGTGGACGTGCCTAGACATTAGTCATATATTTTACTGTCATGGCTGGCCTTCATCTTCCTTTGAAAGAGTGTTGCATTTATGTATGCAGCAGGAAAGAAAATGCTCACTTATTCTTTCACCATTTTCAAGATAATATACAGTTAACTCTGGAGGATGGCAACTTACCACCATTGGCCACTCATTATGAAAGTTAAGACTGATCACAGAAAGTTTGCTTTGGAGAATAAAATCAGCATTACTACCAAAGAAACTGACCTCTCATTAAGTATTTCCCAACCCCTTACGCAAACTAACAAGACCATTTCTTTTTTTTTTTATCCTAGTAGAGTCTATTACCCATCAATTACAATTAAATATGTTTAATAACCTTCTATTCTATTTGTATGTTTAAATTCTGTCCCAAAGTCTCATTAAGGACTTTTTATACAAATACATGATAGCTTTTTCTGCTCATTTTCATAGAAGCAGAGCTAGCTTTTTACATAAGCAAATCAGAGAATTAAGACAAGTAGTTCTAGGCATTTCTAAATTCAAGTGCTTAAAAGGAAGTCAACATTCTGGCATTCACACCCAAAATAACAAGCAAGTATGTGATTTAAATGAAAGAAAAACTAAAGGAATAGATTATAAGTTTAGGAATCCTCAAAATTAACAGTAACTTCTAATTTTGAGAACATACTGAGCATCTGATCCCTGAAAATTAAATTAAGCATAGAAAATCATTAGCAACTTAAAAACCAATTTATATACCAATTCAGTTTGGTTACATTTGAAGATCAGTTTCAGGGACTATGGGGATTATCTCTGTACTAGTCATTATAATACATGCATTATCCCATTCACTTCTTCATATATCTAGTCATATAATTAATGCAAACTTGAGAAATAACAGGATTTTCACCATCACACAACTTTGGAACATAAGTGTGCACACATGTACATCAGCTTTCATAAAGAGAAAGCCCAACTCCACAAAATCTTCCATGAAAACAAACCTGGGTGCTGTAATAGAACCCTGCTGGTTTGTACAGAGTCTGTCTGGGTAAAGTATTTCACAGGAATTTGACTAGTTTTTGATGTTTAATTGATCCTCCTGCTCAAGGTATTAGGTTCCAAATATTCTATTTCACATCATCTTTTAATTCTAGTCCTGGTTTAGTTTTTACCATAAAGGATATGTATTGGCTTTTTTTAAACTTAATCTGTATACCTCCTTAGGTAAGTTATCCATTGACCAGGTATCATCCAACCTGCTCTTACCAGGTTACCCATCTTATTTTATACATAACTTGTTCTTCAGTTTCTTTGTTCCTGTTTTGCAGAAACTGCAGCTCTAACACTAGAACAGCTGGATAACAGCTGTGTTAAATTAATACTTAAAATTTAGTTCCAGGTTGACTGTCCTAGAAAAAAAAAAAATTACTCTGTTTTTTTGAGGAACAGAGCCACTTTGTCAACAGTGGTGCAGGTAGAGGGAACCCAGCAGTTTATTTCACACAGTCAGTGTAAAACAATAATAAATTCCAGCCAAGGCTTCAAGCTGGTTGAGACTGTTGTAGGCTTCTCAGTGTTGTCCAAATTTATGGTAACTACATGGCACTTGTAGTTTGTCCTCCCAAGCCTTTTCTGTTACTTGATGCCTTGTTCCGTGCACTTTATGGAATCACTTGGGGTTTGCTTTTGTTTCTTAAAAACCTCTTTCTATAAGCATACCTCTGATACGTGACTAGAAAAAAACATGCCTTACCTTAGAAAAATCTGGCTTTACTGGTGGATTCTCTCTCAGTTCTGTTTCAGTATATTCATTGTTTACATAGTAGCCGACTCTAATAAATTCTTGACCTCGATAGGTGCATGTAATTAGCACAACTGTTACACCTACTGCATCTGCATCTGGAATAAGCCCTGGGTTAGGTGCATCAGCCTAAATGTGAAAGAGAAAGATGGATTAAAATAAAATTGATACTACATGCGTACCTAGGAGGGGAATCTTAAATAGTATGTCTTAGCAGCTGAGTAATGACCATATTTAAAATTGTTCTTCAAGTAAACCAGAAAATATACGTGCTTTCACAACAACATCAACCCTGGATTAAGGACACTATCCACTAGAGACAGAATTACTTAGACTACATTAATACTGTGTATCAGACATTTCTTATGGGTGATTAGACAACTTTGATCCAACGCTGCTTTTAAATATATGATCAGCTGAATAATATAATATTTTTAAATATATGATCAGTTCAAGCCAGTGTACTAACATCCCTCCAATTCTACAGTGCCATTGTTCTCCAGCTCATCTTGGTAATTTAGTAGAGTAAGATTATTATTTTCTTTTTTTTTTTACCTCTGAGGTTGAATTTGTTTGTATGTGTGTTTTTAAAAAGACTGAACCCTTAAAAGTACGGACTGCAAGGTATACTTCAGCAAGAAGAGCTGGGACAGACTACGATGAAGTTTGAGCTGTCCCACAGAGGTCTAGGAAAGGAATAAACTGCTCTCTCTCTTGCCTCCTTCCACATGCCTACATTTCTTAAAATGTATGCAGTTAAATGCATCATCGCTCTAAGACATCTGATGTATTTTCAGACAGTATGCAATCCTAATGGGCAACTCTTACAATCTTTCTCAATGTCCCTATTTAGCTTGGCTTTGCAGTTATTAATAATCAATAAGATCTGCCTCACAAAATGTGGCTTACATCAGTCCCTTAAAATGCTTCCTAACTGTACATTTATTGATAAAGTGTGATGCCTCATTCTGCCATAGGATTTAAAGTAACAGCAATCTAAGCATAAATGAAAACACTTCGTATTTGCAATTTTACATGAAGATCTGAGGCCAACAATGAACACCTGTTCAAGTTGGTATTAACAGTGTTTGTTAGAATGGTCCAGGTGTAACAAATCTTGCCTTAGGACAGAGGACAAATGGCATTAATTCCCACTGTCCCTCTCACCCCTACTGTAGTATTTATATGCTCCAGCACTGTGAAATTCGGGGAGCTAGTGGTCATGCGTCATTGGCTTCTGCTCTTTGCTACTTCGATTCTAAGCCTTCAAACAAGTCTAGCTTTTTATAAGAAGCTGTAGGTGCTTTGCAGAGGAATTAGATGAGTCAGACCCCTCAGGTACAAATACACTGTGGGGAGGAGAAGCAACCAGGGAATCGGGTAGAACACAGGTTCCTTTAGCCCTGAAGGGAACGGAAAATGACCAAATAGCTTTACAAGTTGTACAGGGGAATGAAAAAGATCACCAAGGAATAGGACAAGCATAGAAGCTTACAAAAAAAATATAATAAAATCACAAGAACCGCCAATGAATATGAAATCACTACTTTAATTCAGTAGTCTTGTTCTAACAGTGCCCACAACCACTTGATTACTTTAAATTCCACAGTGGGCAGTTATAGGATAATATCTTGCAAGGGAACACTGTTACATTTAACCCCTCATGAAACCCAACTGACACTCTAATGTGGGATTTTAGTTCTTCCAGGCTCCCATTGTCATTTTGTGTCCTGTAATATGCTATGATACAGTTGTAAACGCAAGGAAATACTCTGTTTTAATTACACTTAACTCTCAAGCATTGTTTTGCTGAGTGGAAAAGACAGTGTTTGCACTGTTTAAAACTGTGTTCTTTTGTCAAATTTTGAACTTCCTGCCTTGGATGTCAAACCTTTTAATTGCCTGGGAAACAAGTGATCATACACAGGTGGAAGAAAAAAAGAAAAGCTTGGTATGACCAAGTCAGCAGTTGCAAATAGATATTTTGGCAGGAAAAAGAGGCAGTAGGATTAACTTTTGCATATAAATCACTGTCATAATACGCCATTCTTACACTAGGAATTACTTAAGAATTTTATGAAATCACTCAATGTATATGTTGTCTTGAATTATCTTGCTTTTCCACATGATACATTTATTCACATAGCTATTACTACAGAGTAGCTAAGTTAGTGTAAGGTCATATCCCCACTTAAAGACAGTAAATTATTTATGTGCTTATATTCTCAAAAAGAAGTTTCTGTGAATTTATTACAAATCCCCAAGTGCATAGAGAGAAGAAATCAGGTTTCACTACTTATATCTTGGTATTTAGAACTAAACAGGCCAAGCTGTGGGCCTTTACTATTGAAATCTTTTTAAATGTTTGGGGTTGTGTTTTTTGGTTTGGTTTTGTGTTTTTTTTTTATTTAAAAAAAAAAAAAAACAGGCCCAACTGTTTAAGTCTGGAAAGCACAATGGTTTTCCATCTTTCTGTATGTAAGGCTGATTTCCCAACCTGATACACAGCTTCTTTTCAAAGGTAGTTTTATCATCCTTGGTATTTTATCCATTTGGTACTCCTTTTTACTTGCTGTTTCAGCCATTTTCCTATTTAGAAAAATCTACACCATATTATTACCTGAATATTTTATACACTTCTGCAAATGTCCTTTCCCTGTGCTGTCCCTAGTGAACACAGTCTCTTTTCTTTATATTATATGCCTCCTGCAGTTCTGTGTTTTGCCCCACTCTGGCCTTCCCTTGCTGGTTCTCTCCATCTCCCAGGCTGCTTCAGCCTGCTGATTAAAACAGCTTCAGTCATCAGCAAAGGCTTATTGCAGCACTTTGAGTTTGGGTGGTCTCCCACGTACATATTATCTGTGTCCTACCCTCACCTGAAATCCAGTGCTTTTTAAAGACTAATATGCTTAGACCAACAGTGCTTCCATAAGAAATAAAAGGGATACTTTATTATAACACAGAAGGAGTACTGGCTCTGTTACAGCACCTATTCCAGTCTAACCAAAATGTCTACATATCTACTCCTAATTTAGCTGTAGCATCATTTATAACTGGGATACAATTGATGAGTCCATACTACAGAAACTGCAAGACCAGTAAATTTAATTTTCAAGCCTTTCCTAATCATACAGCCAAAACATGCCTCTTTAAGTGCCTGCCTCCTGCTGCTTCCCATCACCATCAACAATGAATCTTCGTAACTTGAGAACAGTGTGTCTTTTAAATTAGAGATGTAAATGCCAGCTGATTTCTCCAGATATAGTGCTACACGGTAGCCCCTTTGAGGGCGGCAGAGCATCACCTATTTCTGACCAATTAATGCTATAAGCTGTAATAGCTTGGTAATGGAAGAACTGTTAATAAATGATGCATTTGTTACACATCTGCTTTATTTGTAGTGTGGAAAAATTAGGCCCAGCTCCAAAACCAAAAAGAAATGTTTCAAGACTGATTTGCAAATATATGGTTGATAAATGTAACCTCCAGCCTAATCCTATTCCTTTAGCCTATCCTACAAGAAAAAAATTTCCTGAAATTTACATGATTAATCAAGATGCCTCACAAATGCTGATATTATTTTAAAACAGTTACAGTAGCTGTGAGAAATAAGAACGTGTATTCATTAGCACTTTTTTTTTTAAAAATGCTTATACTCCAGCATGCATTTGCCATTAAATAATTAAGTGCATTTATAGTATTTGAGAAAGGAGCATAGTTCTTATACAATAAGCCATACTCAGTTTCAGTCTGATCTTTCTGCTCATGAATTTTGCTCTCAGTTTACAATACAAATACTAGTATTTGATAATAGAGAAGAGAGTGAGCTAAACCATAATTTTGATCTAAAAAGAAAAAAAAAAACACCAAAAAACTTCCATAAGAATTTAGGCAACTCTGCTTTAGTCCCGCCCCCCCACACTGACTTAAAATGGAAACCAGAATAAGCTAATAAGCCATCTTAGTGCTGCTCTTTCCCCGTTTTCCTTCCCTTTATGTTCCTTCTTAGTAACTTTTGGCTCCAACAGCAGTATTTTAAAGGACTGTCACATGCTCCAGAGTTCGTTGGACAGTCTTAATCTACACGCTTGTGTCCCAAATGCCTGCTATCTACCATTGGAATTCTATCTTATTTTACAAATTGCTGTATTTTGTTGTGATTTAACACGCTTAGCCAAACATCGTGGCTGAACACTTATCTTGCCAAATAGAAATGAACTCTTAACTGTTGTGGCTGAGTTTTACAACTAATTTGTTGGCTTGATCTTCTGAAGATGTTATCTACATTAACCTAGTGCCTCTTGATTGTCTGAAACTGCCACCAACTGCAGTTAAGAGTTAAGTCTGATGGTGCTAGTGTAAACCAGGTAACTGGCACTCTTGCTTACTGAGTGATCTAGAATATATTTATAAACCAGACTGGTCAAAATTATCAGTAACTACAGGAACAGTGCTTATATCACTATCTCTAATTATTGATATCACAAGTGAAAATATTACCATAGAAATATCAGGGGCAAGGAATATCAGCTCATGAATAGACTTTAAAGGAAGGTATATCATACCTTAGGAGCTGACCGAAATGTTTTTCTAGCTTGTCATTGTTTTTCAAGTGCCTCTTAGTTGGGTACAGTCATCTTTAAACAAATTAACACAACCCTTTTAGAAACAGTTAAATCAAACTTACCTGAAATACAAACATGTGTCTGCCTGCAGGAACAGGTCCTACTAAAACAGAGTCTAACACCTGATCATACTCTTCACTTTCAGCTGAACCCACATAAATTATTTTCCACTCCAAATCTACAACAAAACAAAAATAAATTAAAAAAGACACATTATTTTTCATTAGAGTTAAGGGACTTTGGCAAAAGTTCTAAAATAACAAGTATCTGTCTTTATTAGGGAAATTTATTGATGCCTGCCTGCCTCGGTCCTCATGAGCCAGACCATCCCACCATCTCTCTCCTGTCAGTCGGTGCTGCAGGAATCCCTCTTTTTTCAGTCAGGTTAATTTTCAAATTTTATACAGAGGACAGGGACCATTTACTTGTTGGGCGCTGCGTTCAGATTTTCTCAAATGGCTGAATGACTCCAGCACAGGGATGAGGCCTATATAGGCCTGTAACGCACTGCATGCCTTGAATACTGACTCACCTCCCAGAAAGAAATTCCCACCCTCCACATACACACTTCACAGCTTAAATTACACAGATCATGGAGGGTAGTTAATTGAAGAAGAAAACCCATTGTGTAAGCACCAGCCACACTAACTGTATGCCCCCATTCCTTCACATGTAACTTGCGTAGCCTGAGAAGTATGTGAAATTGTGATAGTGTGATTAGATCATACTGTGATCCAAGATATTGGTGCTTGGGTTTTATCCATATCCTGAAACGGAGTTACAGGCAAAAAAAAAAAAAAGTAAATGTATTTTGCTTCTTAAAATAACGCACCAAAATGAAAAATCTCTTACAATTCATTTTTTTTCTAACACACCCTCTCCACCACAGGTGTTTGAAAGTTGAAACTGCAAATTGGCACACATTAGCTCTTCCTGGGCCAGCTTTTCACTTTCACTTTTTGATTCAAACACACATGGATAAATACACATATAGAACTAATCTTAAAAGACAGATTTTTGGTTTGTTTTTTTTTTTTAACAAGAAGGATAAAAGATCACCATTACAGAGAACTAAGGGTTTTTTTTTTAAATGAAACAGTTGCTGCAAAACTGTACCTTAAAAACTTACACGGTATATTTAATTTTTTCCTTAAAAGCAATGTCCTGATTGCCTATGCAAAAGCACCAACCTGTACCCTATTACATTTACTTTATTAGTATTCTCTGCAAAATCCAAAGGTCTACGTCATGGTTTCATGATGCAGGAATGAAACTTAAGCATAGAAAAAAATCCAGCACTTTAACAGAACTTGGATGCTTTAGGATTGCAACTCTCTTTCCTCATTAATGAATTCTTCTTACCTATCACGTTTAACATCAATGCAGGTATTGGGGGGTTAACTAACATAATTAACAGGGTTTGGGAAAGGATTTTACTCCTTTCTACAGCACAGCACAACACAACTGGCCACGTACTGTAGCAGGGGTTTTATTTCCTTGTAAGCATCTAGTACTAGCTACTGCAGGCTACTCGTCCAGGACAATTAAGGACCTCTTTTGTCAGCATCTGAGTTTAAGTTACTACTTACAAGAAGTGAGGACTTTTAGGCTAAACTCCTTAACATTATCACTCTATCATGTGCCGTTATTCTAGGAGAACAGTATAAAGTTCATTCTAAACCAGTAGTATTTAGTATTAAAAAGTGGACTTTAAAAAAATAAGTTTTAAATTATACATTTAATATAGGTTGATTCAAATACTGTTTAGGTTATCTTGATACTGAATAACAACTTTACCACCCCCCCGCAAAAAGGGGGGTGGCAGGAGCTGGAGTTCAATAATTTAAAGATCAGTGGTGCACAGGACTGGCTGAAGAAGAAGTCGCACAATAAACAGGCATATTAGCATGTGAAAGCTAAGGCAACGACAGCAAATTTCTCGACAGCAAATTTCTCATCGAGTATAGAAAGGCTATGTTTAATCTTATTTTTAAAGTGACAGACAGCAGTGCTCATCCTGCATTTATCCCGTAGCCTAACTTGCACTGAGGTGGGGGAAGGGAACTTAGAGTTTTGCATTAGACCATCTATAATTCTTCTCATCCCGATTGTCCGGGATTAACCCTAACATAAATCCAGAGAGTGAGGAGCACGTCACGTACAGCTGTGCACAACTGGAAGGAAAGGCCTAACGCCTTGTGCACTGCCGCGGCAGCAGCTGCCGTCCAGGGGCCTGATGCTGTATCTCAGCTGAGGCCAGACTGAGTGGCGAGATCCATCCCGTCAGCAAGCTGGGGGTGGGCAGGAGCACACCTCACGCCTCGGACAGCTGTAGAAGGACAGGAGACGTGGGACAGAGGCCTGGAGGGAACCGCAAGGCTCAGGCGAGACTTCCTCTGAAGTTCCCGCCATCGCAGCAGTCCCTCCCGAGGGTGCTGGGGCAGAGCAAGACAAGCCCTCCCCGCCACCGCACCGCCGGCACCCACGAGCACAAGCCGCTGTAGGAGCAGGCAGGGTGAGGCAAGCTTAACGGCAACGGCGGAGAACGTGCCAAGCGCCATCACCCGCCAACCCCGCGTTCCTTTCGCCTCCTCTCGCCCCTCAGGCCGCTGGGGCTCCCTGGCGCGCAGGCGGCGCTGGGCTCCGCCGGGGACCAGGCAGCCCCAGTCGAGCGGCCTCCTCCTCCTTCCGGAGCGGCTGACTGGCAGCGCCCGCGCTGCCGGCGAGCTGGATCGCCCCGCTTCCCCTCCCGGCCCGCCGCCTTCCTCCTCCTGAGCTGCAGCATTCAAAACTCCCGCCCGAGGGGCGACGCGCGGCCTCTCGGGCCGACTCCCGCCGAGAGCGGCGGCGCAGCCTGCCGGCGGGCGGCGCTCCGCAGCGCCGCCGAGGCGAAAGGCGGTTCGCGGCCCGCCCGGCTGAGGGGAAGGCGGGAGCCCGGCGGCGGCGCAGCGCGGCCCTCGGTGGGGAGCAGGGCTGGCGCCCCGCACTCGGGCGGTGGGGGGTCCCCGCAGGGCGGCGCCGCTGGGGTCCCCCCCCCCCCCCGGCTTTGGCAGCAGCCGGTAACTTTCGAGTGACTTCCAAAAATAGTGGCTGGCGGCCGGCCCCCTCCCCCACCGGCAGGGGCTCCCGCAGCCGCCGTGCCGTACCGCGCCGTTCCGCCGACCCCGCGCACCCACCGCGCCGCGGCAGCCAGATGCCGGCCCCCGGGGGAGAGCCCGCCCGCCCCTACCTCCCACAGCGATTTAAAAAAAAAAAAAATTAAAAAAAATAAGTATTAAAACGGAGCACGAGGCCAAGGAAACGCTGCCTGCGGAGGGTTTTCCGCGCTGCGAGTAACGCCTGGGCGGGGGGCGGCCGGCGGCCCCTCTCCCCGCGGGGACGGCGCGGCAGCCGAGCCCGGTGAACCCGCTTCCCCCTCCCGCTTCACCCCCTCCACTCCCCCCACGCACACACAAAGCTGGCAACATGGCTACCACCACTCAAACAAGTTCCTCGCAACTTAAAAGCTCGCCTCGCCGATGGCGGGGAGAGGCGGCCCCGGCTCGGGCGGCCAGGGCAGGCGAACGCCGCCCAACTTTCCCCGCCGGGCTAGCGGGGGTGGTGGCGGCGGGGGGAGCCCCGGTTCTCCACCGGCGGCTCAGGGCGGCGCGGCCGGCAACATCCCTTCGCCTGGGCACGGCGATGCGGCGAAGGAGAAACTGTGAAATTGTAGGCGCAGGCCTGCGCAAAGTTTAAGCCTTAAAAGCCCCGAAACGGGGAGCCCCGGGTTACAAAATCCGCATCGGGAAAAGATCTACTCACCTTCCGACAGGTCCTCTATGCACTCAAATGTGATTTCGAACTGGAAAGGGTTGTAGAAAGGAGAAGGATTATCCAACACCACTACATTGTTCACCTGAACCTTTGCCATATTTTGAAAAAAAAAAAAAAAAAAAAAAGCAAACCACCCACAAACAATAGGAAGAGCGCGCTAAGGCGGCGCGGTGAAGTCCAGTGTGTCGGTTTGGGTTTCCTAGCACCGCACAAACCCCCGAGCGAGGCCGCGGAGCCGCCACTTGCGAGAAACTTTTTTTCTCTCCTCTCTTTCCCCCTCCCTCCCCCCCCCCCGCCTTTTTATTTACACCGGGAACACTCCACACTGTTCGCCGCTTTCCTATTTCACTCAACTACAGCCCATTCTGCCTTGCTCGCCGCCAGCGCCCGCCCGGATTGGCCGCACGCCGGCCCAGGGCCCTCCCCTCCCCGAGCGCCGCCGACCCAGCGGCAGCAAAGATGGGCCCCGCCGTTCCCCGCCGCCGGGCGGCGGCGCCCCCTCCCGGCGCGCGGGGGAAACGGGCGGCCAACGGCCGGGGCGGGGCCGAGGCCTGGCGGGCGGGCGGAGCCGGGGCGGGCGGGAGCATGGGTCGTCCCTCCTCGGCCGTGGGGCAGCGCCATGTGCCGTGGGGTTTATTTTTTTGGACTTTTTTTGTTTTTTGGTTTTTTTGGGGTTTTTTTTAAAATACATTTTTCTGCGGTTAAAGTGTGGTCGGGGCAGTGCAGTGAGATGGTTCCGCCGGGGCTGGGTGCCGATGGGGTCCAGGGGGTAGGGGCCAGCCCGGCTCGCGGCCGTGGGGCTGTCCCCGGGGGTATTGGGCTCGCAAGAGGCCGAAGGCAGTGTGTCAACAGGGTGACAGGGAGCCCGGCTTCGCTGGGGTGCCCCCACATAAAGGGGGTTTGCTGTCAGGGTGGTGGGCGCCCCGTGTGTGGGCAGGCTGTCCGCACAGGCCTGGGATTTGCCCCAAATCCATCTCGCTGCTGCTAGAGAGCCGCTCACAGAGGCGCATGTGGAGGGATGGGAGAGTGTATTTAACCCAGTCGTGCTGTCAAGCTTTCCCATTCCTGTATTTGTAAAGAAGGCTTTAAGTAATGTAATAGACTGAAACAACACGTATCCCTGTGCAGCAGCAGGAAGCCCAGAGAGGAGGCCATCTTGTGCAGCTGCAAGAGGCCTGTAGAGGAGGCCATCTTGTGTGGCAGCAGGAGGACCAGAGAGGAGGCCATCTTGTGGCCGGCACACACAAGGAGTGACATAGCACTGTAGCACCAGGTGACATGCTCAGGGCTTTGGGAACGTGAGTTGTGTACCCTCACTACAGGAGGAGATTCTGTGTGTAAATAAATACACAGCCAGGCTCTAGAAATGTCTTCAGGTTGCCCTTGAATGCAGCGAAATTGTGCACAGCAGGAAGGCATGTAGGAGCCACCTTCCTGCCTGCATGGAAAGGCCAAGCCTTGCTGGTGGGAGCAGAGTGCTGCCAGACCTGCAGTGGGCGAGAGCGCAGCACTGAGGCACAGAGGCCTTTGACCTTCCACAGATCTCTAGGCCTGTGCAAGTTTGGAAAGGAGATGATGCTTTTAGTTTGTATTTATGAAGAAATGTCATCATCTGATACTTGCCTGATTTATTGCTCTCTCCACTTTTCAATAGCATTCTCCATATATCTGACACAAGGCTAAAGGTTATTTTGCTGCTTTCTTATAATTCTGCTATACGATTGACTGCCGGAGTTGTTCAGTGCAGAGTCCAGGAAACAAGAAAAGATTGGACACAGTGGAGGAGATTCCTCACAACAAGCTAAAATACACGTTATGTTATGAGAAAACATATTTCCAGTATCTTTTTGCTGGCTATTTGGGAACAAATGACTACTGCACAGCAATGAGGCAGCCTCAGCAGCCTCTCCTACCTGAACCAAGGGAAGTTGGGGAGGGATTCTTGGGCATGTTTTGCATAACATTCCAGGAGATTTTAGGCTGGTCACAGCTTGTCAACTACTAGGATATTTTGAGCTGAGCACTGGAGTGAAAACAGAGGGCTAAAGATAGGAGAGAAGCTGGGAAATAGGAAATAGAAGATTTGAAAGGAGCTGCACATACTTGATAATGAGTGACCAGTTTCACAGTTGTACAGTTTCTGACCTGCTGTACTCCCAGTGTTGTATCATGTATAGATTTATTGGGAATCTTTTGTTTTGCTGGTTTTTTTTTTCCTCTCCATTTCATCCTTGGACATCTTTGGATTTTCATTTTTGCTTAATGCTTAGAGGAACCCAAAATCTCATAAAGAAATTTAATTGCCTTAGTTTAAGGTGGGTTTAACTCCTGGGGCCAGGAGTTAAAAGACACTTGAAATAATATTTTTTTTCAAACTTTGTTTTGCAGTTCCAAATTTTTTTCCTGTTTTAGTAGTTGATGGGGAGGAGGAGCTGAATGGGTCCATTCCATAGATTTGCAATCTTTGCATTTGTCCTAATTTTCAATTTGATCTGGCATATTTAGTCTTCTTACACTAATCTCTGTTGTTCAATTAACAAAGTTTGAGAACAAGTCACTGGCGAACATGGGAGGCTTAACAGAATCTGCTCCACAGATCCAGTCTAACCTGACG
Source organism: Larus michahellis (assembly GCF_964199755.1). NCBI lineage: Eukaryota > Metazoa > Chordata > Aves > Charadriiformes > Laridae > Larus > Larus michahellis. The sequence goes on from NC_133898.1 coordinate 76,712,626, forward strand.
AATGCTAATGGGATTTCTTATTGGTAGGTATAAAGTGAGTTACATGGTAGATATATGTGGTGGAGCTAACCTGCTATTTTGCCTTCTGTTCATGACAAAGCCGGTGTGCTGAGTCCTTTTCTTTCACTCAGGTGCACTCCTGCATTTTAAGGAAAAGACTGACTGAAGTAATTGATTCTGCAGGTTTGACAGTGACTGCTGTGAAGGACTTTGGGGAGTGGAACTTGGAAGCTGGAGCACTGGTGCTTGCAGATGGAGGCCTGTGTTGCATTGATGAGTTCAATAGTATCAAAGAACATGACAGAACCAGTATCCATGAAGCAATGGAGCAACAAACCATCAGTGTTGCAAAGGCAGGGTAAGTGGCACGTTAACATGTGATAAGACAACATAAGGTGTTTCTCTTGTACTTATAAGTTGGAGGGAGGTTTGTCATGGTGATTAAATGTATCTGTTTTGGTTTTTGTACTTAATAGTTTTGTTCTCAGCAATATTCTTAAACTAGACAAGTCAACATTTCAAAGGACAGTGCACTGGACCAGAGGTTGCAAGCGATCAGAATAGATACGTACCCTCTTCACTGTTGGGTTTTCAATCTACCGCTGTAGGCCAGGGCACTTTCCTGAGAAGACTTGGTGTTCTTTTTCTTGTTCTTTGCTGCAAGTAATAACTGCTGCAACAACAGTCATATGTGAAATGAGGAACTTTGTGAATTTTTTATTGGAACTCAAAAAGCAGGACTTCATTTCTCCAAAATCCAGTAATACCGCATGGTAACAAAAGGAGAACAAGAAATTTCCAGGCTGCTGAATTTTATATGTTGGGCATGGCATAAATGTAAATGCCTGCTTGCCTTCAGTTCCTCGCTTTCTTTGTCAAAGTAGTGTGTGTTCAGATCTGCTATTCCCACCACCACCACGTTGATCTTTGAGCTCATATCTCATTCTGTCAGTCATACACAGCTCTTGTCCAGGCCCAAATAATTTCCTGGCTGGTATGGCTGAAATTTCTGCTGCTCAAAAGGCATCACCATTGCCATATTCATCCTTGTCACTTTCAACTCAGCTCTTGCTCCAGTCACATCTTCTTGCCCGTCTAACTGATCATGTTCTTTCTTTATTCTGAGCATCTCCACCAAAGCTCTCGGTGCCCTCTTTGGCAGACAGCAGACAAGTAATGTCACTCTCACCAGGGAGATTACTAGCCTTTGCCAGTAATGCAGCAGGGGACAAATATTTGGAATCAACGTGGTTCTGTCTACTTAGTAAGACAGTGACGTGTTTTAGCCTGGTTCCTTGTTGCAGTTGCTTGGGTTTTGTAGACCCCAAAACACAGTTTGCGAACTTGCACATATAGTCTCAGTTGCTCACTTTTAAGGACTACATATAATGAGGATTTTTTGAGTAATAACTTTAAACAGATAGGTTAAGCACTTTGTTAATTTAAGGTCTTATTTTGGTGCATGGGAGATAAATATTTAATTTTTTTCCCATTGGGTATAAGCTAACAGAAGATCTGTGGTCCTTACTCTCAGTTACAGAAGAACTTTGGATGTGAGGCGGCAGTTACTCAGGAGCTGACTAGAAATAGCTCAGTGGCAAACCAAAGTTAGAATGCTTCTGCTGCTGCCTTAACCGAAAAGATTACATTTGGACTACTAGAATAAAATCTAAAAGCACATGCCAGGATAGCATGGTTAAGAGAGGAAAATGGCTATATCTGTGGAGAAACCGTTGATATGGCTGCCGTCATTGTTTGGTTGGGTTTATATTCATAACATGTTTACACACAGAAATAAAACGTACCTTTATATTTCATTTTATTAATAGCATTCTCATTAAAATGTGAATTAAGCTAAAATGTTACTTTCCATTGTAAAAAAAAGTTTCTGTACTGTATAAATCATCAGAGTAATAGTTATTTGTGAAAAGTTATGTTGGTTTTCACCATTTAAGGACCTAGGTGTATAAAGAGATTACTCATGGCAATATTGCTGAGTTACTTTTGATATCCACATCACTGTCTCTCTGTCTAGCTGCTATTCTCTGCTCTGAGAAATGCTGTGTATATAATATATATTAATACAATAATTGTGTATCTTGTTTAGCTCTTATGGTCTTTCAAGGTAAGATGTACTCTTTAGAACATAAAAATGTGATAATTCTTAACACTTTGGAATCATTTCCCCTACCCAATTTCATTCAACTATAATGTTCACTGTACTTTTCTCTAGCTTGGTGTGCAAGCTTAATACAAGGACAACTATCCTGGCAGCAACAAACCCAAAAGGCCATTATGACCCTAATGAGTCTGTCTCCGTCAACATAGCTCTTGGCAGTCCCCTCTTGAGCAGATTTGATCTGGTCTTAGTATTGTTAGATACAAAGAATGAGGAATGGGACCGCATCATTTCATCCTTCATCTTGCAAAATAAAGGTAAGAGTAGTCTTTTTATATTATAAGGTGTTTGGGGGTTGTTGTTTGGGGTTTTGTTTGTTTGTTTGTTTTTAATTTCCCCACCTCTCAGTTTAGTTTGTTATTCTTGAGTCTTTCATATTAATCGTTTGCATTTTTGCTATGGTAATTTCCTGTGGTATAGTTGTTTTTCCAGTAGGAATAAGATAGAGATCACTAATTAATTAATAGGTGTGAGCTGAGAACACTATACTTTTAATCTATGATGATTTACAAGAGATTTTGGCCCAGACTGCTCAGTGAGTGTATAGTTTCCATCTTGCATGTTTACATTGCTCGATATGCAGATCCTACACACAGTGCAATTGTAGATGATGTTCATGGGAAACTTCATTCAGGCAGAACAAATCTGAGCTGCGTGTCCTGCAGGCCTCAAAGAATGAACAGTAGTGGAGCTCTGTGTTCGGAATTGAGGAAGGCAGTGTGATTTGATTTTAACTGTCCCCTTCTCCATCCACTTTAGGAACATGACTTTGATCCCCATTATGGAAGAAGTGGTTAGAGGAAATTTCTTCAGCTAGCTTCCTTCCCTTCTGAAAATGTTTCCCTGCAAAAAATGTTCAGAATATGGCAGGTAGCTTTTGGCTCCTACAAAGTAGGTAAAATGGCCAGAGGAGGTACACACATTCATGTGTCCTTTTACATTTTAAGGAATACTAGAGCACTTAGAACTGACTGTACCATCTGGTGGGCAGTGAGTCTGACAGCAGTTCTGTTGAAATTACTGGAGACTTTACTGTGGATTTTCATAGAGGAGGGATTGGATGATGTGTAAAATTCCACACTGGAATTTGACCAAGTCTTTGAGGACTAGTGTATAGACAACCTGTCATGCCCCCAAAATACAGTAATACATCCTTTGTAGTAACCTGTCTATTTAACAGGAGTTCTTAGGAAAAGCTTGATGTCTGCTGTTACAGAATTACTGACTAGGCAGTTGTTACACAGGTTGCCCAAGCAAATCAGAAAAGCTCTGGAGCATGGAAAAGATGAAAACCTACTTCTGCCTCATAAAAAGCATACAGCCAAAGTTGTCCAATGAGAGCAACCTGATCCTTGTACGCTACTACCAAATGCAGCGGCAGAGTGACTGCAGAAATGCTGCCCGAACTACCATTCGCTTACTAGAGAGTTTGATACGCCTTGCAGAAGGTAAGGCCGTGGCAATTTTATTTTTAGGCTAACAATTAACCTTTATAAAATGAATAGATCAGGAGTATAATTATATCTAGTAAGCAGAGTAGCAGCTTTTCTGTAGAGGTAGGGATAGGTGATTCTTGTATTGTTTTATCTTTCTAATCTAAAGAAACGGGGTTGGAGATTTTGAATGTGGGAAAGGGTGTTGCATTTAGATTATCAAAATCGGTTTTAGTGTTCCTTTTCTGACACCCATATAAACTAAAACCACTGGAAGAAATCACATTCAAAAGAAAAATCTCAGAAGTCATGTGTCTTTATGAAAAGGAACCTGAGTATTTACTTGACTTCATTTGAGTCCTACGTTGCCATCTTATTCAGCTTGAGGAAAGGTGTCAAGTGTTTGCTTCTATCCTAAAATTAATACAACATCAAAAATAACACAGTTTTGTTTCCTTAAGTTCTTAAGATCAATAATCGAGTCTGTGTTTTGCAATACAACTTCAACATTTCCAACTCTGAGTTCAAATCATATTTCATTTATAAGAACAAAACCAAAGGAAGCAGTACGTCTCTGTCTTAACGTGATTTTGTTTTATAAAATGGCATATCAAATATTTTCAGGATGAATTTAAAAGAATGTGTTATATTTTTGTATAACAATAATAAATGGTCTTTATGCTTTTATATGCCCGACAGCAATGTGATGCTTCTTGCATCAGATGTTTATCTTTTGTTCTCCATTTTTGGGGAAAATTATTTAACTGAAACACATTCATATCTTTTAGGGATCCACATGTTATTTTCACATTGTGTTTCTTCCATTCTTACACATTCACACGATTGGGGCTCTTAGTAGCATTCCTTTCCTTCAAAGTATTATATAGATGGTATTAATTAACCTGTGTTCCTTTGCTGAATAAGAACACTATGTGTTTCCACAGCCAATTAGGAGGAGAACTTCATGTGGTATATTATTTGCGTTATATCCATTTACAAAAATCAGTTTTGTTTTGCTGACTTAAGAGAAGGAAGGAAATAAAAATGATGCTATTGTAGAGAAAAGCATTTTAAATAATACTAAATTTGTGACACAGACCAGTTGGAGGAAATGGAGCCTCTTCTGACCTGTGATGAAAATTAGACTTAATTTTTTATTTTATGGTGGTGCCAAGTACCTATATAGATAGGGATGTTTCATATCATGCTCTTTGTTGTGACATCCAGCACTTTCCATTTTTTAAACTCTAGCATTTTGAGCATTTTTATTCGAACTGTCACCGTAACTGTAATCCAGAAGTCACAGTACATTCTTTACTAGGAAAACTAAGCCTTCCAATTGCTGTTGAAATTGACACTAAAATGAAAAGGATTATATTAATGTTTAAGTTAGGCCTATACATGAGTGTTTGAGGAGCTTCTAGTACAAAAAATTGCTTTTTGACTTTTGTAATGCTTGCTTTCAATGCCCATTTATTTTTGATAGCTCATGCCCGGTTGATGTTCAGGGATACTGTGACTTTGGAAGATGCTGTAACTGTGGTATCGGTGATGGAATCTTCTATGCAGGTAAGGTTTCTTGCACATCTTGCCATTGCTGCAATACCACAGTTAAGGGATTCAGTTTATCATGTAGAAATATGCCTGCTCCCTTCGTCTCCTTGGAGAGGGTTTCATGGACTCATGGAAAATAGGTCATCAGAGACCTTGACAAGTCATTTTTAGTCCATCTTGATTATTAAAATCCTTAAACAGAGATTACACTGAAAAATCTGGGTTGATGATAAAGGCCTGGTAAGTTTTTTTTGATAGATTTTGCAGTCCAAGTGAAGTTTTGGTGTACTATTGACTTTTGATAACCTACATTTTAAAGATCTTTTAAGCCAGAAATTGTGTCTATATCGCTGTGTTTAATAGCCTCTGATGGGTTTTCCTTCCACGATGTTATCTTATCACTCATTAACTAGGTATGAGAGAACAAAATTTTTTCTTGGAGCAAGTTTTGAATGGTTCCCAAGACCTACACTTTATTTTGCTATGAGTTCATTTTAAAATATGTTGGTGGTGATACTAAAACTCAGAACTTTTAGAAGAGTAATTTTATTCTGAGAAACCTTAATACTCCAAAACTTGCCCTGAAAATTACAAGTATCACATGGATTTGTGTAACGTTTCTATGTAAAAAAGCATTTAAAAATGTGGAAGGGCAGTTTACTGTAACATTATCAGGATGTTGAATATAAAGAAAAGCAACACATTTAGAATTAATAAAAGGAATGTGAATATGATAGAGCCTTTTTTTTTAATGGAAGTGTGGAAAATAGTACAGATGCTATTACTTCAGATAGAATACTTTTAAGAGAAGTACATCTTCATGCTTTGGAGTAGAAAAAAAAATACCATAAACAGATTATCCAAAGTTTTATGTATGGGGTTTTTTAGTATGTCTGAAATACTTGGGTTTGGCTCCGTCAGAGATGGTGTACTCCACTGCACAGATGACTGGTCTGATCCAAAATGGCATTTCCTGTGTCTCTGTATAGGTTGATATGAATATATTCAAATTAAAACAATTTTATATAGCACCTATTAGCTCAATGGACCTTAAAGACCTATGCGGGAGTAGATATGCTCCTTTTTCAGAGATAAAGCTCTTCAGGATAGATGCACAAAGTCACATATGGCAGGTAGGCATTTGCGATCTCCCTTGTTCTTTCAGTGAGGGTTGAGAGACTAATTGCAGTTTGTGCCATGGATAATCTACTGCACAGTGTAGCAAATGGAATTTGTCTCAAAAATACTACAGGGCCTGACCTTATTAAGTAGCAAAAGATTATTTCGCTGTCTGCTGCAATCCATCTTGCACTGTTTTGAAGAGCTCAGCTTTTCAATGACAGCACTGCATCTAATTTAAAATAAGAAGCTGTACTAATATATCCAGTTGAAACAGCAGAAGATATCACATAAGTGTTCATTAACTGTAATTAAACCTGTAATTAACTAGATGGGAATTTGATGGGACAGTGGTTTCACAGCAATATGGTTTTGGATATCAGAAACCTGAAATATTCATTTTTTTTCATAACAGAGCAAGAAGTGTAATGTATGTACATAATAATAATGAATGCGTATTGTCATCTGTGTGTCTCTCTACCTCATCAGCACGAATAAATGTAAAAAAAAAATTGTTTTAACTGTGTGTCACTTTTTCATATTTATACAGCCCTGCCCTCAAGGGCTGCAGTTTGCATAACAAGCATCTATCTAATAAGAATCAGTGAGAAATTTGCCTGAATTACGGCTGCCGAAGACTACCTGGGAGTAGTTGGTATGCTTATCGTATTTGCTCCACTCTTCACTTCTTATGAGCAAGCAGGCAAATGTCTTAATTTTTGCTAAGAATCTGCAAATTTGAGATCTGGTATTTAAGACCAAATTTTACTTTCCTCCTGGAAAGTATAAATGAGTCACTGAAGCAGTTTCTTTTTGAAGGAAGCAAATTATTTGTTTTATTTAAAAAAATAGAAGTAATATGCAAAAGTTTATTTTCAGAAATTGATTCCTTCTCTAGAAGAAAAAAAACTTAATGTATAGATACATCCTGTGTTTCCTGCCTAATTGTTAGTCTGTAGAATGAGGTTGTAAATGGGGAAGTACCAGTGTCATTCTTGAAGTACTGTCTGCCACCTTTCAGCTCAGCAAACTCCTGTCTTCAACACTGTCTTTGCAACTTCTACAGAAAGCCCTGTTCTTGCTGGTATAAAATCAAAGTTCACAGTTCTCGGGTCGGTGTTCAGATACTTCTTGTGAGCCCTCTTGGGAAGGAGGACTGTCACATTTTCATCACTAACCTAGTTCTTTGGGGATTTTTTGTTGGTTTTGTCCTCTAATTCACCCTTATTTTTCTCCTTCCTACTTTGTCTTGAGGATATTCTAATCCCCCCTGGCTTGATGGTTTTTTTGCCTCATTTCCTCTTTGTTAACATTGTCTCTCTTTCTCTTGGTCATGTTTTCATCCTTATGTTATTCCCTTTCCAACCCCTCTCCTTTTACTCCTTTTTTACATTTTGTCTTTCCATCCTTAGGTACTTTTACACCCTTCCTTTCTGCTAACTTTCCCTGTAATACTTTCTTTTTTCTCTCTCTGTTCTAGATCTTCTGCCCTCAGTTCCACAGCATGTGGATTTGTCATATGGCTACCTTGCTCTACGCAAAATGATATCTCAGAGTCTCAGAGGGGCAGATATCTCAGAGATGTAAGCACCAGCCCAGGAATGAAACTTCATAAGATACCTTAAATTCAGTCCTGTCCCACTTAGAATTTCACACCCACGCACACAAAGGAACATGTAAAAGAAGCTCTTTGTGGTGGCCAAGTAGAGCACTGAAAAGTCAGTGAGGACAAGACGTAATTGTACGCCTTGGGCGTATATCTCAAGATATATAATCATGTATTCCTTTTTTTTCCATTGGATCCTTAGGTCACAGGTTGACAGTACTCAAACCCAAAGCAACTGTCCTTTGTCTGTTTTGCACAATGTTTTGTTTGTTACCTGCTGTCTAAAGGTAGAATTCTCGATTTCTTTATGTGTTTTTCTGTGGAATTCATCTCCAGTGTATTTGAGTGTTTCAGAAATACCAATTCAGTTATCTTCACGTAGTCCTTGTGAAGCGATGGGATGGTGCTATTCCTGTTCTGTGATCTGGAGCTGAATGGTGCACATACCACATCAGGATCCCAGTTACAGATTTATTGTCTTTCAAAACCTTTGCTTGACTGGCTCATTATGAATCACAAGAACTGGAACTTGGCATCAGAGATAGAATCTAGTTCTCTGTGGCTGCTTTTAACTGTCCTAACCAAGAGACTGGACTTTCCTTTTTACAATCCTTTTTACAAATCACTTTGTGCAGATGCTCTGTTCCAAATAAAATCTACTTCATTTTCACAAGGCACAGCAATATTGTTCCAGATTAAAATCACTTGCTCTCTGGAATTGTTCCCGAATAGTTAGATGCTCTTAAAGAGCTATTCAGAAATACTTTTGCCGGTCAGTTTACCCTGTGTTGACAAGCCTTAATACCCAGGTCTTTCCAGTTAAATAATTAGGCAAAGCTAATGAAAACTTTTAGCAGTCACAACTTCTTCAGTTATGAAAGTTGCTCACATGGGCAGAATTTTTACAAGGTATTGGAAAACTTCTTTAATCCTCAGTTCCATTTTTTGTCATGATGTTCTCAAGCCTTAGGTGGACTTTGCATTTTTTGTATAAATAAAAAAAAAAACAGTACCAGTAAACTGCAGGCTTGATCATATAATTGCTTTTTGTGTATGAGCAACTTTGCCTGTGTGCGGAGACCTAATAGGATTATTTGTGTGAATACAGTTACTCAGTAAATAGTTGCTACCTTAAACTTTAAAATATCTAAGGGACAGTTTTGTATAAAATGGTCTCTGTTTAAATTTGGTGCTGAATAATGAAGATAGCTTCCCTTTTTTTTTTTAATCTCTTTGGTGACATAGGGCGGTGCACTTCTCGGAGGGATCAATGCCTTACACACCTCATTTCCAGAAAATCCAATGGCCCAGTACCGAACACAGTGTGAACTCATATTGGAGCGACTGGAGCTGCAAGATCTTCTGGACAAAGAACTACAAAGACTTGACAGGTTGTAATACGCAAAGTAACAAAATAATTCAATAACAAAAAAGAATTGTTTGAGAATAATATCTGTAGAGGGTCTAAAAATAGAATCTGACATTGTGAAGGGACATTTCTTTAGAGGTCATGGATAAACAGGGAGATTGTTTTAAAGTAGCACTCTGAGATCATTTCTCCCCCTGGGTTATGGAATTTACAAACAATTCCCAACTCGTATTTCAATTCTATGCTCAGATAAGTTTCAGCAGAGCTTCTTAGGGTCAAAATGCCAGATTCTGTAGCTGAGCAAGTAATTTTATATAACCTTTTGTTACTTGCTTGGTAAAATACAGCGTATCTGCTTCATATTTTTTAAGCCTTCTTTTGTGTTGGTCTTGTGAGGTTCATTCCCTTTCTGTTAAGGGAAAATACAAGCCTGAATCAAAGTTCTGTTCTTTTGGGTGATTTTTCTTTTTTACACGCCGGAATTTTCATTGTCTCCTCTCTAGTTTTCAGTTCACTGCAACAATATTTGGAGAGTCTATTTGCTGTTATTAATAGAAAACTTTTAATGTACTGAGGCTAAGAGAAAAACACTAGGATTGGAAGGAAGTTAAATACAAAAAAATAACATTTGTTTCCTGAAATGAGATTAGGCCTTAAAGAAACTCGTACTTTCTTATTGTTAAAGGAAGATAAAAGCTTAATGTTATCAAAACTAATGGAACAAGAACAGCTGGGAAGATACACTTTTTCCTTTAAATATTTTTCAGACTTACTTTGTAACTCATAGTAAGGACATCTTAAATAACCACAGAGGCAATAAAAGCAGATGAAAGTGGGATATCTCCAACAGACAGACAAAAGCCATTTTTAAAACAGAGGTGTTCATAAGGGATGATAGAAGTGTAGGATGGGATGGGAGATCAAATACAAAGACAGGATAGACAGGATCAGGTCTGTGTGTGACCTTTCTGGCAGGGGCTTGTGTTTTCTGCCTTTAATGAAAAGGATTTTCCATTGCCATTGGGTAGTCTTTTCCGTTATTGCTCCATCCTAATGCTCATAAAGGTTTTCCCAATATCCTACTGAATCCTCTGTGCTGCAAATTGAGCTGATTTCTTCTTTCCCCTCTTAAGCAGTTTAGAGAATACTAAATGATTGTCCTCTTTAAAGCAACCTATTCTGTATTAGAAGACTTGTCCCGTGCATTCCCCCTGAGCTATATTTTAATAAAACAAGCATGTATCTTTCAGCCCTTCTTGATGAGTCAGACAATTCCTGCTACTTTCCATCAAAATTCTACGAATAAGCATATTAGTAAATAATTATAGTAATGATTCTAAAACATACGTATCAATATAATGTTTTCTCTCTCATACAGCACAGGAACTGTTTGTAATTCGTAGGGATCATTTCACCTATACTAATGCAGTCACTTTGGGGATGGAGTGTGGCTACTCTTCACTCATGGTTAGAATCACTATTTAGCAAAAAATAGAATGCTATCTCCCTTGGAAATTATATATTTAGGTACAACAGTCAGAATGTCAGCTATACTGAGATTGGAGGTAACCCTCATTCTAGCACCCTTGTTGTTTTGGAGGGCCCTGAGAATATTAATAGCCACAGACAGTGATAATTAAGATCTGAGATGCTTTCACTCTATCATGTGGAGGTTTTGACGTGTTGAGTCCATAGTGATTGTGAGAGAAAACCACCAGCAACCATTATTCCAAGTATTACCTAGGTTTTCCATTCTGATAACTTGTTTGAGGCTTTGCCTTGCTCAGGATGAAATCTAATGATGTTCCTGTTCTAGAAGATATACTTACAGAATATATAATCCCTAAGGGACTCTAGCAATGGCTGTAAGTAGTGCAAAACTGTTTGTTTGGGGTTTGTTTTTTTTTTTCTGTTTGGTTTCCCAAGGAAATTAAGTTTATGTGATTGCTTTCTCTGTCCATCTGCCTGTCTTCTATTGAGGGCACTAAATTCTGCCACTTGCTGCAGAAGGTGCTGAAAGATCACAGACTGCAACACCAGCTTTCAGAGCTATCTGTGAAACTTAATAACATACTTTTGTGACCTATATTGTTTGTAGCTTTTCACCATCCATACATATTAAGCATCACTAATGCAATAAAGAAACAAAAAGAAAAGAAATACAAATTACTGTTGCTTAATTTTTTTTCGTTCCATAGATTACAAAAGGAAAATTCATGCCAGCCGCGGCCTGAAGACACATGTTTCAGTACTACTACAAGATGCTTGGACAAGGATACATTTGAGCCATTAAAGCAAATGCCTCAGTCAGAACCTTCAAATCAACAAGAGAATAACTCCAGGCCACAGCCGCCTTTGCCCGAAGGCAACTGTGAAGGGGATATACATCTAGAACCCTTGTGCAACCCAGCACATGGTAATAACAAAAGCACAAAACACTTGATTAAACGTAGTAAGAGAGGTGATGATGGCAGCCTGGCATGGTTTGACAGCCTGGACGAGAGCAACGCTGATGCTGAAGAAACTTCTCTGGTGCCCAAGATCTGTCCAAATAACCTGGCTTCAAAAACCCTGTGTAAAACATCCTGTTCTGAAGAAAGAACTGCTTCAATACCAAGGAAGGGAAATGGAATGAGAGAGTCACTAGCAGCTATGAACCTACATGCTCCTTTGGAACAGGATGAAGTTTCCAAGATAAGCAGGAAAAGGGCTGAAGAACACAACTCTTCTTCAGAAGCAAATTTCCAAGACCCAGCATCATCAAGTGCTAGTTTGCAGGATTCAGTTGTTATGCAACGGGTTTCTAAACGCTGGCAGAGACTGCACACAGAGAAATCACGTGGATTCTTTACAAGTACACAGGACCCCGAGGCAAAGGCCCTTCCTTCAGTATTACCCGCATCTGGCCTGGCAGATCTTTCAAGTGATGCAGATTCTGTGCTAGGGGAGGAAAAGAACAGCGTATCTGTAGCAGCAAAAACTGAAACAATTTCTGTGAGAAAACGAAGTAAAGGTGAAGTAGTGAATGAAAAAAAGGTAATAAGTTCCGGTGAGCCAGAAATCCATGACAGTGAAAGTCCTCCAGCAGCTAAACTAGCTAAGTTTTCTTTCAGACCAAGGACAAAACTTGATCATTCTTCAGAGAAGAAAAATGAAGAATTTTCTCTTTTTCAGAGCGGAACTACTTTTAAGCCTGGAAAGCAACTCCAGGGAGAGCAACTGCCAGAAGAATGCCGCCGCCCTGAGAAATGCAAGATGACATTGACTCGCTTAGGAAAAAATAGTTTGGAAAAACAGTCAATTGATAATAAAGGGGGAGAAGAGCAACAGAGTCAGGCCTTTGGGAAAGAGATCAGAGGAAGTGTAAAAATATGCTCTGATGTCAGTTTTGATGCTGTGTCATCTCTACCCACTGAAAAGAAAAGGGAGGGAGAGGAGAAGCTTGGTGGCCCAAGCACAGGGAAGGTGCGCTCCAGCACATTAGCTAAACTGTCGACATTCTCCTTTGCATCACGTCCTGAGTCAAAATTGGAAACCTCACCTACCATTAAGATTGATACTAATAAGGAAAGCCATAGCCCATTGCTGAAGGTCCACGTGAGCAATCCTAGCAGAAGGAAGAGTTTCGCATTTGGAAATGCAAGTAAAGCCAGTGTGGTCACACAGAAATCTCTCTTCTCGATAGCAGAGCTAGATGATGCTACATTAGATTTTGATTGGGATGAAGAGGTTAGGAAAAATCCAAGCACATAACGTGTATGTCCTCCAAATTACTTAAATGCAGTTCTTCCATAGTTTGCAAAGCATTTAAAAACAATCATTCCGGACCTCTGTTGATACCAATGAACATACTTTCTTTAAGGGCCATATACTTTGCATAAGCTAAGGACTGCATATGCTGCAGGCCTGAAGTAGCTTTTAGTTTTCTAAGCTCTTCCCAAGACGACTTCTATCAGTTGACCATTTTGTTTGACCTGGTGTAGCCTGAAGACTTGTATGGTTATGTTCATATATCCAAAGTATAGTGAATCTTGCAGAAGAGCAGGCTTAATTGACCGTTATCCTTGATTTCATGTAATGGTTAGAACTATATGTGATTCAGATTGTCCTTCCAAATGACTATGCCACGTTAGAAAAATTATGATGCTAAAGCTATGTCATTATATCTTGTTCATCTATATATGCTGTTTGTTTCAGCGTTCTTAGCAATATTGTGATTTATCATCATGCTATGGTATTTCTGTATTATCAGTATCATGACAATTTTGCTGCATTTACTGTGCTCCTTGTCACGCTGCTGATGTTGAAGACATGGATCGAGAGCTTTTTGTTTCTGTTTTTTTTTCTTTTAATTTCAATTTTAAATACACTGGTTCAGGTATCTATGTCTGTATTCTGGGTCATTTTATCCAAACCCAACTCTGTAATAAACATGCAGTTCTCCAGTGCCCAGGAACAAATTTCAGGTGATTGAATGGGAGTCCTCAGTAACCACGGTAACTTTAATGTGGGCATTAAGCCCTGGCATAGAAGATACACTTCAAATCTAGCAGCATGGTGAAGAGCTACCCTAGTGTAGCTTGGTTCTGACTCAGATAATGTTTACCTGATGATTTTAATTGTGATTAGAGTTTTACTGCATCTGATATGCAGTTCATCTTCTGTAGCATGCTGCATCCTATGTCATTCATTTGTCTAATGGGAAATTAATCTACTAATGCATTACATGTTTACAGAGAAAGGTAAGCCTGAAATTTCTTTCAGTGACTTGCCTGCCATGTTTCTTCTGTACTTGAATTCACCACAGAATATTCTTTTTATTACCTGCAAGGTAAACAGGGAATGGAGTGGTTGCTTACAGCACAGTAAATCCTTTGAGAGGCTTGCTAGCACAAAGATCTGATTCTCTGTTGATGTGCTTAAATTCAGAAGTAGCTGCCTTGAAACCCAAGTGAGTTAAAATACTGCAAAATTTCAAAAGATGAGGTAGTGTGAGGCGAGGCCCAAGTACTTTGGTGTGATAGAGTGAAATCATGAGAACAGTAGTCATAGTAGTTGGCTTACTGTTAAGAGTTTGGGAAAATGATAGAAACATTACTGACCAGACAGATTGTGTGGTACTTCTTCCACTGGAAACATTGCATCAGTCCAGAAGTGGAATTTATCTACCTCCCTCTCAGAGCACAGGGCCACCCCTTCCTGTTCCTTCTCACAAAGACCTACACCAGGGTGATGGTGACCTGCATTCGTGATCCTACTGGCCGTGAAAGTCAGAAGTTTCCTACAGGGTGCTGTGTCTACCCTGAAACTGGAGAAAGGTCAGGAATCCTGGAGCTATTAACATTTATGATGGTCTTCCTACTTGAATTTTCACGGACTAGCTAAAGGCGTAGTTTTTCGTCACCACTGGAGCTGCATCAGCCCCTTGCATGGTGGTCTCATTTACAATCAGAAATCCTACTTGCTAACTGTTTGATGGGTGTTGCTAGCTGCAAAGCCAGAACATAGCTACTAGATCCCCATAGTCAAGCATCATGAGCTTTTTTTACCATGCAAAATTATAAAAAAATCAGTTAAGAAATTTCATCCACCTATGCTGGAAGTATCACTTCATCACTTCAGCCTCCAGTTGCACCAGGGGAGGTTTAGACTGGATATTAGGAGAAATTTTTACATTGAAAGGGTTATTAAGCATTGGAACAGGCTGCCCAGGGAAGTGGTTGAGGCACCATCCCTGGAGGTATTTAAAAGATGGGTAGACATAGTGCTTAGAGATATGGTTTAGTGATGGTTTTTGTCAGAGTTAGGTTGATGGTTGGACTAGATGATCTGAAAGGTCCCTTCCAATGATTCTTCAAAGGTCCCTTCCTATGATTCTTTGTAGATCAGTAGCTAGGGCCTCATCTAATTTGCTAATGTATTTTGCTAATGTAATTTGCTATGTAAAGTTATGTGATGAGCTGCTCCCACGAACTGCAGGACCTTTTCATAAATATTCTTTTGTGGGAGGCTGGTTGACTTTCTTCCCTCTGCCCAGTGGAAATTAGAACTTTCTTGAAATCAGCGGACTCATAGTGGCACAAAATTGAGGTGAAAGTCAAGCTCAAAATTTCCCTCATATTCTCCATGCTTATGCTGTGTTTGAGAAGATTCTGGTTTTCATATTCTGCTTATTTCAAAGTTGTTGCACTGTAAGATCTGCCTGAGGGCCAGGGTAACTACACAGCGGAGCAGGCCAGCGGGGTTTTGGGGAAGCTGAAATGCCAGGTAATGCAGACAGTGATCCTCCCTACTAATAAAACCTGTGAAGTCTCATGAAGCACAGGAATGTCCAGTTAGCAACAATTAGGAGAACTGGGCACTCACATTCCCATGGTGTCCTCAAACCTGTGCATAGATCATTGCTGCTGAGTAAATGGAAGATAACTAAACAAAGTTTATTTTTTCATAGACAAAAAATGTTTTCTCTGATCCAGTAAATACTGAGGTATTGTACATCCTACAGCTTTTCCAGTCATATGGTACTAATCACATTTGTGGTCCAGTTCAGCAGTTTGGCTGATAAAATACTGCTAGATCCCTTTTTTTTTTTTTTAATCTGTTTTGAATTGAAATGTACAGTTTAACTGTTCTTTTAAAGCACAGTCAGCAGAGCCATGAACAAGCTGGCAACTTGCCGGATCTCTTAGGATAGGCTACCTGATGTGCCTAGCGCCCGGTGGGCTCTAGCAGTTCAGCTCTTTGAGATACATCCTTTCATCACCTTGGAGCAGTACAACCAAGCGAGGTATGTATCTTGAGATAGCTGAACTTAGAGGAGACTAAATGTATGAGCTCTTGCGCAGGCGTGCTGGAATCCCCTGGCAGCACGAGGAAAGTTGCAGCAGCTTCTTAAACGCCTAAAAAGGGCCCCCGATGCTTAGCAGAAAACAGAACCAGGAAGGCTAAAGAAATACTGTGGCTCCTGCTGAACGTGGACAAATTAGCCCACTTGAACCAAGGTTTTCACTAGTAAGTGCAAATTCTGTACGTTCATTCTTGAATGGGCACCAATTGTAAGGCCTGATTTGCTGATGTCCTGAGTACTTAACAGCTGAAGCTTAAATCAATGAGACGTGTAAGGTGCAGTGTAATAATTTTGCTCTTCTGTCTTCATCGCTGTCATATTCTTGGTTGTGAAATGTCTCCTTCAAGAAGAAATGGTAGAGTGGTCTCACTTAAGGTACCCTTGTCTTCTGGAGGTAGAGGAAACAAGAAAGTGATACAGGCTCTTGCTGAGGACATCTGAGAACCTAAGACCTCCCACATTTTAGCGCCTGTCTTTACCAGATTGCAAGTCAGGCTTGCATCCCTCAAAACAATTCCTTTGAACACATCAGGACAAATTTGATAATTCCCAGAAGACTTTCCAGATCAGTGAAGACATTTTGTGTATAGAGCTATGCAGCCCTTGAAAGACCATGGCTGGGTTTCTATCTACCACTTAAGATATGTTTTAGGTATTTAAATCCAAACGGATGCTGTAGAATTCAGGCAGAGTGAACTCTGTCTTCTTTGCAGTGTCTTAATGGTGAATAATTTTTCAGGGAAAATATGTTAGATAGCATATCAGTAAAAAGAAAGTTGTCTCTCAAGATTCCCCAGATTAGGAAGTAGTCAGTGTATTACTTTATAAAATGGAACTGTGCTGCTTTATCAAGCCAATCTCTCAAGCCGATTTCTCTTTCATATAACATGAAAAACAAAAGGAACAAAAGCCAAAAGGAATCAAGGAAGGATACTGCAAACTCTGTTCACTCTGAGGTCACCCTACCTGGAAGAGCGCTTGGGCAGTTTTGTTTCCCAGTTAGAAGCAAAGAAGAGGAGACACAGGGACACTGTATTCAGCTTGCAGAAAGGCCCATCTTTTCTATATTGGCAGAAAAAACCCACTGTTGTCCTTTCAAACTGTCTGCAAAGAGGTCTTAGTCACACAAGTGTTGGGTAAGTAACCAAAGAATAAATTTGGAAGAGCAGATACTGCTGAGATCTTTCTTTACCAGACCAGCTGAAATACTACTGTTATCGTATTGCTTCTGTTTCACAGCATGAATTCAGAGCATTCAAGATAAATGAGAAGCACACAGGAATAAGAAAATGATACCTGCTGCTGATTTACTCTCTCCCTCACCATTGTCATCGCTACAGAACCCATTTGTCAGTACCTTGGCAGGGAACGTGGCTGACTTCTTTCCCTTTTTAAACCAGCATCCCCCACAAACAATCACATGTTTTAATGGTTTTTTGAGTGCTACAATAGCCCGATGATGGGAGGATGTAATCCCTTATGGTAGCGGCAGTCTGCTGGACTAACCTACAGATGAGTTTCCTCTGCAAGTACTTTATGCGGTCCATGGGCAGATGAGTCACTTCCTGCCAGCCTTCCTGCCCAGGCGCCGAGCCATTATCTCCTTCATGTTTTAACACGTGCCTCTCTGACTTTATGATCTAAGAATATAAAAACACGTCCAATGTGTCTTCCCAGGGTGAATATATACAAGTATATATCAAACCAATTATTACTGTTGAATACGCTATTATTTTATTAGGCTGTGTTTCATCTTGATGAGTCTATTTCATGAAAGGTGAATATATATGTTGCTGTCTTAAAACCCAGTTGAACCAAACCTTAGAAGTCGCTGGTTCTAGCAGCATATTGATGAGGTCCTTGTTTGTGAGCAGCAGTGAAATGCTGTTGTTAGATGTTCAGTGGCCAGGCTCCATTGCCTTGGTTGAAACCAGATTATGTCATACCAGCATGGGACAAGATCACGGTTTTAGTGGCAGCTAACCCATAGTAGTGTTCTCCTGGGTGGCCCATGCCAACATGCTGATGAGTCAAAGGTGAAAAGCAAAAAAGCCAACATTTTAATTACATTTTTATATTTTTAAATTATATTTTTTTGGAAAAAAAATTGCTTAATCGTACTTCTTTTAATCCTCCTGCATGACACTTTCACTGGCAAAAGCACAGCCTTGGCTGAAAGGAGACCAGACGTCAGTGAGACACACACTCCTCCAAAGTAGGAGCCCAGGTAGGATGTTCTATACTGTCATGAGGTGGCTCTGCCTAGTGCCTGAAGCGCTCCCCGTTTGCCAGTACTTGGGAAGGGGGAGCTGTGGGTAGTCGTTCTCTGTGGTTACATACATCAGTAGTTGTATTATGGACCTCTCTGATGGCCTGTCTCCTCACTTAGAATCATAGAATCATAGGGTTGGAAGGGACCTCTGGAGACCATCTAGTCCACCCCACCTGCCAGAGCAGGGTCACCCAGAGCAGGTTACACAGGAACGCGTCCAGGCGGGTTTGGAATGTCTCCAGAGATGGAGACTCCACCACCTCTCTGGGCAGCCTGTGCCAGTGCTCTGCCACCCTCAAAGGAAAGAATTTCCTCCTCACGTTTAGGTGGAACTTCCTATGCTCAAGTTTGTGCCCATTACCTCTTGTCCCGTCACTGGGCACCACTGAAAAGATCATGGCCCCATCCTCCTGACACCCACCCTTTAAGTATAAGTGTTGATAAGGTTCCCCCTCAGCCATCTTTTGTCCAGACTGAAGAGACCTAAATCCCTCAGGCTTTCTTCATAAGAGAGGAGTTCCAGTCCCCTCATCATCTTGGTAGCTCTCTGCTGCACCTCTCCAGCAGTTCCTGTCCTTCTTGAACCAGGGAGCCCAGAACTGGACACAGTACTCCAGGTGTGGCCTCACCAAGGCAGAGTAGAGGGAGGGGATGACCTCCCTCCACCTGCTGGCCACACTCTTCTTGATGCACCCCAGGATGCCATTGGCCTTCTTGGCCACAAGGGCACATTGCTGGCTTGTGGTCATCCTGTTGTCCACCAGGACTCCCAGGTCTCTTTCCGCTGAGCTGCCCTCTAGCAAGTCAGCCCCCAACCTGTACTGGTGCATGGGGTTATTCCTCCCCAGGTGCAGCACCCTACACTTGCCCTTATTGAATTTCATAAGGTTTCTCTTTGTCCAGATCTCCAACCTGTCCAGGTCTCTCTGTATGGTGGCACAACCTTCCGGTGTGTCAACCATCCCCCCAGCTTTGTGTCATCAGTGAACTTGCTGAGGGTGCACTCTATCCCTTCATCCAGGTCATTGATGAATATGTTGAAGAGGACTGGACCCAGTACCGACCCCTGGGGAACACCACTCGTCACTGACCTCCAACTAGACTCTGTGCCCCTAATCACAACCCTCTGAGCTCTGTCTTTCAACCAGTTATCTATCCACCTTACTGTCCATTCATCAAGCCCACTCTTCCTAAGCTTCCCTATGAAGGTGCTGTGGGAGATCATGTCAAATGCCTTGCTTAAGTCAAGGCAGACCACATCTACCGCCCTCCCCTCATCTATCCATCCAGTCATGCCATGATAGAAGGCTATCAGATTAGTCAGACATGATTTCCCCTTGGTGAATCCATGTTGAGTACTTCTGATAGCTTTCTTTTCCTCCACATGCCTTGAGATGACGCCCAGAACGAGGTGTTCCATCATCTTTCCAGGGATGGAGGTGAGGCTGACCAGCCTGTAGTTCCCCGGCTCCTCCTTCTTGCCCTTTTTGAAGACTGGAGTGACGTTGGCTTTTCTCCAGTCCTCAGGCACCTCGCCTGTTCTCCAGGACCTTTCAAAGATGATGGAGAGCGGCTCAGCAGTGACTTCCGCCAGCTCCCTCAGGACTCTCGGGTGCATCCCATCGGGGCCCATGGACTTGTGAATATCTAGTTGATCTAATTGATCCCTCACTCGATCCTCCTTAATCCAAGGGAAGTCATCTTCTTTCCCTGTTACTTCCCCCAATGCCTGGGACTCCCGAGGGCTGGGCCGAGCAGTAAAGACCGAAGCAAAGAAGGCATTCAGTAACTCTGCCTTCTCCGCGTCCTCTGTCACCATGGCTCCTGTTTCATTCAACAGTGGGCCCACAACTTCTCTGGTCTTCCTTTTGCTTCCAATATACTTGTAGAAGCCCTTCCTGTTGAGCTTGATGTTCCTGGACAGGTTTAATTCCAAGGCGGACCACCACGCCTCGCTGGTCTGTCTTTCCTGAAAAGGATGTAGCCATCCATGACAGCATTCCCGTCATGAGAGCTGTCCCACCATGTCTCAGTAATTGCAATGAGGTCGTGGCCCTGCAACCGCACACAGATCTCCAGCTCTTCCTGCTTATTCCCCATGCTGCGTGCATCGGTGTATAAGCATTTCAGAGAGGGAGTCGTGTGTGTAGTTTTGACCCTTGAGATGTGGTGTGCCTTCTGTCTTTCAGAAATACTGGCACACTGGCCCACGAGAGCTGAGCAACTACGCCCTGGCACCTCACCAGCAAGCCCAGTACCGTCCCCACCCACCTTCAAATCTAGTTTAAAGCCCTCTCAATGAGCCCTGTTAACTCTTGTCCTAGAACCCTTTTTCCCCTGGAAGTCAAGGTGTTCCCGCTGGTTACCAGCAGGCCAGGTGTTTTGTAGATCAGGCCATGATCAAAGAACCCAAAGCCCTGCCGATAGCACCAGGCTTGAAGCCAGGCATGGATCTGCTGGCTCCTCCTATTTACCCCCTCGTCATTCCCCGCAACTGGGGGGATAGTACTTCTTTAGTAGCTGAAAAATCCTGCTGAAAGAGACTTCCTAGGGAGTCTTCCTCTCTACTTCCCATTTACGGAAACAGCCTATCACCCATGCCTAGGGCTTATTTTCCGAGTTAGATGCTGCTGACAGCGGTCTTCATAAGGTGTTCCTGGTTATACAGCCACTGGTTATTTCCAGATAGATCTCTGTTGTGGTCTTTACCTGTTGTTTTGTTGTTTCTGTTTTGGTTTTTTGGAGTTTTTTGTGGTTTTTTTTTAATTCCTTTATTTTTTTAATCTTTTTAGTGATTTTTTCATTACTTAATTACTTTCGTTACTTAATTAATCTCCTCATTTATTGATTACCTCACTTGCAGATGAGTCTCAGCATGCTACATACAGCTATTTATTATGACACCCGTTCATTGTAGGCATTGCTGCAACAGTGACATTTAAGACAAACAGTGCAATCCATCGATGTTTATACAAAACTTCCCTAGAATGAAAAAGCAGTAAGGCAGAAAGGAGCTGTTTTTCTATCCCATTTTCTTCTAATATTTTTGAGCGCTTTAACTTAAACAGTTACACTGTTAAGTGATCCTTGAATATTAACCAGCTTTATTGGGCCCCTCATCCCTCCAGGGCTTTATCCCATGGTACTCTGCCAAGCAGATCCCTGAAGAGGCCGAAGTCTGCTCTCCTGAAGTCCAGGGTAGTGAGCTTGCTGTGCGCCCTCCTCACTGCCCTAAGGATCTTGAACTCCACCATTCCATGGTTACTGCAGCCAAGGCTGCCCTTGAGTTTCACATTCCCCCCCTAGCCCCTCCATGTTGGTGAGAACAAGGTCCAGCATAGCACCTCTCCTTGTTGGCTCCTCCGTCACTTGGAGAAGGAAGTTATCATCAACACATTCCCGGAACTTCCTGGATTGCTTACGCCCTGCTGTGTTGTCCTTCCAACAGATATTGGGGTGGTTGAATTGCCACATGAGGACCAGGGCTTGTGAACGTGAGGCTGCTCCCATCTGTCTGCAGAGGGCCTCATCTGCTCAGTCTTCCTGGTTGGGTGTCCTGTAGCAGATCCCCACTGTAATATCACCTGTCCCTGTCCTCTCTTTAATCCTGACCCATAAACTCCCGATTTATGGTAGGCTGGTGGTAGGCTCCTCAGCCACCCCCAGGTGGAGCTCCATGCACTCCAGATGGTCATTGACCTAGAGGGCAACACCCCCTCCTCATCTCCCCTCCTCTCCTTCCATCCCAACACTCCAGTCACAGGAGCCGTCCCACCATGTAGTGCTAACACACTCCTGCGCTCACTGCCAGGTAGTCTTACTCCAGTTTACATGCTGCTTTTCGTTCTAATGAACCAGTAAGCAGGAAGAAACCCGACATGGCTGTCTGCTTTGTTGCTCATGTTATTCTCAGGGCAGTAGTTTGAATGTCATCATTCTTGTCAGATACGTAGATTAATGCGTTAAATATCACAATGTGATGTGCACCAGGATTACAAAACCAAGTGAACGGAAGCCAAAGGCAAACCAAAGTCAATATAAACTGAAATTAAACTTCCGAGTAGTGGATTCAATGTGAACAGATGTCCCAAGGGAGGACATTCCCATTCTAGAGGGAATGTATTTATTGATGCGAAGATGAGGTAAACAGAGTATTAAGTGCTCTATATTTCATGTGAATGAGGCAATAGCTTCATTAATAATGAATGCTAATTATGTCATCCCCCTTAGGTATCTGGTATGCCTTCGCTTATCAATACTTTCCTTCCTGTTAGAAAGAAGAATGTTAATAGTTCCAAGGAATAACATTGTCCTTTACTGAGTAAAGAGCACAGCTTTTTTAGAAGAGTGAAAATATGTTTCTTACCAAGTTTGATTATTCTGAACAAATATGTGTAATTACAATTGCACACATAATAATTATATGTGCAATTGTATAACTATATACACAATAATACATGCATCACAAATGCATATTGTGTAACAAACCAAATACTATTGTACAAATAAGATGTATTATTGCAATGCAACTTAGGAAGATATATCCTTTGGAGCAATGATTTTTCAATCAATCAGTAACGTTTCCTAACTTGAACTCAATAGTCATGAGATAGTTACAGTAAGATTATGTAAAAAAGCCAGGAAAGAAGTGTATGTGCCATCAAAGTCCCCAACAGAAAAGCTCATACAAGAAAAACCTACGTGACTGCGATCACTCACAAGGTGTTCGGCATCTCCTGAGTCACAGATATCGTGTCCCAAATCACCCTGTTGCTACTGTCAACATTATTATAACTCTGTACTCCCTGGCAACTGGAAGCAGGGGTGAAGAACAGCGGGGGCTGAAAGTTCCCAGAGGTAGTGATCTGCTGTGTTCAGTGTCATCCTTATGTTGCTCATCTTCACTGCCAAATACTAGGTGAGCGCACCACATATTTCCAGAAACGTTACTCGCCCTTGTCCTGAGGTGTTTTCCTTCTCCATTCAAGGCAACTACTTGCCGCAAGCCATTGTCCGTCTGTCAGAACAAAACACCACACAGAAGAGAAGCAACTTCTCCTTACCTTCTAGCCCATCTCAATGGTGTGGAAGCAATGATCCAGTTCAAGGAAGCATGCAGCTTCACTCCCATTCTACACTACTAGTAGGACAGCGGTTTTACTCCATTCCCTCTTTCATGGAGACATGGAGGTGTAAAAATGCCTGTCTTTGAATGCAAAGGTGTCTAGGGACTAGAGCAATGATTTTTTAAGAGGTTCTTTTAGGTCATAGATTGACCTCAGAAACAGAAGGCCAGCTGCTAGGAGACAGGGCTACCCGCTAACAGCTCCAGAATTCAACAGGGTGAGCATCCCGCAGTGGAGAGGAACCCAAAGCAATATGGGACGCTAGTTGACATAGCCACTCACAAACCAGCGTAAGCCCTAAGTGATGTCCTCCAGCCCAATCCGTGGGTCTGGATCGACCCTGCGCTGCCACGATCTGTGCTGAGGACCACGGCAGTGCAGCCTCGCTGCAGCTGGCGCTCTTTTCTCAGAGTCCTAGGTACTGTACCTGGGCAAGCAGTCTCAGCTTTCATCTTAGCAACACCCAGAGCTAATTATGACCACGGGAAACTTCAGAAATGTTAAACATGAAGGCTGAAAACTAGAGGAAATGCTGAGAGTCACCTGGTCTACTTTTGTATTCAGAGATAGGGTAAACTCCCCCTACACTATGGCAAGTTAAATTTTTGGGGGGTAAAAAACACTTTTTACGCTGTCTGGTTTACAGTTTCTGAATATTTATGACTGACAGCTCTGTTCTACTATATAGCAAGTGATTAACAGCATCACTGAAAGATCTTTTCCTTGTTTAAATAAATAACAAAGACCTAAGCCAAAATAATTTTAAATATACCATAAAATGTTAGGAAGATTGATAACTTTAAACTCACTGATGGGTCATTCCACTTTCTGCAAGAATCAGAAAGAACATTTCCAGTGACTTCAATGGGATAATTTTCTGATGACCTTCACGAGGTTCAGCTCAGCAGCATATATTTATGGGTCCATTATCCAGTTATCAATATTCAGAACTACGGAGCCTTCTAATCTTTTGAAAGAATCCTTTTCTTCGAGCAAACTGGGACTAAAAATACGCTGTTCTCTCAGTGAACACAGAGAAAATATAAGGGTTTTTTTTCCTATATTAGTGATTTAAAAATGTAAATTAAATTGTTCAAAAGTTGAAAGTTAAAGTTCCATCTCTGATCGCCTCTCACTGGTGTCACTGAAATGATGATATAATCTAATGTAATCTTTAGATTTGAAATGATCTTATTCTGTGAAGTGCTATCTTGATTTAATCATCCGTTCCTGTAATTACATTGTGGCTCTCCCATTAGTACTTTATCAGCCTCATTGAGGGTTGTATAGCTCCACTATTAACAATTTCTATAGGCTACAATTTGATGTGCAGACTTCAGTTTGGTTGGAATTTACTGCAGCTTAACTGCAAAAACAGTGGGCTAGCTACAAGAAAATGGGAAGGGAAGTTCTATAATCTATTTTCAGACGCCGTTAATCCATTCAGAAAATACTTGAGCATAATGAAATTTTACCTTTTAAAGTTAAAGCTATTTGATATTAATCGCAAAAAAAGTTGGAGTAGAAAACTGTAATTTTTGCAGGGGAGATTGTTGCATGCCGAGTAAAAACATGTCCCAGAAAGGCTCGAGTCTCAGATTTGATCCCATGCTCTTTGGAGGCTATTCTGCAAACTCACCTGCAACGACATGCCTGCTGCAAGGCAACAGGAGACGAGCTGCTGCCTATCAAAATGGAAAGGTTCATTTTAATCTCTGAGAATCTGGATTGACAGCCCTCAAGTTATAAGCAAAGTGAGCCAATTGATACAAAAAAACCCAACCCTGAGCTCTCTTTGAAGGTACTGAAGACAATGAAACTTGAGCAATACCTTGGACATACGGTATTTCTGATGTCTGACTGTTCTCTCTCAATTGTTTGGCTGTTTTTTTAACACAAGCAGGTGAAATACGCACGTGATTGATTGTGTTGTGTGAAACATTGAGCCTAGTTACAGTTTAGTACAGCAAACTCTGAAACCGTAGCGCCATTTACATACATGACAATAAGAAAACGCTTTGAATAAAAATGAGGGAAGTTCTAGGCCATGTAACACTTAAATAAATCGGTTGTATAAAGAATGAGTATAAAACCCTATGCCTATTTTCTTGGTGGTGTGTGCTTGCGTGATTTCACGCAGCATTTTCACAGTGTCTTCTTCCTGACTTACTTTGTTTATACTTAGTAAGGCAGACTAACATATATTATGGTAGCCACATAACATGAGTGCACACACACTAGGACTTCATGGAAGAATGGAGCGATAGGGGCATATGCTTCCACTAACCACTGGTGTGCATGCACTACGCATCTGCAAGTCCTGAAACCAGACTTAAAAGAAGAAACTCTTCTCTCCTTGTTAGAGGAATGTCAGATTTTTCTCCCACGTAATATCAACTATCAGAGACACATGCTCTGATAAACAATGTGGTAACTTTTTTTTTAATACAATAATACACGAAATTAAATGTTTAAATAACAATGAGCAGGTGGAGAGAAGGGAAAGCAGTTGTGAGCGAATGTTCATGTAGAACCAGCAGAGGGAGCTCCAAAATTTAATTATTTTTTTTTTTTGCAGCGAGAAACGTCGTTGGGAGGAGGCTGTTGAAAAAACTACTCGTCCGTCACTGCACAGGGCGGCTGGCTGCACTGCTTCTTCCCTGGTCCCAGGAATCACAACAGCAAAATGATGTCACGTTTCTTTGGGTAGGAGTACTCTCCTGATGTGCTTAAAATGTAATTTAACAGGTCTTTGTAGTACAACTGTTTGTTAGAAGAAATAATCATAGTATAATTGTAAGATCTTCCACTTACCAAATGATACGCTAAACTCTTTCTCAACATATTACATGTCAGCACTGTTGCCCTTATTACCTGAATCCATTACACTCAACACTAAGCCACGATGAAGAGTCAGTCTGTGACGTTAAATTCTCTTTTCCAAACTAAGATATACAGTATCTCAACAGAGTGCCCTGGCCTGGGTCACAACGAATTTCCTTATTTTTAGAATTAGTTCCAATATGATGGGTGCCAGGACACTGAAGGGGTATGGAGCACGGAGTCAGCTACAGTGTTCTTTCTTCATGACCAGGCCAGAAAACCAGATATGCCCGAGCAGTCCCCTCTGGCATGGACTCACCCAGACACGGGCCCTTTTGACATTACACCTTCCTCAGCTCAGAGTAAGAAACTGTCCTGGTCAAGGTGAAATATTACTGGAAATCAGTTCACTGTCAAAATCTCAGGCTGAAAACCAGCATGGCTGTGGAATAAGCTGGTCAGGCACTCTCCAGATCTCTTTGCTAGGTGGAGTCATGGATTGCTTCTACCTTTAATTACTTCTTTCATCAAGAAGAACTGGAGAGAAATTAAATACCCTCTCAGCTCAATGTATTATCACTGAGAGCTGCACAACTGAGTTTCTTGTCAGCAGTGTCCAAGGCAGGGAATGGCTTTGGTATCTCTCATCCTTTCCTCAATAACGTGCTTATGCATTAGCATGAGCATTAAGCTGATTAACATTAGCTTAATTGGTAGCAAACCAGGCCTGAGCTGAATGCTCTTGAAAAGTCTTTCTTCTTGAGTATTATTGTGAGAGACTTGTTCTCTCTCTGTGGAATGGGAAAAAATGTTTTAGTCTCACTCTCTTTTACAGATAGCAACACACAAATCTTCCTGAATTATAAACCAACAGCTTTGGCCAGTACTAAACCACCAGTAATTACCAATATCTGCTGAAAAAGAACTTTTGGAGATTCCTCTCTCTTCTGTTTCTCTGATCACTAAAGCGGTATTGCCAGCCTCCCTGTATCATATGCATTTACTAACCCCCTTCTTCCTGATTAAGACAATGGTAACATGCTTTCTGCGACTGGTGACATTTGCATTTCTTTAATCCTGGTTTCTGATGAGGTATCATCTAGCCCATGAATGTTTTGGCTAAGAAGATCGTTATTTAACTCTAATGTTTCCCCGCCTTTCAAATGCTTGGTTGATGGGTGATTATAACTTCACAGAATTCATCCCCTTTGCTCCCTTCCCTCCCTCCCTTATCTAACACGCCTGGTAGTGATGACAGTCAAATCATCAGCAAGACTGGTCTTGGACCTATGTGATTTGGGGACAGAATTATCAAAGCTTTTGTTGTGCACTGGTACTAGGTTTAAATTGAAACTCCAGCATCTAGCTGTACACAATCCTTGATTGTTTTTAACACAAGTTAACAGTTTCTTAATCAGTAGGCCTTCAACAGCTTTGTTTGCAGTTCCTTCTAACAGGCACCCCTACCTTGTTGGTTGAGCCTGTGCTGGGGACCAGCTGTGCCTGGTGGTTACGGTGCCCTGGGGAGGATGTACTCAGGTGTGGCCCAAAGCAGGAGCAGCGCCTGGGGAGCCTGCATGTGTCTGACACTTCAGCACAGGTTCCAGACGGCTTGATGTCACATCCAGGAGCAAGCCCGAGGGCGCTGCAGACCTGCCCACCAGCAGATACCTGAGCAAAGCCTGGTGCAGGTGCTTTGAGCCCAGAGTTCAGCAGTCAGTGACCGCAGAGAGATTGTGGAAGTGTCAACACTGATGGTCTCAAAGAGAATGTGAGTAAAACAAAGTGCTTTATTTTAAATGGATTTCCCATATATCTAGGTTAAAATTATATTTCCAAAAGGTTTTGTTATTAGAAGAAGTTGATAAATGATGGATATATTAATTTCAGATCTCTAACTAATTTTACAAGGTGAATTCTAGAAAACACCTTATCTGGTTTATTAAGAAATTTCAGGTTTGTAATGTAAACGTCATACAGCTGCTTTAAAAAAAGATCCAGATAGAGTCTTTATTTTTAGTCCTAAAGTGCTAAGCTTGTATCAGTTAACTTAAACTAAGTAAAAACATTTGCTTCATGAACCCAGGATTCCCAAACTAATATTTTCAGTCCAATTTAATTTTTGCCTCCATTGAAACTACCATTGTCGGAGCCTCTTAACTGTTCTATTTGAGATGTCTAAAACAGGAAAACAATACAAGAAATATCTGGTTCCTATATACTGCCACAGAACCGCCACCCTCTCTAAGCTGAGAGTGCTTGTGATGCCAAAAAGCTAATTAGGTCAGTGTGTCAGTTTAAACTCTACAGGAGATAAGCATTAAATGTTTACTAAATTTAACTGTCTGTTTCTGGATCTGGAATGTCTGTTTGCTAGGATAGAGCAGGAGCAGAGACACTGGGCTTTAAATTGATCAAAACCAGTATACTGAAATGCATACAGAAAATGAAGTGGCAGTCAGAATTACAGTATTTATTGTATTATCTAAATTATAAGGCCAAGCAAAAGCTGAAGAAAGGGATGGCTTTCAGAATAAACATTCTGCGAGCATTTAGATGGCTTTTTCTAGCTGCAATTTGGAGCAACTGCCTAGATAAATTATAAAAATAGTCATGTGAAGGAACATTTTTGAAGTGCATGCAACATGAATTTGCAGGTGTTAGTTACCTTCATTGGTGTCTGAATGGGGACATGGGAGCACTTCCTAGGTCCTGTCTCTAGGCAGGATGTCCAAAGGCATCTCATCTTTGTTCTGTTTAGACTAGAACGTGCACTATTCCTTTTCCCTAGGCCATATGCGTACTTCCATGGGAAAAGTCTGGGTGCACACCCCAGCAGGCAGCACTGCAAGCTTCTGGCAGGAACTCAGCTGTGAAATCAGGAGAGCAGGATATGCTGTAGAGCATACCTGGCCCGGATCCTAGATACATTCTCTTTGCAACTGGGATTCACAGCCTGAAGTGTTTTTAGGTTTTTTATGTTACCAGTATGTGCACAGGGCACCAGCTCACCTTTCTTCCAAAAGAAGTTATGCACTCCTCTTGCAACATAGGGAGTAGAGCACTCCCTCTTAAAGCGAGATCTTAATTGTTTTTATTCTTATACAGTCACTGACATGTCACCATTATTTTTTGCTTTTGGGGGAGATAAGTTTGACGCTCAACAGTGACTTGCTTTTCCTCCCCAGAGTGGCTGAAGTCTGAGCCCACCGAGGGGAAAGTGACTCCACTAGGAACCGTCTGGTTCCTGATATTGTAAGGGGAGTCATGGACACCCGTTTCCTTCACTGCAGCCCATTATATCTTGAGATGTGAAAAGTTTATGCTTTTGCTGTTGGCTCAGGTTGCAGAACATTCTGGTGACAAAGCTGGTGATCTTCTGGGGAGACAACAGAGGAGAATTTGTGAGAAATAGCCTGGAAATGAAAAGTACTTCAAAACCAACCAAGTTTAGTTTTAAAAGCTTGACAGAATCAGTAAGAATAGCAGTTGATATGCTTTTTCTGCACTAAATGAATGGATTTATTTTCTGGTACTAAAAACTGTCTATGGGCTTATTTTTAGATGGCATTGTGCAGTTTATGCTCACTCAAACAATAAGCACTGGGGAGTTGATGTAAAAGTATGGTTGGAGTAAAAATAGATGCTTTTTCTCTATATTCTTTCAGTTTCTTGAAACTGGATGTTTCTTAACGTACTGGTATGAAAGTAAGCACTGCCAAAATGAAGAGGACAGCAGATACCGTCTCTGTTCCATGTGAGCTGACAGCCTGCCCAAGGTGGACTGTCTGCTATGGTTTTTTTCCAAAATATGTTCCAGACTGTGTAGTCACTCAAGACTTGTAATCAATGAGAAGCTGCTGAAATATCAGCATTCAATATCAACTTCCTAAAAGAGCTGTTGTCACCTATTAACATGCATATTGTCACACTCTTTCTGTATAATCTTTATATCTCGTAGTCAATACCTTCCGTAAGTAGGTACCCTTTTCTTTCAGGTGTCTACAAAACAGAAAGTGAACTGATGGCCAAGAAAGAAATACATTTTAACTGTTGTTTTTTAATACGACTACCAGGAATGTGTCACCCAGACATGATTAACAACATCTACCATTGATCAGCGCAATCTCTATTTGCCTCCTGTGGCATTTCAGAAATTAACAGTGTGGCCCTCAGTTGATCTGTTTGGGAGTTTGCACAGCTAACAGCAGAACTTGAAAATAAGGCATCCTTCCTATGCCATGGCCTCTCTGAAGAATGCCCAAAAAACCCTTGGTAAAGAAAACAAACAAAAAAAAAAAGGCAGCAAAGTAGGAGAATACAGACACCCCCTCACAGGCTCCTGGATGGGTTTAAAGGCCAGGCCATCAATTAAAGCTCCAGATCAGTTTCCTGTGCTATCCCACCCATGGGTTTGATTGAACAGGGCACAATAACTACCAAAGATAGATGTTATAGAAATAAATGGTCATGCAGGAAATGAAGTGGCAGCAACAGCAAAAAATATACTTTTCAAGCAAAACTCTCTGAACCAAGCTTGTATGTTGGAAATACAACTTGGGGACAGGAGGCCAGAAAAAAACCCAACCCACCTGTTTGAGAATAGCAGCCCTCTGTTCCTCAGGGCTTGTTCCTGGCTGTGCTGTGGTGCTCAAGCTACGGTCTGCCCAGGCAGCTGCTGGCAGCTGCAGCCACCAGCTGTATCCAATGGGATCCCAAGAATGGACCCAGCTCAGTAGCCGTGAACACAGTACTCCGAAGACATGAAGCAATTGTTGGTCTGCATGCCATCAAGCTCCAGGGAGAATAAGTACTGAATAAAAGGAAGAATAATATCTGCTCTTTTGACTCAGTTTATCTGTCCTGTTCTTTCTATTAGATCTCTCTCTTCTCCTGTGATTAATTCTCAATGTGGTATTTTTAGTAGTTGTATATTTCATTTACATTTGATACTTAAAGAGGGAGGAAGGATAAAAGGATGAAACTCCTAGAATTAATGCGCATTGACCCCTAACATTAAACAGTGGTATTACCCTTCTGTAAGTCTATCCTCTGTCAAGTAACTGTACCCAGGAACTAAATATTAGTCTCTTAACAGCTGTCCTGGAGACTACATCCCTATTACTACTCTTCTGAACAGAGTAAACTAAAGTTAAATGAAGTTATCAGACATGATCTCATATTCAAGGAACCAATGTCACTAAAATAACATTCTAAATTCAACAGTCTAATGTAATTATTAAAGTGGAATGTGGTCTGTTTAGTACTGTATTGATTTAAGCCATTCTCTCTTAATTTGTAGCAGCAGTGCCACTGCTGGCATTGCGTTAGCCCTGCTGGTATCGTTATCTCTTGGACAATATTTACAATATAGCAGTGAATAATGTTAATGACCAAAACTTATCATATAGAGTTTAAGATTTTCAGCAAAGTATTTAAAGGAGAGCTTGTACTTATGGGAATAAAAGATGAAAAGTAACAATAAGCTAGAAGATAGAAGACGCTTCTTTTGCCTGTCTAGAAAAAGAAAAAAAAGTGACTTCACATGTTCCTTTCTGTGTAGGTTGATGCTGGCGGTGAGGGGGGAGTTCTCAGAAAAAGGATTGTGAAATGTGGTGGTACTTTTGTCCCTACAATAGTGTCCTTCTTCTCCCCAGCCTGTGATGTTGAGCCTTTCTGCCTCCTTTGCTCTCCCACCTTTTATTCCTTCTCAGTGGCCTCATTCTTTCTCCTTTTTCACTTTCTTCAGTGCTGACCTCACAACCTCAGTCTCTTATTTTACATAGCTGTTTTCATTGCCATATCTCAGCCTCCTGAAAGCACACACACGCATATCCCCAAGAATGCTCCTTCAGTTCTTATCTCTTCTACCGTGAGTTTATAGCCATTGTATATGAATAGAATGCATACATATATATGTATATAAATGATTCTGTATGCAACTTGTGAATGCTGGATCTGGGGCGATGAACATATCTTTTTTTAAATATCTCTGCGAAGTCGTGCGTATCCAGGCTTGCCAATAAGCTGTGCCAAGCATGTTCCACACTAGCCTGGTTAGGCAGTCACTGAACTAAATGATCATACTATCAACAGAGCAGCTGATACACTCGGGTAAGCTGAAGCCAGCAGCCTTGTCTGTCTGCAGACAAAAGGCTGAAAGAATAAAGGAACAGAGGTGATAAAAACTGACAAAAGACCCCTTTGAGAAAGGCATTTAAATGTATTTTATGGTCGGTAAAGAAAGAAATCTCCTTCCACAGCATGCTTCTTCCCATCCTAAGATGGCTGTTTACAATGGCACCCTGCCTGAGCTGACACGCTTCTGACGTGCTCCAAGCTCTCATCCCAAAATGTCAGTCTTGCAGGGCACCAAGAACTAAACCAGACATTTGGGGCACTGCCCAATTACACGTACAGATACATTTTTAGGTGTGAATTTATCATAACTGTGTCAACTCTGCTGTATGTGTGTCATGAGTAATACAGTATTTAGCATTACCCCTAAGGCTTATTCCTGCAGCAATGTTCTTGAGAATGCCCTCTTTTATCTTTTAAACAGTAATTTATTGATTCCCCATTGATTTGGTAGAGAGAAAAAAGAGAACAAGGGGTGGTGGCGAGGGAAAGCTTTGTAAGTGTGAATTCCCGTTCTCAAAAAAGAGAGGAAAAATAGCAAAAGAAATCCCACTGGTCCCCACAGTCAACCTTTAAACCACACTTGTAATTTTTTCCCAGTTGTAGAGCAAGTAGTATTGGTTTACAAGCATTTGGTCTTCTTATGTAGAAGGAAAAAAAATAAAAATCTCTTCTTCCTTGATATCACATGTTCATGTGAAATGTGCAGTTCATTGCCGCAAAGGTTGTGTTTTTTTTTTTTCCTGTGGCAGATGCGCAGAGGGAAAGCAAAAGCAAAGTAACAGCATCCAGCAGAGGGAGCTCCAAAATCTGATTTTTTTTTTTTTTGTGGGGGTGACAGATGGTGCTTTTCTTTGAAATAGATGATCTCTGGTAGAATCCCGTTTGTTAACATATAAATCCTTTGACGATTTTCATTCCCTTCTGTTAGGAATTTCTGTCTTTCTCTGTCACAATCCTCAACACTAAAATGATATCAGAATTTGTCTATGCACGAGGGTATTTTTGAGGCTGTCCTAAGACTCTAAAACGATTTGTATGTGTTTAAGTTAATTTCAACTTAAATTTTAATGCAGCCAGCAGTTGGCATATTTTTTCATATCGTTTATCTAAAATACTTCTCTTCAGCTTTTCTAGAAAAAAATCATAGCATATGAATTATTTATGTGTATTTTCCTAAATTTCCACATGCAAACTCTGCAAATGAGCAAAGCTTTTGCCATTATATAAAACATGTACCTATAAATGGCCAAGTATTTCATCTTCTGGTCAAGTCAAGTCAAGTCAGCCAGTCCCAGATGAAGCTGATTATATGAGTTTTAAGCCCTCACCTCCACCATCGGCACCTGCTCTTCCCTCATTGTTCAAATTCATTAAAGAACGTTTGCAGATCCTGATGCCACTTTGTTGCTTCTGATCATATTTAACTCCTAATCTAGCAGGTATTCATCTAATTGGAGGTGTGAAGGGTGATGTGCATATGCTATTGCCCTCACAAATGACATCTAGTAAGTACACTTTATTTGAGTTAGCATGAAAAGAAATAATCATTCCTGTCTTGTTCACAGTACTTAAACCTTTGTCTCTGTGGAGAAGCAGATCCCAGGCTTCGCCGGCCGACTGGCAGAAATGCTGAGCAAGTGAAGTTTGGAAAGCAAAACCATGCTTAGTTCTCCCTTTTGGCTTCACTCCAATTTTTTTAAACTTCCCAAGGCTCAAAAGCCTCAGGAACTTGTAAAAAGCCATGTCTGCTGCCCTCAG
Source organism: Larus michahellis (assembly GCF_964199755.1). NCBI lineage: Eukaryota > Metazoa > Chordata > Aves > Charadriiformes > Laridae > Larus > Larus michahellis. Next base: position 76,746,853 of record NC_133898.1, read on the forward strand.
CTTTTATTCTTACAATGAAGACAGAAAACATATGGCATTTATCTCCTGGTTGTGTTATGCCACTAAAATTATCCATTTTACTGGGGCTTTTTCTTTTAATATGGCTCGGAGGAGAAAGAGACATAATGGGAGCAAGCTTCAGAGGAATAGCTGCACAGTCCTTTAGCAGCTGCTCTGCGTGCACAAGGGGCCCAGATAGTTGTGTGTGGGATGAACGCCCTTCTGAAACAGTGTGGCATTGCCCTTGATGTAACTCCTTGTTCCGCCAAAGAATTAATGTCATGATGTACTCCTTCCCATCTCTGCTCGTGCTGCCGCAGCCCCCAGACACAGGAGAGTGCATCATCGTTCGCTTTGCAGACAGAAAGGCAGTAAACGTTTGTTTGCGGCCGGCTGCCTGATTTCTGCCTACTCTGTTCTACAGACAAAAGAGAGCTGGAAGAGATTTGTGCAATTTGGAGCTTCCCGTCACCAACTCCTGGGTGTCTTGTGGCTGTGTTGGGCCCAAATAGTCAGAAAGCAGGATCTGGCTCCACAATCTGTTTTGTTCCCCTCTTCCCCTCCTCTTTTTGATCTGCGTCCAAGAGTTTCCTCTGGAGTCAGTGATGATGGCTGGGCACCTTGGATATCTGAAAAGCAAGCCACTAATTTAGGTGTAAAAATAGTGCTTTAGGCTTATTTTTCAAGAAGTTTACTGATGTCTGAGCATGCAAATATTGAAACATTTTTTGTCACACTGCAGAGAATAGTTACTAAACAGTTAGGTTCAGATTTATTTGTGCATTTCAAATGTGTTAAAGTTTTGTCACAAACTACTGCTTATAAATATGGTGCTTTCCCAAGTCAGCCCATCTCGGAGGATGGAGAAGCAAAACTTCCATCTGATATCTTCAACTCCAAGCCTGCTCACCTCCCAACTCCTCTCCTTCTGCCAGGCGGAGCTGGGAGATCAGATTAATTCCTGGAAGTCCTTGCGCTTTCAAACCACAGCGGAATTTCCACTTGAAGTACTTTTCAGCAAGGCTAATTTCAGGGATCGGTTCCTCAAGTTCACTTATGCCTGCCCAAAGGAATATTCTTTTTCTGTAACTTTTCCCACCCTCCTGCTTCCACCATCCAGAGTCTAATGTCAGTCAAAGACCAGTGTTAAAGAGGTAAATGTGTTCACTGTATTAAGCATCTGGTTTCTCCTTCTCTCGTTCCTCTTTTCCAGCAGTTTAGAGCTTCGTGCCTGGCTCTTTCTTGATCTGCAGCTGTGTAACCTCCAGTACTGCTATTCTCCAGCGCTCTCTATCTGAAATACGTACTACCACAAGCTTGCCCTCTGAGCACGAGATCTGAGAGAGAAACAAACAGAAGAAACCCCGCTTTTGATCTGGCTCCTCTTCTTTTACATTCCCACGGCCTGACCTCAGTGTGTGACAAACGCGGGCTTCACGCTTGGCCCACGCAGGCAGGCAGGCAGAATGGCAGCCCTGTGTCTCCAAATGCCACCGCGCCTCGGCTCACAGCCCCGGCCTGCTCTCTGGACGCCAGCACCCCCGGTCCCCGCCGGCTTCCGCTGCCCCGGGGAGAGCTGCTGCCACCGCCCCCGCCTCAGCCTGGTCTGGGTAAAGCAGGCAGTGGCGAGGAAATATTGCGACATGTGGGTCCAGTTTCCTCCACAGAGGAAAGTGCCTCTGTGTTTTTAAACAAATCGCCTGTCTTCAGTTCTCTTTCTTATAGATGATCCTCCGCATGTTTCATTCCCTGAGGAGGACGGAAGGGTGAGTTTGCCCAGTTCCCATGAGTCAAAATGGCTGCCATCTTAGGCCAATACCTGTGATGCTGGTACCCACAAAATAACCACCCCAGGACTCTGCAGTGCGTGGCCGTGAGTCTCGTCTTCAGTTCACTCTCTTATAGATGATCCTCTGGGTGTTTCATCTCCTGAGGAGGATGGAAAGGTGAGTGGCCAGTTTGCCCAGTTCCCATGAGTCAAAATGGCTGCCATTTTAGGCCAACACCTGTGACGCTGGTACCCATAAATTGGTCACCCCGCAGTTCTGCAGTGCATGGCTGTCAGTCTCCAATTCACTTTCTTATAGATGATCCTCTGAGTGTTTCATCCCCTGAGAAGGACAGAAGGATGAGCAACCAGTTTGACCAGTTCCCATGAGTCAAAATGGCCACCATCTTAGGCCAACAGCTGTGACGCTGGTACCCATAAAATGGCCATGCCAGGGCTCCGCAATGCATGGCCATGAGTCTCTTCCTCACAAAGGTGGCCGCCGTCTCCCAGCAGTGAGGCGAGGCTCTGTGTGCCTGCGTACTGGCTGTTAGCTGGAGGGCTGCCTGGGTTGTGGAGTGCAAGGAGCAGAGGAAACCCAATGCAAGGCAGGGAGGGGGAGGGGGAGGGGGAGGAGGAAGAGGAGGATGAGTTTGCAAGGAACAGACAGGAAGGCTGAGTGGCTGTGGAGGTACATGCTGGCTTACACTAGCGGGCAGAGATCCCCGCAGCAAGAATCACTATCTGTAGGATACCGGGGTAGCAGAAAATTTAATTCAGATTGAAGCTGGTGTTCTATATACTCCAGATGGAGTATTTTCTGGTTTTGTTTTTTTTTTCTTATTTCCCCCCCCTTTTTTTTTTTACTCCCCATGCATATCCTTTTACTCTGGAAACATGTAATTTAAAAGCTTTCAGCAGCCCACAAACCATTGCGCTAATGTGCATCAGGCCTTTCAGTGGACAAGTGATTGCCTTTCCTGAGGGGATATGGGTTGTGCCTGTGGCATTGGTGCCGGTATCGTCAAATCCTAATTGAATTGTACAGCTTTTTCCAACGGAAATCAAAAGGTAGATTCGAAACTGAGTTGACCCTTAATAAATGCAATTAGGCACATAGTTTTTCTATTATTGTTCTGGCTATTTTTAAGCACTAAATCAAAGAAGCCCAAAGCTTCATAGATGTTGAGGTTTTCAAAATGTGCGTGTCAACAGCTAGGACACTGAGGCCATTTTCTTTGTGTTGAAGCTCCTTTTAAATTTGGCGAGTTTTGGATCCAGCCTACGATGTGTATGTTAGTAATAAAACCAGGAGAATGAGAACTGTATTTTATCCATAATTTTTCTGGTCTGGAGAAACACAGAAAGCTGAAAATTCAGAAATATTTCAGGTTTTTTATTTGGTTTGTATATAACTTTTTACAGCTTATATGTTATTGCAAATAGTGATAAAAAACACATGCAAAACAACTTTGGTGTGTTTTTCCAACAAGCAGCATCACCTAATATTGCAGAGAGGAAATATGCCCTTTGTTAAATATGGCTGGCTTTAACAAAACCAGCCAGGGAGGCACCTGCCATATCCCTGCAAGGAATGGGTAAACAGGAGGATCTCTATACTGGAGCTCATACAGTCTTTGCTGTAACAAACCTGTTAATATCCTGACCCCAGGATCCACTGGGGCCTGTTCACCAAAACTATCCCATTTGCCTCTTCCAGTTCCCTCTTGTTTCCAAATCCTCTCACAAACTAGGCAACCATGGTTATTAGATTTGTTTTCTGATATAGGTTCTTCTTTGATAGTTGTACATGGCTTACACGTGACACTATTAGAAATGTTCATGGCTCAATGTTTCCAAACTATAGAAGCTCAATGTTTCCAAACTACAGCAGAGTGAGATGCAGAGCACTGCTATTTCTCTCAGGCAAGGCCTGAGGACCCATTGGGCTGAGCAACTAAAGCTGATAAACTGCGGTGGCTCCAGAGAGCCTTTTAAAAGGCTTTAGAGGGCCACTACCTGTAGGCTATGTCTATACTAGAAAGTAGAACAGGACTGTGGCACTGGTCCGCAATCATGAGTCTTGTTTAATTGTTACAGTGCTCCATGGCACAGATTTGGTCCATGTCAGCTAGCAATATTGCATGGAACAAAAAGGATTGGATGCCACAGACCTTTCCTAATGGGTGGTTCAGTTATGACCATCATGTCTGGAGGCAAATGGGAACAGTTTAGCTTTGTGTACATGTCCTAGGCCATGTTGCATTGCTTCAGGCTACAGAAAAGTGTCTAGCCTGTTTTATGTATTAGTTCAGATGTAGCCTTACAGTTTCATCCTTAGTGCTGCCACTGATTCTACAGAATAACACCAGTGTAACGCTCTGCACTTCTATGATGCTGTCTGTAGGCTGCCGGCAACTTTTAATGCTAGGTTAGATGTGTCTGCAGAAGATATAGTCTCAGCAATGCCTGTAGTGTGGACTCACCCTGTGGATAATCTTTAGTAAGTCACTTAATTATTTTTTTCTGAATTATTTTTCTTTATTTTAAGCCTCCTTGGAACTGTATATTCCTTGGTAGTGCTGTATTGTAATTCAGTCAGGCTGGTGAAGAGATTCTCCAGGTAGTAACAGCAAGTCTGCAGACAGCAACGAAGCCTCCACCTTTTGTTCCAGACAAACCTGCCAGAAATCAGTTGGTTTGTTCTTGTTTCTTCCTGTAGCTTTACCAAAATTCAGCTTAAATAGTTTATACTAGTAAACCACCTTTAACTAGTCACTTGTCTTTTCACTACTAGTGAACAATAAAGGAAAAATACTTTTCCTAACTGAGCTGCTGCAGAGACAAAGGTAGTCACATCAGAGGCTCCCTGGTTCACATTATTGAGCTTTCTGGTTTATGAAATATAGCTACGTTAACACTGAGCTTTATTCTCCCATCAGGGCCTTATAGAAAAGGTTTTAGAAACTGTTATATCAGTGTTATTGTGAATAAGATTTTATTTTATGCCTCAGGAGAGAAAAAGATGATTGATTTTAAAAATATACGAGCAGGGCATGAATCTCTCAGACCCTATTGACTGGTGGTTTACTTCCTGGGAGAGAGATGTCTGAGTAACGCTCTTTGGCAGAGCCGTGTTTCCCTGCAGAGTTCTGGGCTCTATCTCCTGCAATGCCACTGCATTCAGGGCTGCCAGTCACATGGCTATGGCCCTCATTGGAGTCCTCATCAGTGATAAAAGAAGCTTAAGAGGGAGGTTTTCAGCCTTGTCTGGCTGTACTCCTTGGCACGCATCCCTTCATCCTGGGGAAAAGCAGCCAACTCGATCCCCTACAAAAGCACCACTTCCTGAGCGGGCTATAGGAGTGCCAAAGAGAAGGACGGCTTTCAGCAGATGTGCTGGGAGAGACCAAAGAAAACAAAGGCCAGAATTTCTGTACACTTTCTTTTCTTGTTTTAACTGCCTGTAGGTATGCAGGTTTTGGGGGAGAATGAAGGGACACGGAAGGGTCAGGATAGATACACATTAAAGCGGTGATAGAGGGTCTGACTGAAGGCCTATCTAGCCCAGGTTTTGCATATCACTGAGCTGAACAAGACCACTACAGAATGAGTTGATGCTGCAGGAAACTGGAAAACAGCAAGAGGGGAAAATGTTGCAAGACATCAACAAGAGCAACAAGGTCCTGAGGCGGTAACGAGAGGTCTCAGTGCGAGTGCTTGCTCCAGCATGCAGAGACAGAGGCCTAGGTGCTGTGGGAGGACTGGAGAGGGAAGAACCCAAAATGGATGCTGCTCAGCTCAGGAGAGAGTCCTGCTGTGGCAGGAAGAAAATAAACTGGAGGTACTCCTCTGGCGAGAAGCAGATGAGAGGTTCTTGCATTCTCAAACAATGGACTGGACCAAGTGTGAATCCTGGAGCAAAGGCTCCATCAGATGCTGAAGATGCCTAAGACCAACGAGGAAATGCAGCAGAAGGTCAGAGAGGAAGCATTCCTGGCATGGTCACAGCCAGCTCCGAGGAGCACCAGGGCACATGGACATACCTGGAACTGAAGCCTGCTGGTGACTGAAATGCATGAGGGAGTCAATGGCAGGTATAAAATCCTGCAAATTGTGTAATTGTTTATTTAGTAAAGATACATAGATTGAAAAAAGGGAAGTAGCTGTTGGTGGAAAACCATGGCAGCAGGTCAAATGCATGTGATACTTCTCCCTAATGTTCCCCAGCCTTTCTACATACTTTATAACCTTCTGTGGATTTCCTATCCACTAACTTGTCCCTGAACACGTGTAGACACAAAAAGAGGGAAGGGCACACAACTGCAACGTGGAACTGGTGGCACGAGGAGCTAGGGATGGCTACAGGAGTGGGAGGAGCAGGATGTGAAGGTGACTAAGATGATGAGATTTGAATAGCCGAGGGCAGCAGCAGTCAGAGTACATCATGTGCTGTCTGAGGGGATCCATCAGATCTTTGATTGAGAGATGCATGTGCATTAGAAAAGAGACGCTGTAACTGTCTCGCATGCACATGCAGCCGTGCTGCACGGGTGGGAAAGTTCTAACACTAGACGGCACACCAAGCACATCGACTGACTTGTTTAGGCTTAAGCGCCATCATTTGGTGCTTACCTCATTGCTTTGGAGGTGTGGACCTGACTCGTGGCAGCAATAGCCTGCTGGAAAGTCAGAGTAGAGTAGAAATGAAACTGCACTTGCTCGCTTTTTATTTCTTGCCCGAGCAGAGTAATGTGAGAATGGTTACAGGGGGGTGGGGAGGAAGGTGGGAATCAGGACTTGCAGTTCCCCACTCGTGTAGCGTTGGTAGGAATGAATAATTAGATAGTATTCATTAGAAAACCATAGACCTACTTTTGGCAACAGTATCTTTGAAAGCATTTTTTTAGTATAGACTCTGTGTTGGCCTTGTTAATCACTGCTTCTCAGAAATTATATTTCTGCAAGAAATATAATTGCTCTTGTGATTGAAAGAAACTTTGGGCCATGGATAAGAAACATGATGTGTGGAAAAAAATTCTGCCTAATATTTTTTGGCATTTATTTGTAATGGCATAATGACCATCTGCTTCCCAGAACCTGTAAAAAAGATTTCTGTGCACGTGTTTTTATTGCAACGAATGTCAGTATGTTGTCTTTCCTGTTATTGGGCTCTATTATGTGTTACTACTGCAAACTGTTTTATTCCTAATAATAGAAAATAGGTCATAAATGAATGTCCTAGTTTTTTGCTGAATTGGGGTCCAAGAAAGTGGAGCAGATTTAAAGATACTCATGAAGTTTATATACTGCAGGAAAAGATGGTGATTATTATTTTTCAGACCAAAGCCTTCTTAAAGTGCTTGTGAGCATGTGAACTTTTTCGGTGATGATAATAAATGGCTAAAAATTATGTTTCCCCTTGTTTAAAGTAAGGAAATGAAGCAAAAAAAGTGGTCCAACTTTTAGGCTGGTTGTATGGCTGCAGTCACCAGGCTGTCAGCAAGGTTTTACTTATTTCACAGACATCAGGACCTAACTCATACAGCAAAGTAGCAGCCCCTGAAGCCCAGTCAAATTGAATTTTTGTACATGAAGAAGCACTAAATTGTTCGAGACTTTGCTGTCTCTCACCACTGACTTTGGATTGATGTGAAATAGCAGCCCACTGCTCACCAAGGGTTTTGTTCAATATTATCATAGTTTTTAATAAAGTGGAAATCTGCTCTTTAGAAAATCAATAATGGTAATTCTCAAGTGGTCACCCCAGCGTTTCAGGCTCTTCTCCTGTGCCGATGCAGAGGGAAAGTAACAGACAATGTGCAGAGGCAAAGCAGCAGCAAAGTAACAGCATCTGAGGCCAAATCAAAGTGAGTAGTTGTACATGGAGAAGTATCACTGTTCAGTAAAACAAATGTTTGTTTCCATCTTCATTTAAAATCACAGGGCAGGGACAAGATTTCTGTTCCTCTCAGTGTGCACAAGCACAGAGTACAGTGGAGATGTCTGTGAAGAGCCAGGAGGCTGCTGGTTAGGTACTGCCACTTTGCAAAGGGATCTGGGGTGAATGGTTTCCTTTTCACAAGTCCCTTTCCCTGACCGTATTTCACAGGCTGTTTTTTCAAGCCTTTGCGTTACTCTGAAGCTGTTTTCTTCCTCCTTGGTTTCCTTCCAAGTATCTTTCTCTGAAAGCTCTTTACTAACATTTGTGGGCTGTGAAATGCATGGTAGGTAGCGGGGAAAACAGGAAGTTTCAACGTAATTCCCAGAGGTTATGTACGGAATTGAAACCAAAAATTGTTTTATGTTTGTTTTGGCCCACATAGCTGGAACCTAGCACTGCAGAGTTATTAATGTTCAGCAAAACATTCCAGTGGGTATGTACCCATGAACCTGCTGACTTCTTGTTACCGTATTTAAAGAGATGCTGTAGAAAATAAAACCTAGTTTATCCAGTGAACTTTAACAGCACTGCATCTGTTCAGATGACGTGGTTTCTAAGAATATGCTTTTTTTAGACCTTCTGTTACTTTTCTGATCAATCCTTGGGCCAGGACACAGAATCCTTCATGCAAATACAGTCTGTCTCCTACATTCCCTGTGACTTATTTATCTAAGAGGAGGAAAAGGAAGAGAAACAACTCTGTGAATTCACCCTCTTCAGCACACTGAAGGTTTTTCTCCATGGAGTCCTTCATGGAGTTACTTCCTGCCGTGTGGCACAGGCTGCTCTCCAGCATAGGTGGAATTCTGTATATGTTCTTCATTCATTTTGGGCCTTTCTTTGCAAATGCTTCTGGCTGCCTCACCTTCTCTTGACCTGTACACTAACTTCTGGCTTTGGTTTTTGCACCAGAAAACAGGAGTCATGCATGTGCTCAGTGATCAACTCCATGGCCAGCATGAGAAAAACAAGACTGGGGGGAAAAAAAAAAGTACACTAGCCAACAACAAAACCAAAACTCACTCTGACCTGTAATGAAATCATCTCTGGAAGTTCCCTCCATCCCCAGAATTAGAAGCTGGACTGGGTATTCTAAAGCATGAGGAGACCAAGATATCCTGAAATTGTTACGATGCTGTTGTGGTTTAGGGTCTGCTTGGACCTGCAGAGTGCATTTCAGCAATTTGCTCCCCTGGGAGAGTGGCAATGTTTTGTGCCTGTCAAATGGAATTTCTGGTACAGGATTTAATTAACGCTCTCACTGGCCTGCATCACCTTCTCAGAAAATGCTTCTCACGTGGGTCTTGTAATTGTATCTCAGGCTATCTGTAAACACCATGTGCTGTGGAACGCTACTGTTACGTACCTAACAGTTTGCCCTTTTGACTCCAATATGTCTTTCTCTCATAACACAAGATAAGTTTAATGGTAAAATAAAGAAATGACTGTTGAAGCAAGATTTCAGATCAGGTTTTTAGCTTCTGGATTGGAATCAACCGTCTACAAGAAAAAAAGATATCAAAACCAATCCTTGTCTGCTTTGGCCACTAAATATTGTTTAGTTGTTTAGCCTCTCAATTTGTTGTATCACTTCCGATAGCATTTGTTTTCTGTTTCACTTGCTGCCCCCTTTCTCTTGTACAATGCGACAAGAGAAATAAACTGACTTTTGTTACACCTCTAATCATCACTTCTAAGAATTCTTTCAGCAATGATCACATGAAGTGGTGCCCATTATGTACAAAAAGTTGCACTTTTACTCCCTCTCATGCATTTAGAGCTGGAAGCCCATACTACAACTTGCCAGCCTAGTTAGGAACAACAGCAATGCACTATGTAAGGATGCATTTTCATGCTTCTTTCCCTCAGCTCAGCTCTATACTAACAGGTGTGGGAGATAAGGGAGAAGGTGTGGGAGATAATTGCTTTCTGGCACGGGGTGGCTAGAAATTTTGTGTGTGGGGACGTTCTTTCATCTTCCCTGTACACTGAACAGATATAGATAGTAATTTGTATGAGTAGTTCAGACTAAAAAAAGATATGACCTACCACAGCTTACCTTAAGGTTTTTACTTACTAATTGAAATTTATCTTCCACTTAACTGCCTTTCAAAGTCATTAGCATTGTTCAGCTGGGGAAATAGCGAAGTCATAATAACTGAGACTGGTGGGCATAAGAGACAAACATGAGAAGCAATCAAGCTCTTTTTAGTAAATGAATACCCTAGGCATGTAGCAAAGTTTAAATATGTGCTGGGCTACACCATCCAATGCTGGATGATGAAAATGTTTAATATTACTCTGATTCTTGCTGTGTAAAGGGCAATAGAACTTTTTATGTTCTGTGTAAATAAGCAGGATACTGTCAAAGGTAAATAAGCCGGACTGTGATAAAATAAATTGTCATTATAGTTAATGTAGGTACTAAAGACATCTTAAAACTAAGAGCTTGGCTACTTACTGAGCTTCTTGGGTAGATGTTGCAGCACACATTGGTTTTTGTACTTCCACAGCTGTCCTGCTAACAGCATGCAAGTGCCTAGTTTAAAAACATCTCTGTTATGGCCATGCAACTCAAACTTGGAGTACAAACACAGTACTAGTTTCCCCAGATAACAAAAATGACCCACTAAACCTTCAAAACCAATTTACAGGTTGGGGCAGAAAGGGGTTCCTGTCCATATGCATAATGGCTGTGGGCTCTCTTCCTGCTCCCACCAAAAATGGGAGCTCCATACCAGATGAACTAAGGCTTCCCTTCTTAGCATTACTATGTATATTTAAGAAGGAAAGGTAGCATGATGTATCTTGCCAAAGTCACTGAATGTCACAGTCACTTCTAGATGGCCAGGACTTAATGCTGGTATGTCCCATCCTTTATTCCTATCGTGACCCTGGGTCTGGCTCAGAGAGCTTGTGCTGTCTTAGTCTCTCACGATAGTGAGATCTGACTTCTTTGTGGGGATGCTCAGGGAATCCAGGCTGGAGGTGGGCCCAGGCCTCAGTGTCTCTAGCCTTGGAGCATGCCTCATTTCTAAAAGTCTTAAAATACTTGCTCACAGATGCACAGGTAGCACCTGGCTTGTAATAAGGATACCTACTTTCTGTCTTAAGTCTCTTGAACTGCTGCAGAGGCTGTAGTTTGAGGACTTCAGTTTGCTTACAAAACTATGAGATTGGGGGCTGGTGGTGTAGAAGTTACTCCTAACAATCCATTCTTAAATCTGTATACCCTAAGAAATTCAAACCAAATGCTGGGAAGTTTTGCTGCAACATGCATGTTTCAGTGATACCCATCTGGGAGTTCTCTAACAAAAATACAGAGATTATTAAAACACTCAGCTCTGTTTCTGGTATTTTATCCATAGATCTTGCACTATTATAACATCTTTTCTCATCTTCAACCCTTTTTTTCTGTGTTTAGGATGATAGCTGACACTGGATTGTGCTTGGCTGCTAAGTTGCAGGAGTGAATGAACGAGCAGAATAGGAGTAATTTTAGTGGGTTCAGATTGCTGACAGCACTTCCCTTGAATAATCTAGGCTCGTAGATGCTTCCAATGTAACCCTTCTTGCTCTGTCCCACTAAATTGAACAGGAGAAAAAAAATGCATCTTCATAACGTAATTACCGTGTGTCATTAAAGGATTAAAGTAGCAATACACTTTGCAGCACTCGTTTTTTTATCCGAGGAAGAGGGTCAATTTTATACAGCCTCATTTATAAAACCTGCTCATCCCTACACAGGAAAAAGGAATTAATGACTTTTCATTTCTGTGGATTGCAATAAATAGTGCTTGCAAAAGAACTTTAAAACTGTACACCAAATTCAGCTCCCATGTAAATATGCGTGACTCTTTTGAAAGTACCAAGCTTACCTGCAAGTAAACCTTGTCCCTATAAGGCTGAATTTGGCCTGAGATTTCTGCATCTCTCAGCTCATTAGTTCAGGTTGCACAGAGCCTTTTGGAAATCACTCCAGTGAAGTGTGAGCAGCAGCAACCAGCTCTGTGCTTCAGTTTTACACAGCCACAGAAAGCAGCAGGGGAAGCAAAGATGATGGGTCACACTTGCTGTCACGTCAGTGAAAAGATTAGTATTAATGGATTAGGAATCCAATTAGCCACTCCTCTCCTTTTAGCAAAAGCTGGCATGTCAAAGGTTGCTGTCTCTCAAGAGAATAGTGGGGTGCAGATGGCTGAAAATCCTGACACGCTTTGATGCAAAATAAAATTTTGGCCCCATCGTTTTGTTTCCGACTTTGGAGCTCCTGAGGAAAGCAATCCTGTCACTGTCTGGCTGGGCTGCTCCACACAGCTACTTCCATCTGTAGCCATCTTTCCACTCTAATTGAACAGATTTCTTACCCAGATTGGAAGCTGTTTGCCAGGCAGCGTTACGGGGCTGTCAACAAATGGACTGCAAATCACTGTTATATTTGTTTAAATGAAGTTTCTTCTCTTGTCTTTCACTCATCTTCAGTGAAGCTCAAGGTCAGCAGTTAGAGGCTTTTTAAAAAGAAAAAAAAATTGTTTCTTTTCCACTTCATGTCTGTCTGTAGGAGGAATTTATTGCTTTTTTCAGATGATGTTTAAAGCTGCACTTATTTCAATATCGTATCCCTTATATACTGGTGTTGCCTATTCATCTGTTCTGAGAATTCACTTGAACTCTTTAGGCATTCAGAAGCCTTTGCATTTTAAAAGTCATAGGATAAATTGTTAAATTATTATTTATTAGGCCAACAATGACCAGAAAATCTGCAGAATTCCAAGGTATTAATCCGGCCTCTGATGGGCTTTGCAGCAGTTGCAGAAGGATTTGTGAGAGTAGATTAGTGCTTTAGTCCACCACACACAGTGCCTCTGGCATTTTGGTGCTCTAGGTGACAATGAACATTTTTTCACGAATGTAGGACAAGTGCCGCCCCACAAAATTCCCACTTTATTGTAGATTTTTCTTTGGATCTTAAGGGTGATCATCAATGATATTTGAGTGGTAGTGGGAGGGAAGAAGCTTGCTTTCCCCTTCCCTCTTTTTACCTCTTACACATACTGTCTGGACACCACAGAAGTCTTTGCAGAGTATCCACCTAGATCTGCCCGCTGTTGCCAAAGCATTTTGAATCATGGCTTGTGTGACATTACTGTCATATTGGGGTATAGGAAGTAATCTACAGAAATCTAAATTATTCCTTTTTAATCCCTCTAGTCCTCCTCTACAGAGAAGGAAATTTGTGGAGGCATTATCTACTTCAGGAAGGAATTGGTAGGCATATCACAATAGCACTTCATAGGAAAAAAAAACATCCCAAAACTGCCATGGATGACCACCAAGTATTTACTGTTACTTTAACCTCAGTAACAGGTATGAAATAGGGTCTCTGTCACTGCTCTTTCTGATGACTGTCAGCTGATACTAGGCTCACCAAGGACATCAGGTGCCAGATTCTCTGATTGATCCTTTTTACATACAACTTTTTGCTTGCTGAAGAATTTAGATTTATGTATAATTTAGTCCTCATTTGAGAGCAAGGACAATTAAGTTGTACAAACTGAATAGGGAAGTGTAGGCATAACTAAACATTTTAAAAAATATCTGCGGGGTAGAAAATTGGTTTAATTCACACAGAAAGAAGCTTTTCTGGAAAGGATAGAGGGTCCCAGCATTTCCATTGCCTTTTTGTGTATCTATCTTGTTGCAAATGGTTGCTTCTTGAAAGCATGTTTTTGCCACTTATAGGGATGATTTATTTTGAGAGGTTTTCAGCAGCAGGAAGTCTGGCTTTGAAATAGTAAACTGAAATTAACAAATGCCCTCAGCTCGATCATCATCAAGTTTTTTCTGGGACTACTCAATATGATCCTGAGAGCTTTAATTCGTGGTGCTTACACCCTCAGAAGTACCAGCACAGTTAAGAAACAAGAACATTTCTATTAAGGAAAAAGGGAAGCCCCAAACAGTGTTTCAGTAGACTGTTAGCTTGGTTCCTCACCCACAACTACAAATTATCTTCAGGCCTTTATCACATCCCATCCCCATCTGCTGAGCCCTGCCCTGCTCATGGCATAGTGCCAGCGAAGCTCCAGGAGCCTGAAGTGCCCTCGAGACAGCCCCTCTCCAGTCCTGTCTTCATGGCTGCTCTTTGTCCGTGTAGCCCAGGGCCACCTTGCTCACATCAGGGAGCAGACCACAGAGACTCCAGCTTCCCCACATTAGACTGTAGACATCTCCTGCAGTAATGCTCATCTAGCTCCTAGATCTTCCCATCCTGCAACACTTGCCCACGTGCCCCTTGCCACCTCCTCTCCACTAGCATCTCTGTGCATACATCCCCACCTGAGGACTGACTCCTGAGAACAAACAGGGCCCAGGGGCAACTGTTGCACATCTGCCTGGGTAACTGGTCAGCCAAGAGGCATAACTGGCCGGTCAGTGGGGCAGAGCCGCAGGCTGTCCCTTCCCCAGGACCCAGCAGCCAATCTGTTACTGTCCTCGCTATCTTTTGCCACCTCTCTCTGTGTTCATCTCCATTACCCCAGGTGTAAAAGAGGAAGATCCTACGGAATCTATGCAGAAAAGGGGCCAGGAGGTCTATGTGGATGATACTTTCTCTACAGGCTTGGTACTGCCAGGCAGCAAGGGTTAGGGAAAGACTTGAGGCCTCCATCCTGAGTTATAGGTATGTTGTTTGTGAAGTCAGCTGGACTTCTTTCTCCTCTTCAGCAAAAGATGGAAGGAGAGAGTTCTTGAACCTGTAGGCTTTCAGGCTTGCATGAAAATAAGAGTTATGTACCTCACAGAAGGACTTTTAAGGGAGAATCCATTATTTTTGACACAGAATGGGTCAAACTATTCCAGTTTAACTAGAAACCAGCACCATTAATAAGCACCAATATAAGATGTAAAGCAGCTGACAGAGAAAAGCCAAACCTCCAACTCGAAGCAGCAGGCTCATTTCAACACATCAGACAGACCTAGAAATCTGAATAAAACTCGAGTACATGTCCATAATTTATCAGAATACCTTACTACCTTTGGTGGTTTAACTTCTCTGTGGACATGTTTTTATTATAACTATTATAATGAATGATGCTTTAATTATAACTAAAATTATGAAAAGATGGGTGAACTTCAAGAAAAGCATGTTGTACAGAATGTTTGTGTGTTGTAGGACAGCGTAGTGTTGACTTCTTGTTTATCCTGGATGCAAGGCAATATCAGAGGGCGCTATTCTTAGGAGCAGTTACAGCACCTTTACTCACTTTCTATTTTCTCAGTCTCTGAGGAAAAAGATGAAGCATTGAAAACTGAATCTTCTGAGTGTCTCACTTGTTCTGAGTTTTGTTCAACTGTACTATAATGAAAGCTTTAAGAATTACTTAAGTCAGACCAGACCGTTTCCTGTACCTGATACTGACATTGACTTTTGTGGAAGCAGATGCTGTTGGTCTCCCTCAAAATGCAATAAATTTAATGCTATTTAAGAGAGAGCTATTATGTTAATTAAAATGGGATCCATTTTCTGAATGCCATGCATCCATGTACTCCAGAAATGTTGATGACTGTGAAAGTGCTACAGAGCAGAATGAATCCACACAAACTGTGCTACCTGAAGCTTCCTAACCCCAGGTCATTAGTACCTGGAGACCTAACGATGTCTCTTTCTTGATGGTCATGACTGAAGACAGTCCATCAGATTGTAAAATTGGCAGGAAAATAAATCTTCTCAATGCTTGGAAACATGTAAACAGCCCCTCCAAGGTAGTTAAAAATTAAAAGCAATAAACAAAATAAGTTAGGATGAAAGATAATATTTTACACCATTTTCTATTTTACTGTTTTGGTTAAATAAACCATGCTGTAAATTGGACAAAATCTATACTGATCAGCCAGCATATCCTTCTTATAGACTCTAAAATTGATATAATTATGTATTCTTGTAATTATAATTAAATATCTGTTAGCTTGTTACACCGTCTTTGGACAACCCAGACAAGAAATAAATAATGTATATTTCGAGCCTAATTTAATTTTCAGTGATTAAAAAGTAATTAGCACCAGCTCAGGCAATCTGCACAATCACATTTCTTGCCATCACTTTAGTTTTCTTGGAACTGAGAAAACTAACAGCTTTTTAAATTAAACAAAACAAATGTTGTTTTTGGTCTTTCCAGACTCTTCACGGTAAATCCCTCCATCCTCGTGCCTGTAATTAGTTGCAATAGCTTCAGTGAAATCCTTCACTTAATATTCAAGTGGAAATGAAACGCAGGCCTTGAGCTGCAAGAGTAAGTAGGAAGGAGGCTGTTTCAGAGTTCGTTGCTGTGTCTGGCACAGCAGGTAACCCCGGCAGCTGGGCTCCTGCGCCGCTGCCACCCCGCTCTGCAGTGGGTTTGTGGGCTCCTCCTGGGTAGAGCACGGCAGCGGCAAGACCCAGACACGCAAGCTCAAAATGGATATTTTCGCCCTTTTTACAAGCAGAGCGTTTGGCTCCTGATTTATCTTTTTTGTTGTTTTCTTGTCTGGCTCTAGTGTTTTCTACTTTCAAACATGTGGGTTATGATGACCAGTTTTCTTTGATGTATGTCTTCTTCCTTCCTGCTTTTCTCGTTCTTCCTCTCTGTTTTTCTGTTTAGGCTATGTGTGATTGCAAGCAAGCTTCTGCTTAGAATGCTTAGGTGAAGTCTGATACCCCATGCATAACTCCAATTTACTGCAAAAGCTAAATTCTGACTTCGGGTATGCCTTTGATTCCAGCAGGCTTGACGTTCTTCTCATGTGTATGTGAGGGGAGTTCAGTGGCTGCCCCAGCAGCCTCCTACCCTCAGCTCCCCAGGACAGCACGCAGTGCGCCGCAGAGCCCTTTCACACTAGAGAGTGCCAACATACACCATGAGGGCAGCACTGGGCAATTGCTACCAGAGCCTCTGGAGAGAATTAATTTCATGATTTCATTTTGTGTCATACTGATTTAACTCTTTTCTGTAGCACAGAGTTGGTACATTTTAAGCAGCTGATCTATTTTGTAAGAGTCAGCACTGTTTGTCATTTTACTAATGTGCATACTTGCTGAGTGTTGTATAAGTACTAAATATGTTATTGCAGCTTATCTTTTCAGAACATTTGGAAGCATTAATATTTATCTATCTATTACTGTGTCTATATTACAATATATGTAATTAATGGGGTTTGTCTTTTTTTTTTTAATATATCAGTTATTCCATAAAGGTCTAAAAGGGAATAAAGAGTATAGTAACATTAAGAGATCATTAAAGAGGGATTTGTAAACATTCGTTCACCAATTCCTGAAATGATAATAACTGCTCTACAAGCAAATATCTTTGGTAATAAATCTTTCTGTTCATGTGCTCTAGGAAACAGACAAGGAAAGGGACCAGCGTGCTTGATTCCTGTCACAGTTGTTTTTATCACTGCCCTGCTAAATCATCTCTGGTAAGTTGTTTTACAGAACTTTTCTGACAAAATCTTTGTCACTGTAGAACATGAATTCCCAAGTGCCACTATTTTACTTATAATACTGCTAGTAAAATTGTTTACAGAGAAGGTCCTCAGACTCAGACGATTCATTAAGCAGTAAGCATGGCTTTTACAGCTGTTAGGTAAGGGCTTTTTATCCTCTGGCTATTAACCCAGATGATGAAAGGAGTTCATCACTGTGTGACTCTCTTTAGAAGTTATTTGCATTTTAGTTTGGTGGTCTTCCTTGGCCTAATACATAACATAGAAATGGGTCTGTTTGGAAATGCCAAGTGAATATATTGTAGAAATGTGAATGTCCATTTAATACCATGTATGCATAAAGTAGTTAATTTTCCTGTCTTTCTTTATATCTGCAATTAGGCTTTGAGGACTTTATTGCCCTTAGGCAGAGTGCCTGGTCTCTCGCGGTTTCACATGCACATTTCTTACTGTTTCCATATCCTGAACTTTCTATTTTCTTTTCATGGCCCATCGCTTAGCAATTGATTTTACTTCACACAGAGAATTCTCCATAAATAAAAGGTTGGGAATAACACTTAAACAGTCAGTTATTGTAATTCTCTGTTTATTTGCTTGATCAATAGCGTACAGTTGTTAAAAAAATACACTGGCTCCGACACAACAGGAAGTTCATGCACTCCCAACCTGAATCCTTCCCCATCAGTTGCAAAAAGATCCTACAGCAAAGTGTTAGTGATAGGAGTTATCGGCGGATGTCACAGCACCCTGTGTTTCTTTCTGAATTACTTCTACATTGAAACATCATCTGGCAGGCCTGGATGGGTGTTTTTGTATTCATTTATATTGATACCAGGGAAATTATGATTTCAAAAGTCAATCTCTTGCTTATGCCAAAATAACGCAGTGGACAATACTGGCATACCATATACTGAGGTGCTGGCAGAGAGAAGCTGCTTCAGTCTGCAGCAAGATTGCTTTTTAAGTTAATTGCTTCATCGTTGTCATTGCAGGATCATGCATATGCATAGCAATTTATGCAGTCATTTTGTGTTGGTTATTATTACTAAAACCTTTTGTCACTTTAATTAATAACTTTCACTTCATTGAAAGCATATTTTAATGAGTTTGAAATGCAAAGTGTATTTTTCAAAATCAGAAATGACTGCCACTGAGAGTTAGTGGATGAGGGAGGCAGGCTATTAATGCCAAAATTCAGGTGATCTGTGCTTTAAATCCTTAGTGTGATCACTTGTTAGTACTCAAAATACTGTACTCAGTTCTGA
This sequence comes from Larus michahellis, assembly GCF_964199755.1. Classification (NCBI taxonomy): domain Eukaryota; kingdom Metazoa; phylum Chordata; class Aves; order Charadriiformes; family Laridae; genus Larus; species Larus michahellis. Next base: position 76,765,313 of record NC_133898.1, read on the forward strand.
AGCAGCATTATCCAACGCTAAGTAGAATCTCAGGAAACAGTGATTAAGACAATGTGACTGAGAAACCAGGATAAAAGATAAGAAGAGAAACATCAAAATAGTTTAGAAGTGTATGATTTAGGGGAGGAAATTTTATCTGATACTGTTAACTTGCAAAAAGGTATCTGAAGCCCTGATCCTGCAAAGGCCATGTAACCCTTAAATAGAAAACAGAACTATAGAATATGCCTGGATTTAGAAATATGAAATATATTTTTAGGGTTTGAAAGTAGTCTTAGTGTTTCGATTCTGTATGCCTGTAAACGCTTTCAGTGTGTCTCTTCAGTGCCATAAGTTCTGACAAATGAAGTGAGTTGAGGGATGATTTAATCAGAGGCTCAACTTTTCACATTAAATTCACATTTCACATTAAATTCTGCATTTCCTAGAAAGTTTTTATATATGTGATAATAGATTCTATGTATACTTTCATGGGGTGTCCTCAATTGTAAAAAAATTCCAGCACCTAGATATGTCTTGTAGGTACATTTTGTCACAAACAAAAGTGAATATGCATGATGAAACAAATTTGATGTCAATGCCTGATGTTAAATTTACTGTATCAGAGCAATATAATTTCATAAGTCCTTAAGGAGACTCATCCATAAAAAAATCATTTATATGAATAAAAGAGTTTTGCTTAAAATGCATGTCTTCTCTGAATCATTAGTCTACATTTTCAGGTTCTATGTTTGCCTCCCAATAAAAGGGAATTCCTTCTACCAAATCAGATATTCTACGTTTACATATAGGAAGAAACACAAGGTTGGGCTGCTGAACTTGTAAAATCAATTTGGTACCTGAATTTTCAATGTGTTTTTACAAATTGCCCATAACCAACAAAATACGTCTTTCAAGTGAAGTTATACTCAAAATAAACTTGGGGAATGCCATGACTTGCAGTGGTTTCTGTAAATTGCAAGTGAATGGGACCAAATTATGAATTTTTTCATCGTACACAATGTGGAATAGGATCAATGGTTCCTTCTCTCTTATGTTGTGTCCATGGGTCTCAAGGAATTTAGAAAAACACAGAAACTTATATTGTCAGTGAAAACAATGAGTCTGCGAAGATCAGACCACAGAAGTGTGACCCTTCCTGTCCACTTTCTGTGTAAAGACACATTTTAAATCAATAGATTTTGAACTTGCGCATAAGCTGCAAAAGGTCAAGATAAACAGACATGGAAGTGGAAAAGCGAAATAAAATAAATGTATTCTGTGGTTAATTAATTGCCCTGGGTGCTAAGAGGAGTTACAGCCATGTGAGACCACAGCTGGAAATGATGGAAATATAGCAGTCTGACAGGGATTCCATATTTTGGGTTCTTGCTGAGGTCAAGAAAAGAAATGGGATTTATTTTGTTTGTATTGTACACATTTTTGCAGCAATGTGTCAGTATGGCTGCATTTCTAAAACTCACCTAAAAGTGCTAACCGTTCTTTTACAATGGTCTGAATCAATTTTGTGGGTCAAGAATAATCTTTCTGGTTCTCTTTTTTTTATCCTGTAAGATGCAGTGTGGGGCTTCCTGCTGAATGAGTGATTATTTCCAGCTGTGTTAATAAATTTTCTGAAAAGATGACAAGGAATTGTTTGGATGTTGTCTTTTAACTGGCTAAAATCAATTTTGAATTTGAAAAGGAAGAATTGTCTCGTATTGATTTCAGACATACAGTTTGCAAAGAACTACCAAACAGACTGTGGGTAACAAATCTTTACGAGGAGTGGAGGAGGAGCAGCCCTGAAACATTTCTGTCATCCAGATATTCTTCAGAGTTTCTTCCTTAAAAAGGGCACTCGGAAATGAAAATGCTTCCCTTTTTGAAGAAGAGGAGGATTTAATGCCATGCTTGGTTTTAAACTTATCCTTGTCTCTTCCCACACAGTGAAGCCACATAGTTTGAATTAAAGAAACAAAGTAAGAAGCAATAACCATATTTTTGAAATGTTGCTCAGGAATGCGTCCGTTAATGAGAATCGCTAATGTGAAGAACGAGCTTTGCATAATAAAAGGACAGAACTCCAAAACAATTCCTTATTCATTCAAAAAATAAGCTTTCATAAGCATCTATTTACTATAGATGGTACTATCAGCTCTAGAGAACCATGATTTTAATATGAATTACTGTGGTTTGTTTTTGTTTCAGGCAATGTTTATCAAAACAGACTGTTCAGACTAATTATTTAGCCCACAGGTATTTGTCTCTCCACTCACTGAACCTCTACAGTCTTCATTTTCAAACATAAATTATAGACCTAAATTACAGATCTGGTTTAACTGATCTGATCATTCTGAGGACTGTTAAAATTTGTTGCAAAGAGAAAATGGCAGTATTTGCTGTTATCTTTGTTTGGGTGAGGACAGCAAGGTGTCTCACCAAGTGAAAATAGTTGCATAAGTGCAGTGGAGGGATGTGCCCAGTGGGAGGTAATGCCTAACATTACCCAAATGCAATCAGTGGTAGCAAGACGAACATTTATCTCACCAATATTTATCTGCATATTTGCCTGGATCCCAAGAGAAAATGGCAGTGGGTAAACCGCATTAATCCCATGAGGAGATATATCTCCCAGCCAGGAAAAATACTTCAGTGCTTCATTTAGCCTCAAGAGTATTGAATCAAAAAAACAAAGACTTGGGCATCTGAGTTAAAAATTCATATCTTCAAAAGCCCTGCAGTATTTCTGCACAAATGGGAGTTTTTGTGTGCCAACTTTCCAGCAGTGAAGTTCCCTCAGGAGTTAAGTGTATGTTTTGTGTACAGTCTGTTGCTACCTAGCGTACGTAGCTAAGTTACATTGAGATCTTTATTTTAAGCAAATGTCTACTGAGCTCATTGTTAAGACTAGGTGCATTTGGTATTCAATAAACCTGCTTCAATGTGCAAGATATTTTCCCTATTAAACAGTAGGTCAAACACTTGTGTAAGTTCAAGTCCATCTTCTGCTCATGAGTTTTTGAAATCACCTCTATTATGGATGCTTAAATTCGCCACAAAATGCTATAGGATGAGGCAGCTTTACTTTTTTCTTTTGCAAAATCGAACAGTTTTATGAAATATTTAAAGACAATAACTTCATGACTAGACCACTTGTCTAGATTGGGGGAGGGAAAGACGACTCGGGTTCTTCCTTACACTCTTGTGAATACTTAACATTAAATATCCTACCAATAAATGGGTTTCCCCAAATCTAGGCGAATGCTTAAACCTCAAGGCCTTGGACAGACTTAGTGTAAATGTGTAAATATTCAATGCAAAGAGCAATACTTTCAACATGAGGAATAAAGATAACCCCATCCCATGCTGAGGCCAAAGCTGGTACCTCCTCTGGGGCTGTGTTGGCATCTCTTCCCTGTGAACTGAACTGCTGCCAGGGAAGTTCTTGGTATGTGACTTGCTCTTAGTCAAATGAAAATTTCAATGCGCATTTAAGGCCAGCAACATCTTGTTCCATAATCTGAAAGTTAGAGCATCCAGATAGGAAAATGAAAATAGATAGGTTTGCAATGTTCTGTAAGGAGGTAAAAATCTAATTTGGACCTTCCATATACTGGCCTGAGCAGTGGCTTATTAAGAATCGGATGTCTTCTGATGGTAGCGACTGTGACAATGTATGTGAAGAAGCCCTGGCACGGGTGTCTGGTTTCAGGACAGAGTTCATGTCTGTGATCATAGAGAGGATGGAAGTGCTTTCCTGCAGTGAAGAGCAAGGTGCATAACACCCAGCCGTCTCAAAGGGTTCTTGCTGGCAGCTAGTCAGACAAAAAACAACCAGAACCTGTGTTTAAGCCCTTCACAGAGCTCAGACTGAAAGCATTCCTTGATAGTAACAGCTCAGGTGCCTCTCTCCTTTAGTTGTTGTGTGTTTCACGCAACTTTAGGGTGTTAGGTAGTTAGGCGTAGGTAGTTAAATAGAAAGCCAGTCACTTAAAAGCCAGGTGTTGGAACATGCACATCCTTTTGTGAAGCTGGTCCCTAGCAAGTAGCAGCTGGGTACACTTCCCCCTCTCATACTGCTGATCAAAATAATTGGTGATCCTTGGCCAGAGTGATGGGCTAAGAGAGAAAGGGCAGGAAAGCCGGATGAACTTCCACAGAGGAGTTAGAAATGTTGAAGTGAAGAGAAAGAAATGGTGGCTACGCCTGAAAAAGCTGGGGGTGGGGCGGAAGAAGAGAAGGGAGAGAGAGCAATCCTGAAGGGTTGCGTTATACAGTCTGGACTGAAGGGAATAAGAGGGGGAGAAAGGGAAACAATCAAGACATAGAAGGGCCTGTAATTTTGTTTTCATTTATATCATTGCTTATTAGAAATCTTTTTAGTAAGAGGAGTAAGGGAGAAGTTAGGAAGCTAGAAAGTGAAGTCTCACTTGAAACAGTAAGAGGGTTAAGGCAGTAAGAGGAACCCAGAGAGGAAATAGAAGATGAAACTCAAGGGCAAAAGGGCCTTCAGCTCTTGATCAATTGCAGAGGAATCTGACTTGTCAGGGGCCAGCCCTTCACTTCAGTCAGCTAGTAATACCCAACATTCTTGTCAAATCACCTCTTGCAGTTATCTGCTGATAGGATGAGGGGCGTGGGGTGGAGGGGAGAATGCTACTATGTCTATGTTCTCAGGTTCCTCAAAAAGTGGCAAAGTTACCTGTGGTATCAAATAACCGGTATGGCAAGTGCGTTTGGTGCAGGCAGGTACTCTACAAAAGTTCAAACTATGTTTTTCCAGACACTGCTACTCAGACTATCTGCTGATGCAGCGAGGAAAGGCTGGGTATGTTTCATGGAGAAAAATGCGAAGAAACCTGATGCATTTCACTGAAGCCAGGTAAAACCTTTTTCCTTCAGGGTGTCTCTACATCCTTTTACTTGAATTATGCAAGAGTACATTGGTAACTTGCTTTAGTTGCTGTCACAGATGTTTCCTTTTACATGTGCATCTCCAAGTGATTTTTCAGTCTGACATGTGGCTGTGTAAGCAGGACCTCCTGGAGTCCATGTCATGGAGCTGACTCAGCTTATAAACAAACGCTAAGCCTGCAGAGTCAGGCTGAGATCCTAAAGGCATTCTGCAACTTTCTTGACTCGTGCCCAGAAACACAGGTTCTGTAGGCTAGAGCTGCCCTTCAGCTATACTGTGCAACTGCTCTTTTCTGTAATTCTGCTGTCTTTTCCAGCCACACCATCCCTGCAAGATTTTTCAGGTGCCAGAGCAGTCAGAATTAGTTCTTGCAGTTGCAACTTAGTTAACAGCATTTAATCCACTTGCATGAATATTTCATTGCTCTGCTGCGAGTCCCTACCTTATCTAACCACCCGGTGGGTGCTAAACTGACTTTGACAAAAATGCAGATTTGAAAGTATAAACCTTGGTGAGGTAATCCAGATATTAAAGGCATGCCAAACTGCCTGCAGCATCTGATGTTATCAGAGCTTTTCCATGAGTTCACAGTCTTACAGACATACTTCCATGGGCTGGATATTAACGGCAGCTTTCTGCATCTGTCAGATGCTAATTCAAGAAACAAAAAAGAGTTTGTAGTTCCTGTCTTAAAGGCGATGGGACGCTGGCACCGTTTCAGCTAGCTGTCTGCCCTACTATGAAACCCTGTACGGGTAGGAAGAAGGTAGGAGCAGGGTCCCAATTCACTGCAGGCAAAGTTCTGCCTCAGACAAGAATGCAAAGGCATGTGGAGTTGTCTTTGGACCTACTCGACTCATAAGTGTGCACATCTCTTCTCGGTACTCCCTCCACCATACTGCAGCAAAAGACAGGGCAAGAGGAGTCCAAGTGAATCCGTATAGAAGTAGGAGGCAGTAAAAGGTCAGTATTGCCTTTAATAAAGACAGTGAACACATTTCCAGGTAAAATCAGTAATAAATGATAGCACAACTCGGATGCTTTTCATCTGTAGGTCTTGGAGTACCTCACATAGGTAAATATTGCTATTCCGAGCATAGAGCTATTGTGAGTAATAAAGGCTTTTTGCAGACATATTTCAACGTGGATCTTTGTTAAAGCCACTTCTCTTCACATGGCGTCTGTTTAAGATTTACATGCAAAGTACGAGAAGAAGGGGAGGCGGCAGTCAGTTGTTGCTTACCAATCCAGTGCCGATTGCCTTTGCACTTTGCAGTGGGTGGTTTGAGCTGCAGGCGCGCAGCTTACCCGTAATTACCACAATTTCCTGTTACACTCATTTGAAAAGACAATGTTCCTGAGGAAGTTATGAAGACGGCAAGTAAGTTGCTGCCTTAATTTCTGCGTGTTTGATTTAAGAGTGCTGCCTTAATTATGCCGGTTAGAGCTTATTTACAAGTGCTTCTCAAACAGTGCTGTCTTTTAGTGGGATGAGAAGGCTTGTGCTTCCAGATAACATATGGGCAAATTTGGATATTCTGCCGTCCTCTCGGCATGTTGCTCGGAAACAGCTGCAGAAGATTCAAGGCAACTCTTTTCTTTTACTGGTGCTGAAACTGTGGGGAAAGTAGCTTAAATATTCAGTTGCAAGATGCTGCTGCAGCTGGGATGTCAGATAAGAAAATGCAACTGTTAGTAAATCTAGTGTATGACTGTAAATGTTCCTTAAAGGCAGTAACTGAAAAAGCAATTTCACGTGTTCAAACCAGCACGTTTTTTTAAAAGTACTGAATTATTTATGCCTTCAGACGGACTCTCCCGTCGGTTGTGAAGTACACGCTCCCTCACTGTTCACGAAACGGGGTTTTCAAAAGGAAGGATATCTGTACCTTTTTGCTAACAGTTATGGCTTCCTGCCTTTGTTGGGGGAAACACGGTGGAGGGAAGCAGCAAGTTTGCTGTCTGTCTGATGCACAGATAACCTGTTCAGGGCGCACAGCGTTGCTGCACAGCTTGCAGCACGGATAGGACTGGGTTTGACTTTGCCTGCGCTGTCTGTCGTGACAGCAACTGCCTTCCTAGTCACAGCTCCAATATGTACAGAGGGCTGAATATAGCTCTCAAATAAGGGGATTATCCAGAGAGAATATTAGGTGCTATACTTTTTTTCTGGGCAACGCAACGTGTGCAAGGAAATGTTGTGGGAAAAGCTGTGTTGCTAGGCAGTTGTTTTGCTGGTAATGCGGGAACTAAGCCAACGCAGAACAAGCCATAGAGACTGTTCTTTTCAGGCTACAGAACAGCAGAGAGCCTCTGCACGTTCTTTGCACTCAGAGTTTTCCTCTGTATATGTTTGGAAACCATTGATGCCATGTACCACCGCTCTTTAAAACTGATAAACCACCTGCAACACTCTTCTCTCCGCTCACCCAAAAAAGTTTTCATTTCTGTAACACATCTCTGATCGTTTTTTTAAGTGACGGTTTACTCAAGCAAAACTTCCATCATCACCTCTAGAAAAAGTGAGATTTAGAAAAGGAAAGAAAGCTACTAACTTGAAAAGTAGCAAATGCAAAAAATGACACCAAAATTATTATGGTTTAGTGTGTGAAAAGAACAATAGAGAAAATAAATTATTTACCTATGTGCTCATCAGTGACAATCCGAGTTTCTTTGCATCATCACTTTAAAGATTTATTCTGCTTAAGGTTGAGCAAACTAGAATACTCCCCTTTACACTTACACTAACTTAAATCATCATTAACTGGATATGAAGAGACATGTGAAGGCCCAAAAAGATCCCTGTAGTTTCTGTGAAGAACTGCAAGATCCAGAGACTTGTGACGGCAGCCTTAGTAATAGGGACTAATTTCCATTTCTGAGATAAAGTAGAGAGAAAAGTACAGCCCTTGGGCATCACACTGCATTTCAGTGAGCTGCGTGAGGCACTCTTAGATACTTCAGCTGTAGAATTGGAAATCCAATGCCAGGCAGAGGGAAGCCAGAGAGCAGTTCTCCGGGATAGTCAGATACTGTACCGACACTCTGACTCTGATTTCAAGAAGAGAGAGGATATTTTTCAATGCCGCTATTCAGCTTGTCTCCGTTGCCTCCTGTGAGTCTGCAAAAGGCTTTGTGTCAGAGAAGCTACCATTAGACTTGGTGCTCATGGGCATCACCACTGACAGTGCCAGCAGGGTCCCAGGGCCAGACAAGAGTGAACAGGATCTTGCATTCCGAGTCACCTTCCTGCTGTCTGGTGGCAAATTTTATTTTAAAGAATTATTGTAGCTTAGTGTCGGTGGTGCCAACCCAAATCTCGGTCAGTGCCAAGCCTGGCAATGCTGTGAATGGTTTGCCATGAATGCTCAGGAGGAGGATGAGTTTCATGCAAAAGGGAGCTCTCATTCCTGCTGCCTGTAACGCACAAGCTCTGGGCTGGCCTGAGAAACCAGAAGCTGGGTGTCGTCTTTCACAGCTACTATATGCACCTTCCTTCATTTGCTTTGACATATTTTAGTTAATATTTCCCAAGTTGTGGCTAAGAACATCATGGCACCTTTTCAGATCACGTTTGTTAGTTTCAATTTTAGCTGGCATATTAGCTGAATATAAAACCTTATTTTATTCGCACACTAATTCATTTTCTTTCTTACTGCACTTCATAAATTAGTCAATGTACAGAATTGTATTACAGAAGCTCTACTAAATAATAAATAATTAATTTGGTTTGGCATATGATTCTGTGTTTGTGTCTCTGCCCAGTGCTCCTCTAATTCACAAAATGGGGGTTTTTTATCATAGGGTATGTAAGTTAAGATTAGATTTTTTGTTGTACCTTTCATAAAACTCATGCCTATTCTGAACTAGATGTTTCTGCAAAGAGTTTATACGGAGCAAAAATATTTATTTATTTTATAATGACTCTCTGAATTTTTAGTTGTGGGGGTTCTATTTATGTTTTTGTTTTGAGTTAGTAAAGTTTGGAGTTGATAATCAGTGTTCTCCTAAACGCCTATGACTCTGTCACATACAGATTCTGCTTTTAAAGACCTTCTGAAGGTGCTAGAGGAGCTCAGAGACTAGCTATTCTGCGTCTGTTGTGTTCTTCCCCTATATAAAATCCATTCATATTATCTGTATGCTACAGGAGAACATATCGTTCTGCTACAAGGACAAGGGTCTAGAGAGCAGTTTGAGAGAAATGTTTAAGTATTGTGTGCTGACTGGACTATCCAGATGCTGATAGCTTGCAGGAGTAAGTGCAGATGTGGAGCCAAAAACTAGAAGGTGAATGATTGTTTCTCTTCAAAAGCTTCTACTACAGCATCTACATGTGTATTATAATGTTCAAGCCAAATAGAAAATTGACCTAAGACAGTCCACCTGGTATTGAGAGTATCAAGAGTGATTCTTCCCTGAAAACTCACTAGCCCCTTGTTTATCTTGGTGTTTCCAGTAAAGCTCTTGTTGCTTCACAGCAGCATGAGCAGTGAAGGCAAATCAAGATGTTAACAGAAAATGCCAGAAAGACCTATGACAAAACTGGACTGTGAGAAGATGGTGAGCCACAAGCTTTTGGCACCAGCCCAGGACAAAGTGCAGAGGAATATCTACAGGCAAATAAATTAGTCCTGAAAAGTTCTGCCTTGAATAAACTAGGAAAGTGGCTAAGGTAACCTTGATATTAGAAGATACCCTGGCCTGTGAAAAGGCAGAGGCAGTGGGTCATTGTGAAGGGGCATATGCATTACGAATGGGAAAAACTCAGAAAGTTTGCAGAAAACACAAGCAAACAGCTAGGGTGGAAATAAATGAATTTGACAGGAACTTTGATATTGCAGAATTATCTTCAGGTTTTTCAAGCTGAGAGATGTATTCAAGATAATAAGGACTAAGAAGGAAACATTACCAGGCAGACTCTAGATCACCAGTGCTGAACATTTGATGATCTCAGGAAAAGGCACCCTAAAGACAACACGATATTCAAAATACAGACCTTTACAAGCAGGATGATGATGAGGAGTGAATTGTACTGGAGAAAGTTAAGAGCACCAGCCAGAAGTCACTGGAAAAAAAGGTCCAAAGAGTGGATGGCTCTGAGCAAGATGATCCAGAGGAGGAGGAGCTGGTCTGTTCAGGAAGTCACATGTGCTATATAATATGCTGAAAGAAAAAAAAAGATTCTTAAATAAAGAATGAGGAAAGTCGATTCTGCAGATTGTGCCTAAGAAAGGTGAGCTGCTAAGCTTCACAAGTCACCACAGGTGGCTGATCAGTGAAATTAGGTCCTTCTCAAAAGATTCACAGTACAGAGGAGCATGTCTGAGGAACAGTCCCCTGCTCAGGGTCTGGAACTGACAAGACTGGTGAGATCAGTGCTCTTGACAAACTGCGCAGGCTAAGCAACTGGTTCAAGGTGATAACTGGCAGTAGATAGGCTATCTGTCATCTCCCAGTGCTTTCCTAGCCTCCCCGGAGAAACTCATTAATGTAGTTAAAATGGCAGAAAGGCAAACAAGAGGTTTGAAGAGTAAAGTCAACAGCTTCCTCAGACCACTGAATTACTTGAACTGTTGGTCAGCGTGTACAAGGCATGGCAAAACCAGCGGTCTTCTGCAATGGAGAGGAAAAGAATTACATGGATACTAACAAGGCAGCAGTATGGCTGATGTGCACCATATTCTGTGCAAAGGCAGCTTGATTATATAGGATAGCAATTATTTAAGGAAACCATGAGGGATTGCTCAGTGGAGGTGGTCTTGGCTCATGCAAGGTCTCTACAGAGGGAGAGATTATTAATTTCCAACCTCTGGTTTACAAGACCCTGGGAACTTATGGACTAAGTCCGTGAAACACCATGCAAAAAAGCAAGCGTTGCTGTCAGTGAACTTAGCATTTGTCAATAGTGTTGAGAGAGCAGAGAAGCGGATTAGTGAAAAGGACAGAAAGAGTGGTGTGTGTTGCAATTTAGTTCCACCTATAAATGATTGGACCACTTCTGTTAAATCTCACAGCTTTCCCTGGCCCTGTAACTAAAGTTGCTCTAATCATATAGACCCTAGCATTTGCCTTGAATCTAAAATGTTGCTACCAAAGCTTTTAAAGAGAAGATGTTTTCCAATGTGCATCATCAGTACCTAATTGGGGCAAAACTACACAGTGCCTTCATCATCCTGCGAGTCACTTCAGGTGTTGGTCATGTCTCCATCTCCTCAATAGTCTGCCAGGAAGGAGGCAGAGGATCTTATCCAAAGATTATTGCATCCACTGCTGACTCCGATGGAAATACAAAAGCATTGTCTTTAAAATACTTGTGAGTTGTGTGTCAGGATAGCATTCATTGAAATATTCCTCTGCCTTGTTTAATTAATTTGTATCACTTAGTGTCTTCATAGGTATAATTTTTCCAGCTGCTGCTCTTAGACTTATGGGCAACAGCATGGTGTCCCCTCTGAAAGAATTCCTTGGAATAGTTTGTGCAGCGATGTCTTGTGAGGGAAAGGGACACAGGGTGTTGAAATCTTATTAGCCCTCATGTAAGCCAAAGTCCTTTCTTAGAGGTTCTTAAAAGCATATCAATAAAATGTCCATAAAGCAGATTGACAGGAGGAGCATATCCTGCAATGAAATGCACAAGGGAGAAGAGGTTGTACAGCAAAGTCTCAGTAAAAGTGCTAAGAAGTAGATATAGCTACCTTCCTTTTAAGCTCTTCTCCGTTATAACCTCCTCTTCTAGCAAAGGTGTAGTTTTGCCCACTTCGTCCGTTGCCATGTACATTCAGAACTGCTTGCTGGTTATCAGTATTGTACCATCCTTTTCAAATGCTGATGACACATTTCTGTTCTCATTTCCTCCTCTGCACACATGCATATGTCACGCAAACACCATAGAGTCATATTCTGGTGAATCCTCTGAGATAAAAATAATAGGAGTCACCCAAGGGAGGGGATGAAGTAAATGGCTCAGAGGACCCTAGCCTAACATTTTAAACAACAGTAGGAATTAAGAAACTGATGCAATAGGGAAGTAAATACGTTTCAGAAAATGAAAAACTGAGCCTGAATTTCTGACTGTGGCTTTCAAAGCAATAATGGTTTCCTTCCCCCCACTCCTCCCAGCACATACGCACATCTCTCCCTCAAAATAGCAAATTATGATGACTACAGTACAGAGCAAGAGCCAAAAGATTTGCTAATATATATTCTACGCATACCAGTGGTGGATATGTCATACAGAAAAAATGCATGGGACTTTTTTTTAAATTTTTAATAGCAATAACCAACAGAGGTCAGGGCATTTCCTAAAGATTTATTGACTATTTGGAGTTAATATCCTTCACCTTACTTACGGACCACCATTTGCTCCCATCCAGCCATTAATCTGCAGGAAACACCCTGCACTGTAGTCACCGTTTCCTACGTAACAGCAGTGCATATCAGTAGAAATGGTGTTTGAAGAGTGAGTAGAAATGCTACCCTGTACCTGAAGTGCATGTCATGTGCAAGAACGAGGGCAGGAAACAAAAGCTTCCAGGCTGATTCTTGTAGGACACAACACCATCCTTCCACTGGACATTGAGGAAGGTAGGTTGACCTCTTCTGACCCTCTTCTAGTCAGTAGTCTCACCACCCACAACTAAGTTCCAGCAGGAAACATTACTTGACAGCAGCACCTCAAGACGTTATGAAATAGATGTAGGGTCCCTTCTGTCACCTTTGACTTTCTCTGCATTTTTTACCCCACCATTATAATGTTATAATACATTAGCTAAATGGATCATCTTCGATGAGTGACATTTCTTCATGCTTGCAGTTTGTTCAGTCTGTGAAGGAAATTACACTCCCTTAATCGCTGAAAAATTACAGGCTGAGAGTAAGTGCAGCGTAAGGGGGACGGTCTCCGGGAAAGCACAGATGGAGCCTGATAGAGTAGAGTCATGGAAACTATATAAATAAAAGCAGAATTATTTATAAATATTTCCCTTTTTTGGGTGTGAGCAATTGCATTATTTGAAGACACTTTTCTCCTTTAACATCCTTTTTTATCCTTGACGCAGCAGTGGGTTCTTAGGGAAACGCGCAGCAGTGGGCAGGATGGCTGCAGGAGCTGTGGGAGACCCCCAGGGATCACAAGGCAGCAGAGAAGCCCCCAGAGCCCCCAAGCTGGATCTGCAGCAGGACCCCAGGCGTGGGGCAGAGCTCTGCCTTGCCGAGCAGCAAAGCCAGGAAACTTGGGCAGCCCTTCTGCTAACGTGACTTAGCTGCTTCCAGCAACCAGAATAGTCCTCCTACTGCTGCCAGCTGACTTTATAGCCCATCCCGTCCTGTCACTCAAGTGGTTGCAATTGGAGCTTTCAGCACGTAATTCAAAGCTGGTGTGATGAGGAGGGTGTTACAGTTTCACATAATAGAATTTGGGTTTACAAAACAGAGCATTGTAAGCAGTTAGGCACAAAAACTCTCCTAAAAGAGCTTTTCCTCCAGGCTGAGAGGTGGCTTTACTCCTGTAGCTGCTTTGTTCCTGTAGAAGAGCATCTTTCCATTTCACATAAACCACCTTGCACCTTTCAAAATGATGCCATCCACGCTTATTAATTCAGCTTCCCAAAGCTCCTGTGTGCAAAGCAGAGGGGCAGCTCCATGGAGGGGAGCAGAGGGGAGTAGAGGAGACCACCAGCATGGAGCTCCAGTAGCAAGGGGAAGCTTCTCCTCTGAGCAAACACTCAAACAAGGCAGACGGTGAGAAGGTGCAGGCATGACCCCAGAAGAGGAGATACAAGCAGAGCGAGGAGGAAGCTGAGAAGGGGATGTGATTAACCAGAGAGGGGCAGGGCATGGGGAAATAACAGCCAGGCTCATGAGAGAAACCGAGCAGAAAAAATATGAGCAAAGAGTTTTTCTCCAAAAAACCCATAAAATATGTGCCCAAATGACAGAACCGCTGGTATGTGTGTGAATATTTCTCACAATTATTTCTTACGGTTTTGAATTTCTAAAACATAGTAGTATGATTTCACTTTATTATCTTATTATTTTAAAAGCTTTTGTTTAGTTCTTCTGGACGGTGTCCAAATAAGACTTGTAATGTGTATTTAGATCCTTTGTTTTGGAAATCTGTTTTACACACATGAAAGAAACACATCTCTGGTGAGCAGTATTGCTAGAGATGGTGAGGATGAGTAACGCTGTGTTGGTATTCCTGCTGGCACTATTCCACGGGCCCCAGCCAAGAAGCTGAGATTATACAGACACGGGGTGACAGAAAGATTCTGCTTTGGAAAACTCACAGGGCTTCTACTCTCCTTTTATTCCCTGCTTTTAAGCCTGGGAAGCAGAATGGATGTCATGAGGCCACGCTTACCACATCAGGCCCCGCAGCCTGGCACTGGCATCAAGGGGGGCACACGTCCTGGGCTGGAGGCCAAGCGATGCAGAACACCTCCGTGAGGGTCTGTATCTCAGCCCAGGCCATCCGTCTCACTCTCCTCCCACATGGCCAGGAATTGGTGAGATCCCACAGCCATGGCTTGGGGAGGTGGAGAAAATTGCATATCCTGAATTAAAATCTGGGAGAAAATAGTGTTCTGAAAACTTTGAGCAGCATGCCCAAACATGGCAATATTTTCCAGGATTGTCCTGGCTGGTCACTCTATCTGTGTCTCCAGCCAGGCCAAACGTCCACTCAAGACCTTCCTCAGGTTTAACTGATGATTTCCTGGAAATTCCCATTAGTTACACCAGGAGGAAAAAGCATTTGACAAGACCTAAATCAAAGATAATTAAGTTCATTAAACTGGAAATTCCTTTATTTGTCTAACTGTGATCATCATGGGGCAGTTCAGGGGAAAGTTAGGAGGTGCACAGGAAACAGGCCCACGGCTGGGACCGACACTGGGCTGCAGTAAGCCCTGGAGAGGTCGGAAAGCGGGTGACCAAACCAGGGAGCAGGGCTGGACACCAGAGCTATGGGCCAGGACACTGATCTTTGGTGCAGAGAGCAGGATGGAGAAGCTGGGTTGGAGAAGAGCTGAGCGCTGATCCTGGTATGGGTTGCTGGGGTACAGGTCCCTCCTCTCCTGTTCCTACCTTAACCTATTAGTGCTTCTGGTTTTAATTTTGCTGAAGCACAAAACGAAATATGGGTTGCACCAACTGATGCGGTTTCTAATTTAGCTTGTATAGTGATGCATGAAAGAAATTAGTGCATACTTAGCCAGGGTGTGAATATATAGTTCATCAGCTAGTTTGTACTATATTCTTTATGGGTGTCCTTCGTATACGATAAATATTACAGTAACTTACTCTGCTTTCACAGGGACTGTGCAAAAGCCTAGTGCAGGCTACCTTGTGGGCTGTAAATTCACAGTGTGGCTACTGCACACTAACTTACTGTAGACAGACCCCGACTTAAAGCAGCGTTGCTTCTCTGCATAGATCAAGTTTATTTGTTTGTGCTTGTAGTTCCTATTATGATCAGGAATCAACTGCAACTGGAGCCTCTAAGTGGGTTTGTAATAGAAGCAGAATAATAATAATAACTAATTGAAATGGAATAAATTGGTCGTGTCATTGTAAGCGTGCTGTCAGATGAAGTAAAGAAATCCCTTAATTTGTAAGCTGTTAAATGGAGACACAAAAGGCCCAGTTCGAGAGTTTAATTTTTTAACTGATGTGCAAGAGAATGGCTGTGGGTATTTCCTTTACTTCCAAGCTGTCACGGGTGAGGCATGGTTCTTTAATCAGTGTTCAAGCAGTACGTTGTGTTTTGGCTGGAGGAATATGCCATTCGTGTTTCCTAAGCCCTGTTTGCTTCTTGTGTGTCAGGGAGCTTTTGGCTTACACTGCCAGGACTTAAGGCAGTAACTGTGAAGCCAGGTGATGAGACGGGAGGCATCTTTCTTCAGTCTATTCTCTGTTCAGTCCGAGCTCCTGTATTTGGAGGACTTGCAGAGCTATTTGCAAATCCAGGTGATGACAAGCCAGGAACGCTGCGATGAAGACAGCCAGTCCCTCTTTCCCCAAGCTCTGGAAGAGCCATCGCTTGGAGGCACTGTTCAGGGGGAGCTGTCTTAATGAGACAAACAGGCACCCCAAACAGTTCCCTGTATTGGACATGGCAGAGAGATAAAGGTTAACCTGTTGCAATTACTCAAGGCTATAAAGGCAAAGATAATTAATTGTGTGTTTAATTAGGGGATCATAGCTGTGAGAAGGGATGTTCCATGGGTTAGTAGTTTCCTGCAGTGTATAAATGCCAAGACCAAATTAAATAGCTTGGTAAAAGCAAATGCTGAGGTGAGGTGAAGGGGTAAAACCATATAGTATGTAACGCACATGGGCTTCTTGAGGTGAAGGGGTAAAACCATATAGTATGTAACGCACATGGGCTTCTAGTAGCATGGTTTTATTTTGTGATGGAAAAAGACTGAAAGGTCTTGAATATTATTATCTGAGGCTGGTAGTCAAGTGACGATTGACCACTCTATCATTAATCAAGTGACATATTTTGAGTTCTTTTTTAAAAGGCCATTTATTTCTCTATAGACTTAGAATTGTAAAATCTCTTTTTCTATTTAAGAATCAGCTAGTTTTAAGAGTACATTACTTGTAAATAATGCTAGCTCTCTAGCAGCCCCGCAGACAGGACGATACTCTGCTGGGTATCACTGCGAGGTAACGTCAGAGAAATGGGTCTTTTCACAGGATGATGGTCCTGCTGATATATAAATATTCTGTTATTTATGGAAAAATATATGTCAAGGCAAAGGCAACATGTTCACGTTCACAGCAAATAACCAAAGAATTGCTAGAGCAATGTATAATTGTGTTCTTTGGGGGAAGTCCTCATTTATAGAGTCTTCTACCTTCTTCTGAATGACTTCCGTGTAAATGAGGATGAGGCTTTTTACACAGTAGCTGCTGGTGAAGCTGCGAGTGGGTTGCTTTCTGTGCCACTACGAACCATTTACATTCTGAATGATGTTCTTCTCTTTGGTTAAAACATAAAGTTATCTAGAAAAATATAGATGCTGTAGCACTCAAGCAGTGTTACCTTTCCTAATCTACCCCTCTCTCATTCTAACTCTCCTTCTCTGTAGTGGCAACTGCTGGGGGGAAGAGACCTGCTGCTACCACTGTCCCTAACAGTGTATCTGCCACAGTCTCTCCTCCTGATGCAGATGCAATTTTGCCTTATTGGCTTCCCACCCTAATTTTTATCACTATTGAAAATGCATCCCTATTTGACCTCGTCCTTTTCAATGGCCTGCTCAGTTTGCTGTGAGCTTTAGCATGTAACTTCACAGAAGGGAGACATAGTTTATGTGGTTTTCAAAAGAAAAGCATATATAAGTACTATTTTTAGGGCTTTGTAAGTTCCGTTTTTTATTTGCCTATGTGTTTAAATATAATAGATGATAAAGCAATGTATCCCAACTGCAGGTTTTTTCCCAGATAATAATGTGAGGTACATCATTGCACAACACCAGTTTTGCCTAGCTGTGAATTAACAGGAAGCCTAATATTTGCAAGAAAAGGTTTACAAGGTGACTTTTTCCTCACCTGTGTACTGCTAATCACAGCCATTTAGGGTGGGAAAAGGATAGTGAAGGCAGGAGGGATCTTTGGGGAAGGGCCTCAGTTGTGCTGCATGGAAGAGACACGTGAAGGTGGTGTCTAAACTGTGGGACTCAAGGTGAGCCTGCCAGCTCCGTGTTGAGGTTCAACCTGGGCACCCACCAATACCCTGCTCTGTGCCCCATGCACTCTGGGTCCTCTCACAGGGAGGCGTGAGGGTGTTCAGACCATATTCCTAAGGGGGTAAATGGGGCGGAAATGTGCATTACAGACTGTGCCTGGCCATGGCTAGATAAAAGATGGATCCATTCCTACCAACTCATTCCTTTCCTCGAGCCAGAGCCACATGCCAGCTCACTGAAAGTTTCCTAAGAAGTGCTAAAAGCTGTATTGTTTGGGAAGTTTGAGAGGATGTTGGAGAAAATAATGTTAAATAAAGAAAAATCAAGACATTTTGCAGGGGCATGAACTATGTCACCGAGGAAGTTTCTTCTAGATGTACCTTTTGTGATTCTTTGAGCTAGAGAACAAGATCAGAAACCAAGATAATATTGTAGAGCTTTCAAAAAAGGAAATATCTTTTTTTTTTGGTTCCAGCAATATTAAAGAAGATTGAAGACAGAGAAACTGTAATTGTTGTCATCATTGGTTTTTAACTGAAGTCACATACTATAGCTAGCAAGACACTTATGTAACGCTGTCTAAAATGTCTTTGTGCTCAGAAAAGGTCATAAATAAATGACTTTGAAGCTTAATCAGTGAAAGTACAGGACAGGTTCTGTATTTCATTATAAATCCAGTTTAAATCCAGTGAGGTCAGCAGAGTTACTTGGGGTTTACAGTAGAGTAAATGTGTGCAGAATATAGCTCCATGATTTTAACTGTGTGTTGTTTCCACTGTGCGGATATTATGCATTTGTCTGCAACTTGCGGAGACTAATTTTAAAGAAAAGACTCAGTATACAAAACCATAAAATAATAATGATAGGACAAAAAGTGAAAAGTTTCATGATGTTTAATATGCAAAATGTTTTCTAGTGTTTCTAAAACAGTCTATAAAACTAGTGAATACTTTGTGTAGGTATTACTGTGACTAGTTTTGTATGTAGGACATTTTGGAATAGGATTTAAAAGCACAGCCTTGCTGTCTTTATAGTTGTGTTTAACTTCTTGATCCATTATATATTTTTGTGATCTGTAGGCAAAGCCGTAAATCCTTTGGAGAAAGAGCAGCTCTCCAGAGGAGCCTAGTTTGTTAAGTTTCTTTTGAGCTAGTTTAGATCCCTGGGTTTGTTGGCTTTGATTTTTGGCACTTAGATAACAGAGAGCACTTTCACCATCTCAGGTCACACAGAGGAGTCAGTAGGGCCCTTTCTTTCAGGATATAAATGTGCCATCGGCGATGCTGGGGAAGCAAAGGCAGCAGGAAGAGAAGACTTGCAGCATGAGTGGTCTGTCTGTTTTCTGAAGCAGCTGAGAGTGACTTTTGGTTTGAACCTGTAAAACAGATCCTGCACTTCTGTATAATTGCTTATGAAGAATACCGTAAAAGGTGAGACTTGAACAGAGGATAAAAATCAGAAGTAATAGAAAAGAAATCACATTTGGATTCACAAGGTTTATACGCAGTCTGGGTCAAAACTTTCACAGAAGTCTCTGGATTCAGATCCTAAGCCTGAAGTCGTTTCCGTACTAAGAGGAATGATGTCC
This sequence comes from Larus michahellis, assembly GCF_964199755.1. Classification (NCBI taxonomy): domain Eukaryota; kingdom Metazoa; phylum Chordata; class Aves; order Charadriiformes; family Laridae; genus Larus; species Larus michahellis. The sequence continues at coordinate 76,784,499 of NC_133898.1, forward strand.
GCTTCGTGGGTCGGAGACGGTGAAAGGGCAGTGGCGGTGAGGGTTGGCGGGGCGCACCAGTGGGCCAGGCAGCCGCACGCTCACCGCGAGTGGCATTTAACTTTCAGTAATCTACTGTGAAACGCCATTGCCCGGTTGGTTTCTTTACTGGCCACACCAGTGAGTTATAAGGCGAGTGAGTCCTCTTAATGATGTCTCTTTTTTCTAAATCTGATACCACCCCGTCTGCTCCTGCAAGTGCAGCTGCAGGCAGTGGATACTGCTGGAAGTTGATGATTTTAGAGGGAGGCAAAGGTATGGAAGTTTCTAATAGACCCAGTTTCACTGTGTCTAACCCTTTTTCGTGTCCTGCAAAACTCCACAGTCCCATCTGGAAATTTCCACGTTTGCCCACGCAGCACGTCAAATCCTAGGAGGTTAGTACGCGAGGCACCCACTAACGCTTCCGCCCTAGCCATTCGCTGCTCTCCCGGCAACCAGAGGTTAATTTTTGTGGTGGGGCATGTTTTTACCACACCGTCAGTTCCTGTGAAGTTGACTCTGCGTCGGGTGGGATTTATACCTAGAAGTTGTGCTGTTTCGTTAGCGATTGCAGACATTTGGGCTCCAGTGTTGATAATAAAGTTTACCAACATCTTCCGGGGTCCAACAGGAATGACAATAACAGGTTCGGAGTCTTTATGAGAGAGTCATTGAATCGCTAGTACTCGCCAGACAGGGTGGCTCACTGCCCTCCCCGGGGACAGGAGTTTTTTGACTGGGGCTCTGGCAAATCAATCAAGTTACTCCGGTGCAGAAGGCACAATTTTCTCACGACTTGGGGATTCTCCTGTTAGACTTTTCTCCCCAGCCAAATTATTCTTTCTAGTTAGAGATTGGACCGGCGTATGGCGATCTCCCGTAGGGACACCGTGCAAGAATTTTCGGGTTGTTGGAGCACCCCTAATTGTAGGGCTGTAGGCCACAACTCGTTTCGGTCCTTATCAGGCTTAAACCTTCCCTCCGATGTAGGGTTTTGAGTGTGAGTTCAGACTTGGCGAACCTTTCGGGGGTGTTTGGAGGATTTTTCACTAGTTAGGCTGGCCCAGCCCATCTGGCGCCCGTATTGGTCTATTTCCTGTACGTATTCATTCCAGGTGGGCATGTAGCGACGCCGGCCCCACCCATGAGCATCCCGAGCCTCTCGTATGCGATCTTGAGTGCGGACAACGAACAGTTTCAGGCAATCGGGAAGACCACGGATGAGATGGGCTAATTGATTGGGGTCGATAGGGGCTGACATTGGGGATTTCCGAAATTCCTCTCTGTCATACATGGCTTGCAGATGAGCTGCTCTCTGTACAGCCGCAAACAGATCAGAGTAGCCCGCAGCTCTAATCTCTAACAGCTCCCCCTCTCTCGCAGATCCATACCACCTGTCCAATAGGCTGCTCGAGCAGTTAGGGAATAATTATGATCCCTGGGCACAGTGGATAAAACCACTCCTGGTCCCCAAGAGTCTCCTGCTTCTTCCTCACTCAACATAATTCTATCTGCCCCTGCAGAAGAAACTCACCACACATACTCAACAGCTGACTCTTCTGGCCACCTCGAATATTTCTCCCTTATTTTCGCTAACTCGGTTGGTGTCCATGGAACAGTACGCACAGCGGTGTGGATTTCATCATCATCATCAACCGCGGTTTCAGTTTTAACCAGAGGACGTAAAGGAAAGACTCGGGATTTCAAAGTAAAAGTCCTTTCCTCCTCATCTTCTTCCTCATCCTCACTATTAGACCAAAGATCTCTGGTCTGGGTTCTGGAATTTGCATAACACATTAACTTACGAATTTGTTGGACCTGGGTCAAGTGCTGCATTTTATCTAAGAGCCCAGTCACTCTTTCCAATAACATTTTAAGTTGGAGATTTTCACTCCCGAGTCAAACATTCCGGTTTCCTAAACATTCATTCTCACTCACAAGCTTATCAACTTGAGTTCTTAATTTTTCTCCTGTCTCCTTCTGAAAAGCTAATGATGACTTCAGCACCTCATTCTCCGATTTCAGGGTTGCATATTCTACAGCAGAAATCAGATTAGGAGCAGGGGTTTCTCTAGCTTCTTGTGCACAAGATAAACAGGCGCCTAACACAGCACAGATCACATCCTTGCTTTTTCCCACTCTGAGCTTTTGTGAAGCCCGACACTCTTCAATACGTTCCACCACCTTTTCTTCATCCTTCCAAAATTTTTGGGCCCACTCCTTGCCATCCTGGGAAGGGGCATAATCATATTTTTGCAGCAGTTTATCCATGGCAATCCTGCCGACTATGCCCAAATCCTGTTGCGTGAAAAGGGGCAAAGCGGTTTTGGCAGAAGATAAACCCCCTCGCGTTCTAACCCTCCTCACCGAGGTGGGAGGCTAGGTGCGGCTAGGTTTAAATTCTGAGGGATGCCCAATTCAGCACTCTCAGTCCGATCGCGTTTAATATGTATTAAACTGTTACGATTCAGATATACTAATAGTGGACTGCACCTTCAGTCTAGTCGTGCTCGTGAACTAGCACGGCCACTCTCGAGTCTTTGGTCGCACTCAGTGAGAAACCGAAACGACTAGCTACTTAAACAGTGCCGTTTATTTAAACAGCAGATATACAGGTTCTTAGGATTGCTGGTGATAAATCCACTGTCTGCAAAGCACGTGCAAATAAAGATACTGTTAAGTATACAAAATGCGCAACAAAGTCATAAACAATACAGCCTGGCTATAAATGTAGGAGAGAGATTCTCTAGAGAAATTTCTAAGTTCCCCAAGGAAACACTTGGTATAATCTAAGTCTTACCCAAAGGCGTCCCTATGAAGGAAGAAAGGCTCAGCCCATCGACTGGTCCTGGAAGTCAGTGATGGAGTTCTCCTGACTTGTTCGCGATGGTGTCTTCCCCAATATCCCCCCCCCTCGGGCTATTTTTATACTATTTTTATATCTTCAAAGTGGAGTTTGAGTGACTTTAGTCATAAATACTTTTGTTATGATTGGCGTACTCAAGAAGGAGTGGTCGCACCTCAGGGGCGGGTAGCCTCCAGGATGGAGGTGTGTTTTGGTACATTGTAATAAGCAAAGTTCACACAAAGGACAGCATTTCATCAACATTTGACGAAATGTTGGCTCAGGTAGCAAGTAGGGCCGCTTATCTGTTTTGTAGTAAGCAAGTAGGCAACTTATCTGTTCCGTAGTACCACCTCATTCCCATATCTGCTATTCGTCACAAGGGAAGGCCACGGAACAGTCGTGTTCCATTCCATCCCTCGTGTAGTTTTGCAAACAACCTTGTACAGGGAATCGCAGATGTTGGGTTCTTTGTGTGCCAGCTGCGGCTGTATTCTACCTCAGAAGCCTTTTGATTTTATGACTTTCCTTAATGTGTGAACAATGCTGTACTTTTGTTTTCTTGGCCAATTTAGTAATTATTCCACAAATAGAGAAGAGCAGAAAGAAAGCAGAAAGCTACTGGTGGAAGGTAGACATAGCCCGTCTAAAACAATGCATCTTTCCCAGGATTTCTGTGTGGCTTTTTCTGGATGGGACATATAGAGATTTACCAGTATTCAGCAGACTGTAGCTACTGTCTGCTGCTGGAGCGAGTGCACTTTCTGCCGCTCTTTTCACTGATTTGTGTACAAAAAGTACTCTGAACTTGGCCCTGGAAGTAAAAGGTAAAATAACAGGAAGGTTTTGTTCAGTGCTCTTGTTTTGGGGGATGCATTAGGCTGTGCAAAATTCAAAGGGGTGGGTTTTCCTGTTTCTTTTCTAATGATGATTTTTACAGTGTGTAAATATGGGAGGTGCACACACCTGCGCTCGTTTTTCCTGCAGAAGCATCATGGACCAGACAGATAAAATGATACGGCTAATTCATTTAGGAGTGTTATTTAAAGGTCAATAGTTGCTCAACAGAAATGACTGTTAAATTCATTGCCAAATACAACAGCTTTTGTGAGTGCTTGGGAAAAATAATCATAAATATGTCTGTATAAAATCTCTTCCGTTTGTATGTTTTGCTGTCTCGCTATAAATATAAAAAATGTCCTTCCTCCTGGGAAAATTTAGTGTGATAATCACTTTTTGAGCCAGAATGGGTCAGAAGACAAGGTGCAGCTGCGCTGCCTCAGGAGGAAGGAACAGTGTTCCTGAGCATTTCCTGACCCAGGAGGAGTATGGCTCCCGTCAAAAACCCTGCTGCTCTGAGGGTAAAGCTTGTACCTCTTTTGGCTGGACACCTTGCTACATTGCAGTGTCTCTCTGCCCGGCGGCAGGAGCAGTGCCTGTGTCCTTTCTGGCAGGCCTCTCCAGCAGAAGAACACTTGATGCGCTGGAATCAAAGCTTTCTGCAGCAAGATGTCCATTTTGCTTTCAAGTTCAGCAAAGAAGCAAGTGGGGAGGCAGCCTGGCTCAGACGTGACTTCACACGTGATGTGGCTCGGTGTGCTGTTAGGCCATCCCAGCTCCAGGAGGTCTCCAGTCAGGACAGGAAGCAACTGTCCCCCTGAGAGATGAGCCTGGGGAGGCCGCTGCAGGGAATATTCGGGGCCAGGCTTCCTGGGACCCTGGGCAGCTCAGGGAACAGGTTATCTGCTCAGAAAGCCCGGGATCTGCTCATCTCAACTGAGAACAAGGCCATGTCTAAACTGATCTTGATTTATTCCCCCCAGGAAAAAAAAATAATATTATCCTGCTGATGCTAGGCATCAATGAGGGCACTAACAATGCCAATCTAGGAATGGGGGGTGGAACATTCATACCTCTCTTCTCTAAGCTTAGTCTAGTCCTATGCACGTAATGCTTTCTATCACTTACTTGATAACCCATCATTATGAATTACCCACTGATTTGTTGATTTGGGATGTATGCGGTGATTCCTCTGGCAAAGCAAGCCAAGAGAATTTATATTTGACAACAAGTTTCTGAATAACTAGAGATGGAGTGTCATTAGAGATGTATTCAGATTGTGAAATGGGCAGATACATTTAAAAAATTCTTATTTTAGTAGGCTTAATGCTGTACTGGCAGCGCTGATGTAGCTTGTGGAAATCAGTTTACATTTCATGTAAATGTCTGAGTGAGAGATTTGTTGATAGTGATTCTTTGTTTTAATGACAAGAATGTCAATCTACATAGTACATGAAATTTACTGAAAACAAAATAAATCATAAGACCATCAGACGCTTGGGTGTTGTCTGCATGTTTTGGTGGCAGGGCTGGGTATAGTGTGAAGAACATGACCAGAGCAGCTGGTTTCCATCAAATGGCATCATGACAGTATAAAGGAAGGTAAACTGGGCCCTGCTGGCTCTATCGTTTATGCTCTGCAGATCAGCTGATGTAATTTTCTCTGATGGATCTCTCTCCCTCTCTGTGGTGTCCTGGGGAGCTGCACTGCCTATTCATGCTGCCCTTGACGGATAGCTAAGCGAATAGAAGTGCACCATCCAAAAAGGCAGCGGTGCCGGCTTCCCATTAATATTCCTGTGTGTCCTTTTGGTGAGTTCTAGCGGGTAAAAAAAACATCAAATCTGGAATCTGTTACCTATTAAGTAGTTGTTGCCTTACATATCTGGCAATGTTGACGTAAGATCTTGTGATACAATGGGTTTTGCAAAATAATGCCATCTGTCTGCTGGAAATCAGACTAAGATTATATGCACGTCTCTTTATAGACCAGTGTCCGTAAAGATAGTGTCTATAGATGTGTCAATGGCAACATCTTTTGTTCAGTGACCTGGAACCTGATTTGCAAATGCATCTGTGTGGTTTATGTTCGTGTGCATCCTTTGTGTTTTTTAGTACACTAGTGCCAATGTAAATGTGCTTCATGAAGCAAGCACCTTGATTAGATTTGGGCATGGGTAAATATTTTATTTTATCTATGTCCGATATAAAAACCTGCCAAGTGCCTCACACTGTTGCTCTGGTGCCAAATTACTACAGCTTTAACTCTCACGCAGGAACATTTGTGTGCAGTGGTGGTTTTGTGCACGTTTTAAAATTGCGTTGTGTAGTGAACATGCTGCTCAGTGACTACTAGAGTCTATTTAGTAAAAATTTGATGAAAAAATGTAAATATTAAACAGTTACATTTTGTTTAAGAGCCAAAGACATACCTCATCATGATTTACCAGAAAAACTTTGTCTGTCAAAAAACTCATATGTAATGATAAACTGTAATGATGATATACAAGAAAGGGAAAAGCTTTTCCTCTTTCCTTAAAGAAATACAGTAACAATTTCTAGGAGTCAAATTCCTGATCGCTTCTCCCTAAATTCAGTCTTTAAGAGCTGCAAAAGAAATCACTATATCCCTCCCTCTCCTTCCCTGATTTCTTGAAACTGTCCAGGAAACAGATTTTAGACCTGTTGTCAGATCATTTTTCTATAGCAAAATAATTATATTTTGTTTTAGAATCTGCAAACAGCTAAAATGTGCATTCTTTTTAATCTGCATTGCCAGCAAGGATAAAGTTAAATACAGATGCTGTAAGTAACATTTATAATGGATGGTACTGCAAAAAGAGCAAAACTTTGAGTGTCACCTTAACTGGCTGGGTATATTCTCTATTTTTCAATATGAAAAAAAAAAGAGAAAATACAGGGCATAAATGCTCCACGTGTCTTTTAGGCAGCAGTCTTCAATCTAATTGCATGAAGAAAGATATACAAAAGATCATTTCACAACACATCAGTCAGAAGAGTGTCATCCTCGCTGCATCACTCAGGGCAGGGAGATTACAACAACCGTCTTGTGCCTTGGCCAAGCTCTTTCTTTTTATTTGGCCTCCGGCTTGAAAGAGGCTTGAATTCGAGATTAGAAATCCAGTGTATTACGTGCTTTTGTAAGTAATCCAGGTTAGTTTTAAACGACTTGTGTTCTACGGCTCATTCATGTTCTGCGTGTCCTCAGATGGTTACCTACAAAGCCGCTGCAAGGAAAAGAGCTGTAGACCCCCACGCGCTTGTCAGATCGTGAGGGAGTTTGTGGCAGTCAGAGTTTGGAGTTGGCTCCGGTCCCCTCGTGGTGCCAGGCTGCGCGCAGAGTGGCCAGGCACACACGCAGCATTTGGGGTGCAAAGTTGCCCGTAAACTACTTTTTAAAAGGTTGCATGGTGCTTCAGCTGGGAAAGGGTTTGCTGTCTCTCTACAGAGGATACTGACCAAGACAGACAGGAAAACATTTTCTGGTCAAGCCTGTAAGTGATATAAAACCTGGTGAAATAGTAAGTGAACGCAATGCGTTAGAGCTGGGCCTGCACAAAGAGCCTGTGTTGGCTCCCTGGGATCCAGTCAAGGCATAGACCATGGACACCATTCTCAAGTGAGGTTATAAGAAGCTGGTGAACTTCTGGTCCGGATGACGCTCTGCTTTCTAGCCTGTTGACTATGTCTTCTTTCTGCAGGCTACAAAGCTGCGTCTAAATACAGCTCCGTCAGAGCAATTAGATTTTTTTTACGCAACCTGAAAACAGGCATCCCAACTTACTCTCCTATGAAGAAAACAGTACGTTTCCCAAATAAACCCCAGCTGCGTTGCTGGGACTTTGCTGTCAGGAAGGTTTTCATTGGTGTGCACTGAAAATCTGGAGCCTGTTGTGCTCAGTGCCCATACTCTGTTTTTTAGCAGGGTTTTCCTGTCTTCAGCCAGAGCTGGGAACACTGACGTTCACCCAGCGTGTTTCCTCTCTGCTGAATTCCTCTACGTTGAATGACTAACAAGAGACCAAGGCACACTGTGAAGATATCTGTTCGTTGCTAGTGCTCAGATTTTCCATTCATTGCCAAGACACGGCATCCATTTCCAGCAGTAAATGTCACGCACACAATAGCTCTGCTGTCGGTGTGAAAACCTAGCTTAACTAGAGGAGGAGGCATAAAAGATCAGAGCACATCCTCTATGTGCAAAAACTGTACAGTCCAAAATACGTCTCATACTGGCAATTCGAAACAGATTGATTAGACAGGGTTGTATCCTAAGGCTTCATTGTCTGCCTGCATCAAATATTACTCTTTTTTACTGGAATCATCTTTATGTGCCTGGGTACTAAAACTGATTATGGCCTTTACTTGGGCAAAAGAAGGCAGCATTTGAAGGAAGGTTTCCAGACCACAGACCTGACTACGTGTGGTCTTCACCCGGGTGAACAGGGATCAGGTGAACGTTAGGAGATACTGGAGCTGTTTGTCTTTATCCAGCTTGGAGCAGACAATATTCCACAGGTCATGTTTAAGCAAGCAGGAGATCTGAGGGACAGCAACAGAAGATGGTATAGGACAAAAGAAAGCAGAGCCAGCAATGTCCCAGTGCAAGGCAGCGTTAGAAAACAAACGCTAGGGACTCCGTTTGAGGTCAGTCTCTGAACTGAGAGCAAGACTCAAATCAAAATCTGAATCTTATGCCTTGTCGTTTGACCTTCACTGCACAGTCTGTCAATTGATTTAAAAGCAGTCTAATTCCTCAGTGCAGATGTGTTTCAAGTGTATGAGAATATTTCTCCAGCTTTATATAGTAAGGGACACATAAAATCTGATTTGAAAAATAATATAGCGTGCAATGAATAAATGATATGCTCTGACATTTGGTGGTGTTTGTGAGATATAAGTCTATTTCTAGTGCAGTGTAGGCTTAAATAGCCAAGTGGTGTTTATAGGAGATGGGCTGCTGCATTCCTTTTCAGTTTGCTAATAAGCGCTACTCTACTGAAGTAAGCCAGCCCTGCGCTGAATAAACACGTGGGACTCTGTTCATCTATAGGACAACGTGAACAGACCACCATACCTTCACTGGAGATCTGTGCATACATCGTGTCTTAAATTGCAAAAAAAGAAAACAGTATTTAAACTAATTGACTGTGCTTTTTGGATACATGCTCAGCCTCTGTATACACCTGAGTTTACCTAGTTGAAACTTGAACTAAAAATAATCCATAGCTGGAGAATCTGTGGGATGGACACGGTAAAATTCCAGCAAGATGGCTGTGAGGTGTAGTTTATTCTTGTAAAATGCTTTAGGATCTTTGTTTTAAGTGTGTTTAGACCATAAATGCCAGTGAGTTTGTTTTACTGCTGTTCAGTACTTTCAGTGTTGCATCATTCCATTAAGAAATGGAGGTATGTCATTTTGTCTGAATTACCATGGAAAACTTTCTTCTGTCCAGTCCTCCAGCTGGAGCACAGAAACATGAGTTTCTCTCATACTGGTGAATATACTAGGGAGATGGGGATACCGACCTGTGTAGTGCCACCACCAAGTAGTAGAGGTAGGGGAAAAATCATATTTTATGACTGTATTGACATTCAGTCACTGGAAAAAATTAAAGCTAAAACAATGGGACAAGTGTTAATGATTCTTCCTCTTCAAGATAATTTTGGCTTGTTACAAAATGATTCTAAATCCAAAGTATTTTGAGAGGTTGTGAGAAGGATTTGAATTTGGATATAGTTTCTGCTCTCAGATTTACAGTGGTTCTCTTTCTCTACGGTGGCCTGAACAACCCCCCAAAACCCAATGTCTGAACTTCTCTAGATGCAGTTAGTGCAGCATTGGGAGGTATCAGGCTTTATTCAGAATCCTGCTGTCAGTCGCCAAAAATTCAAATCCCCTCTACTTTTGGAAGGTGCTGAGCCAAAGTCCCTGACCCTTTCTTCTTGGATCTTGCTGGGGTAGGAGCTAAGTGAAGAACTTCACCCAGTTCTGCTAAAGCAGCTCCCTCCTACCCCTTTTCTGAGAGCACTTTTAGCTGGGATTGTCGCTGTGATCAGTTAATTAAGCCAGACAGAAGCATACAGAGAGCCAAGGCATGATTTTTCACTTGTAGCAACTAGGTCTTGAAAAGGAAAATGTTAACACGTGGTACTATCTTGCCACTCAGAAATACGTAATTGTGCTTGAACACTGTTTCACTATGGAGGGGGACTCTGTAAGTGGAATCGAAAACATCTGGAAATGGCTTCCTAATGGAAAAAACAGATCATGGACAAGGTAACTAAAGTAGCTGCTTGACTGATTATATTAATGCCCAGAAGGAAGTATGTCCATTACATTTTTTCTGTGGCTTTCCCATTGTATCTTTCTCTCATTTAACAATGATCCATATACAAGGAAGGCTAAGGACAATGCAAATTGGCGGAGGGAAATAATTGCCTTTAAGCAATGTCCTTTTGCTTTCAGACTAGCTGGGATTGTTTTCCCTCTCTCTTAGAAACCCCTATGTATAGCCAGTGAGCAGGGTTGGCTGCTTGGTTTGAATTTCTCTTTGTCTGTTTACTGTGACAAAAAAGGCCCCAGCTTGTAAGCAAGCTGCAAAGCATCGAGCAAGGATGTGTTTTGAAGGACAGGAACAGCTGAGCCTTCTGGAGGCTCTACAGTTTGCTGATTATTGTGGTCTCCTGGCCGATCTGGCTTACGGTTATATCTATGTGATTTATCTGCATATCCAATTTTATAAATTATTCCAAAGAGGAATCGGTATGATGCTACCCTCAAACTTCCCTCTCCAAGATGAAGAAACTGTCACTCCAAAACTGCATGTTATCAGAGCTTTCTTCTCACCCTTTCTCTCTTTCTCTCCTTTCTTTCTTGCTTGCTTTCTTCCTTCCCTTTCTTTTCTTCTTCCCTTCTTTCCTGCTTTCGTTTTCTTTCCTTCTTTTACTTTTTCTTTAATTCTGTCTCTATTTCCTTCTTTCCTTCTCTTCCTTTTTTCTTTCACTTTCAAGTCCATCTGCTTCTTTGTCTCATTTTTTGCTTTCTTTTCTGTTTTCTCCCCCTTCTCTCGGGTTCAGTCTCATTCTTTCTTTCTCTCTCTTCCTCATTCTTTCCTCATTCTGTTTTTTATTCTCTTTCTGAATGCCACTACATTCTTACAGAGGGGAAAATTAAACTTTATGTTTTGTTTACTGCTTTCTGAAACACTTTGTATGAAGAGAGCTCCTGATCTAAATGCACATCTTGCTGATGGTTCTTTTGGCCCTAGGTGAGTTTAGCAAATCACGTATCAGCTTAATTTGGAAGAGGATTGAGCCCCCAGGATGGATTTCATGTCTGACTGACCATAGAATCATAGAATAGTTTGGATTGTAAGGGACCTTTAAAGGTCCCCTAGTCCAAACCCCCCCTGCAATGATCAGTCTGCATGAAAGCAAGCAAGAAAAGAAAGACGCATCAATCTACTTACTTGTCTGCCTAAAACTATTACATCAAAGAAAGCTTGAACAGATTCTGAACTGAACAGTTTTTGAGGAGAGCATGAAGTCTCTAGAAGCTGATGCTGACACATTTCTGTGAAGGCATTACTTCACAGTACAGATGTATGTTTCTTTGTAGCGTCCAGAAAATTGTATTTGACTGTTGCTATTTAGTGAGAACCGACAGAGCACTTCATGCTGTTTGAGAGGCAAATGAAAATTCAGGGCCTCCTACCAGGCGCCTGTTTCTTATTTCTGAAACGCTAAGTATGCTTTAATTGTGGTCTGGAAGTTAATGTTATTTCTGAATTGCCTTCTTAATTCTCATCATTCCTATACTGCAGATGTGGAAAATCACCCTCTTTACTATATTGCCTATGATTTTCTTCATTATTATCTGCTAAGGTTCTAAAATCTGTTATGAGCTCGCTGCTAATTTCAACTTCCTTTCCTTTTTTTGGGGAAAAACAATGCCACAACAGAAAACAATCCATCTGTATAGCTACTGAACGACTTACCCTGTTGTAATAAGGAACTCTTTTCAGAGCCATAGGTCAATACTTCTACTTAGGTCAGCCAAGAGGAATTGTCTTTTCTTGGGGACGTGCTATACCCGTCTCTTCTTTCCAAGGGAAACAGTTTTCACCAGACCAGTTTTCACATACTTTGCCAGCTAGTCAAACCTGTGGTGTTTGAAAAATTAAAGTTGTCTTTAATAAAACCCTCTTTTCTAGTATAACCATTCTTTCTGTATTAGCCAGCTATGCACTATTAAATTGTTCAGAAAATAGTATATAATAGTATTATGAAAACAGTAATTTTCTAAAATGTGCATTCATTTTTAATTTTATCTGTTCTTTGTCATTTTTTCTCATAGCTATGCACAGCATAGAAGTAACTGGACTGTTTGGATTCTCCCGGTGTATTTTTAAAGGAATTTAATTTAAATGATAGACTTGAGAATGGTTAGTAATAATGACATCACTGTTACAACAAAACCAATTTTTAGCAAAACCTCAGCTTACTAAGCTATGAATAAACAATTCTACGGGTGGTAAGTACATTTAGCATTGTCTAACAGGGAAGCATTAAAACTGGAGAGCCCTGAACTCCCTTCCCAACTCCATAGTGGGCTGTTCTGCGCCCAGTTTTCATCATCTTTGAAATGGCTACAACGGGACTCACTCCCACTGGTCTGGAAGTGACGTCTGAAAGTGCAAGGCAGAGTAAGAGCGAAAGATTTTGAGAAGGGGCTATACACCATGAAGGCCTGGAGGGACAAATAATTTACACCTAATTTACACTCCTTGAAAGCCTCAACACACACAAATGTGTTATCATGAATAACTCTTATGATGCATTTGCCAGTTATTTCTGCAGATACTAGCAACCCCCTAAATGGGCTGCCTACTCATCTGCAGTAGCTGAAGAGGACTGAAGCTGCTGGCAGTGCCTGCATCAAAGCTGAAATATGATGAAAGGGTTTGTGTTGTGTGTGCTGAATGGGGGCAGACCTGCATCACGCTCAGTTCTTGTCCAGCAAATGCTACTTACTGACACTGTAACATATTCACAGGGGCAGGTTTCTCTCTTTTCTGTGCCGAGCAGTAAGCCCAGCTAAGTCTGCCACTCTTCTGTTAAATTTGTAATGGTGTGACCGACTGTCAAATCTCAGGAAATTCTTTGGAGCTAGCTTTGTATTTAAAAATAGAGCTGATGAGGGTGGGTGGGGGAAGAGTGCATTCAGAAATCTGGCTTTTTGTTCTTTGCCAAATGGTCCCACTCTCTCTCAGGCGGATTTTGCAAAGTGCTTACCATATGGGAGGACGAGGGCTTGGGAAAACCTCACCCCAAGTTCCTTCAAAAATGTGGTCTTCTGGGATGGTAAACTGTGTGATTAAGTGGCACAACTAATTGGATAATTTGTTCTACAGTCCTAATGTGCTTATTCATCTTATACGTAACCATTGGAGTCAGCGCCAAGGTCCAGTCAGTCAATGGGTTACTTTTCAAGCCTTTGCAAGTGGGTTCGGGGACGCCGCAGGTGTGTCAAGCAGCGCCTCCCCCTACACCAGAGCCACAGGGACCCCGAGCCCTCCCCCTTCTCTGCACCAAATTAACAACTCTTGTCTCTGCCCTTTTTTGGTAGATCGACCATAGCACATCAGGGAGCAGAGAGGACCTGCTCTATGCACCCCGTGCCATGTGCTGTGGAAATGCCAGAAGTGGCTGAGGTCCAGGGGCAGTAAAACCCTATATCGCAATTGCTACTTGGGATAGCAGAAAGGATTTCTGTGACCAGCTGCGGATATGGTTAATCAGGACTCTGCAAGACGGTCCATTTCAGTGACTGCTTGCTTGTATTTTAAAGGAATGAGTCTTCAGCAAACTAGTCTCTGACCATATGGTCCAGTTTAAGTACCTAGATATACTTCATGCAAAATTCTATGTAAAAATCGTATGAAAGATTATGCTAAAAAACCCAGTGAGGGAAAATTAGGGACCGCGTTAGCTAAGGCAACACAACACTCAGCTTCTCAAACTGGATAGTTGGATCTGTTCGATCCAACTTGGCTCACAAATTGACTTCCTAGCCTAATGGAAGTTACTGTATTTACTAACTTAGCTGCTTTTTTTAAAGTAGGAACTAAACCGCCAGCATTTTTTCTTCATCTGTGTTCGTCCAAATTTGAATTTGCAATAGGTCACGTTTTGTCTGTGATGGTGAGCTTCAAGAGGGTCATCTGAAGGAAACAAAATGTTGGTAACTCATGTGAATTTTAGAACTTTTTTGTGCTTCAGAATTGGTGTGAAAATCTTGCGAGGTGAAGCTTTGTACTGAACATTCAATATGCCTCATGACATTTTTTCTAGTGATTTTTTTTTTAATGCTTCTGGAGATGCAGTTTCAGCAGTTCAAGCACAACACAGCAAATGCTAAATATAGACTTGAGTAAAGCGGTTGGTAGTTTTTGTTTTACACAGCTCAGTTTTCTTATCTCTGTGCAAGGGAGACTGGTTTACTTGAAATATACAAGCTCAAGGATCTATAGCGCTGAGTTGATGTTATTGTTTATGTTCTGCTTTTAGAGTTTGTTACCTACTACGGTTTTAGATCTTTCAGATTACTTTAGAGGTCTATTGGAGTCAGCTTTCAGAGGTCACATACTTATGCTTTAACCTTATGTGTTCTTGTATATCGATAACATCTGAAAGCAGTAACATATAAATGCAGCAAATGTGATTTTGGAATATGTGACCCCTAATACAATACAAAATACATGTTTTTCTTGTGTTTTAAATCCAAATTGTGTTAGCTTATTCTTGCAGCAATTATCTTCAAACACAGAAGTGACAGAAGTAATATTTTTATGCATTTACAGGTACTTTATTACAGCGGTCTGTTTCCTTTTAATTTCTTTCTCATTTTTCTGTTCTATCTTCTAACTGTAGTGGCTGTGCTAAATAAAGACCTTGCCACGGTGACTGCTGGGGATGCGTTCCAGCAGGGCCAACGTCATGAAAGGCTCACGTAATGTAAGTGGTGTCTTCCAGCGAGGACTTCCATGAATGAATTGACTTCAGGGAGCGTTCGCTGGAGTAGTTTGCAGATGGGAGTTTTGCGCATGACTGCCTCCTGCACTTTCTTAATGCATTTCAGCTCCCTGCACTGCTTGTCATGTCCTGTTTCAGTATATTTTCTGCTCTTTGTAATTTTCGCATTGGGAGCATAGACATAATGTTGTTTTGTAAGGATGCAGCCAGTTCAGAACTTCTAGATAGGCTATTTATCTCTTCCCATTAATGGATTTCGTTTGGGTGGTTCAAGCTACTTACCTTATGAACAGATGGCCATCAGTCTTCCTTCAGAAGCCAGGGGGATGTTCCTGTGTTCTGGATTGACCTTCTGATGTTTGGCTCAGAAAATAGTAATGCTGAGAACTAAATGGTCAAAGTGTAGAGCACATTTGTACCATACTGTCCTGCATTAACCATAAAATTGGAATTATGATTCTTCAATTTAATTTTAATTGATTTAATGAGATATTTTTATTTGAGGTACTAGAATGGTACACAGGTGCACTACGTGGGAATCCTAAATTAGTGGGACAGTCCCCAACAATTCAAGCAGGAAAACTTAAACTTCCATGCTTCTCTTATTTATGTACATTTAAAGTTACATGCTTACTTAGAAGCTCAATTTCTTGTTGTTTTCTCTGTGACCGAAGATCAGGTTGCACGTTTACTGAAATGCCTCCCAGATCAATTTGGTCACTCAAGCAATGCATTAAAAGTAGAATACTATAGAATGATCTTACAGCCAAAGCAGAGTCACATTACTTTTAGTAAACACTTTCGTCTGAGATAATTTAAGTCAAAAGCAAAACAGTCTAAGGATACTGTGGTGGACTCATAAGTTGTACACTAACCCTGAAGTCCCATGAAACAAATCTGATGGGCACAGTGCTCAGCGCAGACCAGTACAGTCTGCTTTTTGCATTTCATTCATTTTCTACCTTTCTTGGTGGATTGGATTTGTATAAAAAAAGTGTATGCTAATATATATGTTTATTGGTTTAATGTGAAAATGTTATTAGAAAGACTGAAGGATATGAAGCTCGTGATACAAGCCAACTGTTCTTTGCAGTCTCGGGCATAAGAAAACCAGGGAATGTTTTCTAAGGCTGCGAATCCTGCACACTGGGAAGTTCCCAGGAGTGCCACGATCGACGGCTGCTGGCCCTTCTGCATTGTACCAGGGTTCCGAGACATCTGCAGGGGGTGTGCTGGGTGGGTCTGGAAGCGTCCTTTTAAACTGGATTTTATCCTACCAGCATAGAATACCCTGTCATTTTAGGCATGGACCTCTCACTGCTGAGAGAAAACAAAGTACTGATACATTATTATAGTATATGGTATTGGATTATTGTAGAATCAATGTCAGTGATTTTTGTAGAATAGAAGTTAATGGAGAAAAAAATGGGGTGGGGAGCTTAATGAAGTTAATAGTATTTATAGTTAAGGCATGAAATAACTTTTTCCATACAACTTCTACGTATGGGCATATGACAGCACTGAGCTGACTAAACCCAGCACTGGCATAACTCCATTGACTTTACTGAAATTTCATCCCTTTGCAGCAACAGTGGGTTTGGCTCAAACACGAGTGACCAGATAATTTTCTGTCTGGTAATGTTCATAGGTTGTATTTCAGACTCAGAGTAAACAAACCACATATTTCAAGCTATAAGCAGAGAATGATGCCCATTTGAAAGAAATTTCCATTTCCAAGTATTCACACAATGTTGTTTGTATCGCTGGCTGGCTGCGCTCTAGTGTGTTTGGCCTTCCTGTATACAGTCACGTGTAGTTTTAAACACTGTATTTCTCAAAAGTTATAGAATGTGGCAGGGATGTTTATTGCAAAAGGAAAATGGGATTCATTCTTTTCTGTGCCAAGGTGGGAATGGAGCAGGGAACCTCACTGCACGCTCTGATCCTTTGTTTGGAGTGGCTGCATACAAGGGGGGTGCTTTTTGATTAACCCTTGAAGCAGGTAGCTTTTAAACAGGTCAGGCAAAACGCTGTTTTGTGCTTCTAACATAGCAGTTACTTTACATTTGAGGTGGAGTTTAACCTACATAAAGAAGCTTAAAAGATCTGCAAGTTATCGCACAGCAATATCATCCAATGCTTTATGCTTCTGCGTTCATTTGTCTGTGTGTAACACAGAGTCAAACAAGACTGCCTTGAAGTAACTTGTCAACTGTAAAAACTCAAGCATTGCCAGTGCCAGTCGGATTGAAAACCTGAACTGCAGCAACACTGAGGCTTCTGAGGCTTTAGCATAAGTTTTAGCACAGAAAAGTAAAGACAAAAAGTTCAGTATTTTGATAATCCCAAATTGAAAGGGGTGCGATATAGCCATTTCGAAAACAAATTGTGCCTGCCTACTCTGATGACTGGTAGCACAGTTATATCATTTTCTTCATTTTCCTGGTCTTTATGAAGAATACCAAACAATACTCTAAAGCACCAAATTATCTTTTTTTTATTAATTATTACAAAGAAGCCTATAGACTGCAATAGGTCCCAAATATAGCCTTCATCAGATGTATCAGCATCATAAGTGATGTAGAATATCACCAAGAGGTCTCTGTCCTCTCTCTCAAGAGGATTTACAGCTTGCTGTATTGGAAGGATTCTACAAGAGGATTTACAGCTAGACCTACTGGAAAAAAAAAAAAAAGGATGGGATGCTCCTAAAATCAGACTGTGTGTTCATAGAAAGGGAAGGTGACTCGAGCGGGCTCAAGAACAAGAGAACTGGAGAGACTGTAAAAAAAGTGATGCAACCTGAGCAGGAGAAACAATTTTTAAAAAATATTTTTTGTTGAAGTGTTATGACCTGAAAGGAAGTTAGATAAGTTAGTGAGTCTTGCCAAGGCTAGGGGAAGAGGCTTGCTGCTCCAGTACAGGCAGTCTTGCTCTTGATGCAGCCTGGGAAAAGGCAGCCTGCCTGCAGCCTGTAGGTTTTTACATATTCTCTCCATCCCCTCCCAAATCCTTTGTATTTCCCCTTCTTTCCCACCGTCTTTGGGAGAGGAGGGGATGGAGAAAAGGGAAGGTAGAATAGCAGAACTCCAACTTTTCCCCTTGAGAAAAACACACCTGGGAAATTCCTGATTCTCTTCACAAGCTACTGGTTAGATGTCACTGGATCCCACCCCCTGCATATGTTCTGCTTCCTGTGGGATCAGAGTTGATTTAAACCTCTTGGACTTACTTTAAAATCATATGACAAAAAAAAAAAATTGTTTCGCCCATCAGTAATGAACCATGTAAAATCCCTGACTCCCAAGGGTATTCTAGCAATGACATAAATTAAAATATTTTCAGACTGACATTATCAGGTGAAAAATCTAATTCTGAAACCTGAAACATGAAGAGAAATCTGCTATGGTAGCAATAAGCTGCTTGGTTTTATTCTCTCTCCCGGTATAAGCTATTACTGAAAGAGCAGGGCAAGGCGGATTCAAATTAGTATCAATTTGTGCTTCTTTGCAAAAGACGTGCGCTCCCATTTGCTTGTAGAAAAGGCAAAACCCACCCCCATTGCACACACCATGTCTTCTCATGATGCCTGCTTTGCAGATATTAGGTGGCACAGTTCATTGTTAACACAGTGAAAGCTATACTTTTAGTGGAACATTTGAGTCTTTTGTAGGCCAACCGGCCCCTACCAGCAGGGGTGCAGTTTATTAGGTAGGCTAATCTGTTCTTAATTACAGTGCCACCCAGTAGAGTTTAACATCTCACTTGGTAACATACATTGTTATTTTTTGCAAAGCAGAAGGAATTGCTCTAAGGCTTCTTGAAGGCTGCTTAGACTTTGCTAGGACACAGCGTTCAACTGAAAAAGTTGTGGGTGGAGGAAAAGGATTTCTGTACTTAGTGAAGCAATTCAATCACTGAAAATTTGTGATTTTAATTTCAAAGTCATTTGCAATAGAGATGTGCTTGCAGAAATGCTGCTGTTGCTTTTTGATAGAAAGCACACATGCTTGATATCTTAATTAGATAGGGGAAATGGCCTGCATTCTCTTAGAACAATGTTTAGCTATTTAGCGTTTGGGTTTTCTTTAATAATCTTTTAATTCTGTTAACTGTGAAAGCAAGTGTGTAGAATAAATATTGAACGCATTTCTGGCCTTAATCAAAGAAAAATGCTGCTTTCAGAGGTTATGCTTCAGCTTAATTCCATTTAGAGCATTATGTTTTTACTCGGGGAGGAAAAAAACCAAACAAACAGAGATGTGATTTCTTAAACTGGAAATAGATCACAAACCCTTGGGTAAGATGGGCTGCAATTGATGTTAATGAGACAGCATCTGCCTGGTACCAATGCCAAAGCTGTTACTTTCTATTGTTATTTTTCTTTGTTGATTCTGCCAAGAGGGTAGAGTTGGTGTCAGAGGATCATGAGGAAAGAGGTGGGGAGAAGGCTGTACAGACAATAAGAACTTGAGTCCATTCGTTGTCTGGAGCATCACATTTCACAGTAATTATCCAGGGATGCAGGCTGTTTCCAATTACCATTGATTCACACGTAAGGTTACATGAGCTTTCCCTTGTACCATGCTGCCGTTTTCTACGAGTGTCGAGATCTTTAGACCCCTCTTGAGTGGGGCAGTGCCAGAACACAGATTGCCGTGCTCTCTTATCACCCCAAGAGATGTAAGAGGTGATCAGCTAATGCAAGTCACCTTAGTGTAGTTAGGCTCCGGTAGGTGCCGAGGGACAAATGCACGTGGAATGGACTGGAGCCAGTACTACCCACCAGCTCGTAGGTGGGACAACAGAGACTTGTTAAGACGGGGGCCTTGGGATGTCCTCAGGGCCTGCTGCATTGCCATGTTGAGATCCACGCGAAAGTAGGGGTTTGCTTCAGCAGCATTAAATAGCACAAACCCATCCCTGCAGGAGGTCCAAGCCAGGTAGCACACTTTTTCAAGAGGTTTTTGAAAATCTAAAACAAATACTGCTCCTGGTCTAGAACTGTGTACACAAGCAGACTGCAGATGTAAAACATTGCTGGATAGTGAATAAAGCATTAACGAGCTAAATTTATTTATAGAGTAAAACTACTGGCTTCAGTTTGGCCCGATTTCCAGACAGATACACTAAGGTTATTTGTAGTGAAAAAGCTTCACTAATTACATTCAGTTTCTATAAAAATAACTTAAAATACAATCAAAAGGATGAACATGTCTCAGGTTCTGTTATCTGCCTGCTTAAATTTAAGCATTTTTTTTTCATTTTTTCTTTCTGCTGTGAGCAGTAGCACTGTGAAAGCACAGATGCGCCAGCAGGGACACCTTGGAAGACATGGAGCTGCTGTTGGAGGTGATTCAGCCAGACCTACCCCCTTGTGTTCTGCCACCCCCATCTTGGCCTTTTTGTTTGTTTTTTGCCTCTGTGGTATTGTTCACATGTAGACAGGAGATACACAGGAAACTGTGAAGCCTCCATGAACGGCAATCCCAAGCTACACAAAAACACGGCAGGGACATTTATTAGGAGATGGAAGAACTGTTATCACGACACTTTTTCCAGGCATGCAGCTTTCTGGGGTCGTCATATGCCTCTGGATTCTTGCAGCTGGATTACAGGGCAGCATCACAAACTCACAGAACTCGGCAGTGATGAGATAATTTTCCTCCTTGCCTACTGCTAGATGCCTTCCCCTTCTTGATATTCAGCTTCCTCACAGCTCACTGCATCCTCCTGTAAATATGCTAAGCACATGTTTATCCGACAAAATAGCATGCAACAAAAGTTACACGCAGACAAGTCCTTTAAAGAGGTCTTTAACTAAGCTGTTTACATGTTTCTTGGTCTTGAGTGTTTTGCCAGATACTTTAGCTTTTCTTCTTTCTTATATTCATGTTTACCTACCATGCTCTCATAACATTCTTCAGTGTTGAAGTTGGCTTTGGGGTTGAAAGGCTGGACAACTTCACTGAGGTGTTATTAACAATAATTTATTTTCCTGCATTGGTCTTCTACTGTAAGCCAGTATTTGGGGTTGAAAATGCTCCCAACCTTCTATATCGTTCAGAGGACCTTTAGCAACAGTCTGAAGGTTTTGACAGGATCTCCAAGAGTTTCAGTATTTGGGTTTTTCATTCATTATTTAGTAACTTTTTGAAGCCTGTGTTTCTACCACTCTACCTACAAAACAGCTCCATAGTTAAAATGAGCCGGTGAGGAATGCACGTCATATCAGGTCTTCAGTGAGTACGTAAGGACTTTGTATGGATGAGAAAGAAATAATAATATGCAGCATTTCTACGTGCTCATTCCAGTACTTCTGAGGCCTCTCTTTTACTGAGTACATTAGCTAGGCGTAAATAAAATATGACTTGTGCTGAAATATAACATATAACTTTCCAAAGAGATAAAAGCTATTCTGTGATCATCAGCTACTAATTAAAAATGCATCAGGTCAGCAGGAAGTGTCTGAACACAGGTTTTATTTATTGGTTGTGAACGCTTCCACATGAACACGGAGCTGCTCCAGTTTTACCTCACCTCCCTAAGCTGTCAGGTCCACCACACTCTGCAATGCTGCCTAAAGCTGTGCTTTTCTATCTTGGTGGAGGCGGTTTTTGTAATTTTGGGATGGTTACGCTGCAGTTAGAAGCCGTCCAAATATTTTTTCCTTCTCTTTGTTTTCGCCTGACAATGCTGATGGAGTCAGGGTACGCTTGTTCATAAGGCAGCTTACAGCAGGGACCACTGCAGCTGCAAACAGCAGTAACACGGAGGCTGCTATTGCAGAATTATCTCTTAGAATTAGCGAAGTGTTTGGAGCAGACTCACAGCAGCTGGGGGCTGGGAGAAGGGGGGGAAGCCTCTTGCTGGGTTTGAATTCTTGCTGACGGGAGCATTTTGTTTCCAGTCCTGTGGCTTAAACTTTATGGTGATACCGAGGATCTTTTGGTGGAACTGATCATTCAAGTGAATGTTACGATTCTTCTTTCTTTCCACTTCGTTTCCTTACTAAAACAAAAAAGTACTGGGAAATTGTACTGGGAAGGGCACGTACCGGCCTTCGGTATTTCAAATGCTGTAATCCTGGAGTGAGCGTTTCACTTTTATGTACCTATTATCTTTATACCGAATTAAGTGCTTTCAATTAGCTGTTTTCCCTGATGACGGTTACACGCCGTCGCTAACCGGCCCCTTCCCCCATCCCGAGTTAGGCGGGCAGGAACCGCGGGTTCGGCCGGGGGCTCACCCCCGCCGGACAACCTCGGCGGCGGGCGGACGAGTCAATTCACGAGCCCGGGGCTAACGGCAGCGCCCAAACCCCCTCGGCGGGGACCGAGGGGGGCGACCCGCCGCCGGTAGCGGTGCCGCGGCCTGCGGGCCGGACGAACAGCCCCCCGCGGCCGCTCGCCCCGCGCCCCCTCCCCGTGGGCCGGGTTATGCAAGCGGTTCTTCCCCGAGCGGCGGCAGCATCTGCGGGGCTCCCGCCCCTGTCCCCGCCCCGCTCCGGAGAGGCAGGCGGCGGCGGCGGCGGCAGCAGCAGCGCAATAGAGCAAGTTTTGTCTCCGGCGAGGGGGCGGCGAGGTCCCACCGCTCTCCGCGGTTGCGGCCCGGCACCATGGCTGCGGCGCCCCTGGGGCAGGCAGCAGCCCCCTCCGCCGCCGCGGCGGCAGCTCCCCGCTAAACCTCCCCCCGGCCGCCTCTCCCGGCCATCCGGGCCGCGGCCGCCCGCCGGAGAGCGCGTAGCTCCGCGCGGCCGCTGCCGGAGAGCGGCGGGTACCCCCCCACCCTAAGACACGGCCCGGCACCATGTGGGGCGGGCTGCACCCCCAGCTCGGCTTCCGCGGCTACAAGGCGGGTAAGGAGCCGTGACCCGGCGGGAAGCGAATGGAAGGGATAGGGTAGGGAGCGGGGTTTGTGTGTGTGTGTGTGTGTGTGTGTGTGTGGGGGGGGAAGGCACAAGGGCCCCGTGCTGTGGGGCGGGCAGGGCCTCTCCCCTGTCCCGGTTCCTCCCCGGCTCCCCACAGAAACGTCTGAGGAAGCGGCTTCACGGAGCCCGGAGGGGGGACGTGGCGGCGGGGCCTCCCGGAGAGATCTCCGGGGCCGGCCCGACGCCGCCGCCGCCGCCTTGGCCCCTACCGGGACCGAGGAGGCGTCGGCGGCGTCGGGCCGTCCGTCCGGGGGGTTTCGGTGTTTAGTGAGCTGGACCTCGCAGCGGATGATAAAAGCTGAGCTTAACCTACATAATACCTTTCCTTCTTTTGGGCTTTTTTTTTTTTAACCCCTCCGGTTGTGTTAGCACACCCCCAGGCAGAGGCTGGAAGCGCCCTTCGCTTGATGCTTGTCATTTTAAATTTAGACTGCAACAAATCGGTCAAGTCCTATTTTTATTTTTTTTTTTAATTTTTTTTTTTTTAATTTTTTTTGCACCACTTTTCTGTCTCTGGGTTAATTACAGCCTAGTTCCTCCAGGCTGGCCAGGGATACGTTGAAGTTGTGCCCTGGGAGTTGAGCTGTTGCTGGGGGGGGGGGGACACATCCTATCTGGGGGCGATGGGATAACTTTCACCCGTAAAAGCTGTCAAAACCCGGCAGAGGGAAATAGGTGAATTGATTGCAGAGCGCTGCTTTTGGGCAGGTAAGACTTAGGTACGCATTCCTTGGGGGTGCCCTTTTGGGGATTTTGGAAATGTTACCGACTCTATCACCTGCTCGACTCTGGCAGAGCTCCTGCAAACGTTTTGTGATATTTTGATTTATTGAAGTAATCGATCACTGTGGCAGTCTGTGGTTTGGCTCTGCCATTACGAGTGTTGGAATAATTTTTTAACTGTCGGGAGTAATTTTTATTATTTTTTTTTCCCTTCAGAAATTTGGATTCATGTTTTAATTTTGGGATTGCAAAATGTGACTACATAATATGTATACAGTTAGTTGACGTATTTAAATGGCAGGATTGTTTTGCTTTCTACTGACAGGGTTTTTCTTGCAAATACAAGAGCTGCTAAGACCTTCTCGGCAGCTGCCTCAGTCTCTACAAGCAGCCTAATGTTCAGTCCCTATAGTGTGAAAGAAGACATTGTTCCTTTTTTCTGTACTATTATTAAGTTATTAATTTCTATGTATAACACGTTTGCCTTGATGAAGTGTTGTGAGGTTTTTGTTTTGTGTTGTGTGTTTGGTTGTGTTTCAACGCTTCCTGCAGAAGAATGGAGTTACAGTATCTTTGTGCTACAGCTTGCAAAGATACAGGGTATTCTGGACTCTGCTAGGTGCAGAGATTTCAGTTAATTTGATGGCAACTGCGGGAATTCAGGGTGTTTCAATTCTTGATTATTTGTGTTTGGGGCAGGAATATTATAAGGTTTTATCACAAGGGTACACTGGCACTAATTTCAGACCGCTACAAAGATTGTTGATGTTAATTTTGCATTTGGTTCAGAAAACTTTGTGTTGCGCCATTCATTACTGTGTTATCCGTTTTGTTTGGGGTCAAATGAAGTGTTTTAGCACTGTGGTGAATTTGTCAGCAGTTCTCATCAGTCAGTTATTGGATGAATGTTTTACTTTCGCTTGTTTGTCAGAATTCTCTAAGATTTGAGAAGTAATTTTGTGTATGGCTTTTCATTCCTCCCCCATTCCCTCTTTCCTTTGAATACTTAGGGTCAATACGAAGTTTGAAATGTACATTTATTGATAAGCGGTAGAAGTGTAAGGCCGGCAAAAGTTGTAGAAAATTCTCTAACTTGAGATAAGATAGACTAACAGAAGGTGGCGGTTAATTGGAAAGCAAGTAGATAAAGGTTTAACCTTGAGGTATGATCTCTGCATTACAACTTCCAGCATAGTAGTCCCTTCCTTCATCAGCTTTAACTTTGAAAGAGTCGAGAAGCTATTTTGCAGGGTTCTTAATCTTTCTGAAGAAGTTAATTAGCTCCATTCAGGCATTTTAATGAACGGATGCTGGCTACTAAGATCCTGTGCTATTATATTATTGCCAGGTTAGATTTTTGGGTTTTTTTGAGAAGGAAGCTGTCCATGGGAGAAGCACTTTATCACAGAACAGTAGCATCCTACTAGGAAGCAGAAGTTTAAGCATTTATTTTTCAAGCTGAAGGAAATCTTCTTTTGCCAAAATGTGTTTAATTCTTTAATGGCAATTACCTGCTATGGATTTTGACTGTCTTTTAAATGTTGGTGTGGGAGCATAACAGTTGATGACTTCATATTCTTGCTAAGCTGTGTTTATTACTGAAAAGCATTCTAGTTTGCTGGTAGTATTTTAGTTATCTATGGATATGAGTATCTAGAAGTCCTACTTTGTTTGAAAATCTTAAAATTCCCTTACAAAACTAGATGCCCACTGAAGAATTCGATAACTATTTACACGTGGGAATTATCAGATTTTCAGTAACATATGCAAATTAATTCTGATTTGTTTTTAAAATGGAACAGGCAAGGACACTTCTTGGGCAGTATTTAATTTGTGGCCTTCAGTTTTATTCACTCTTTTCAGTTCAATAGGAGTACGTTCTCTGAAAAAAAAAAAAATGTGCTTCTTGTTTAACCCGTGGATTTAACGACAAAGTTTGCTGCTCATGCAAAATAAATTTAGCTTCTCAGAGTCTCAGTACCTGTCCTGAAAAATTAAGTTGCTATTTTTGGAATGTATATGATTGACTTACAGTTGTTCAGTTGTCTTGTACACGTTTAACTTTATGAAAACCTTGCAGCATAGTTTATACCTCTATAAAGACAGTGGTTACCCACTATGCTGCAGGAATTCAAATAACTGCAGTGAAGGACATGCAGGGTTTCAAGCCATTTGCTTATTCATCTAGACCATCATTTGAAATGCACAGTTGGTTAATAACTTCTAAGACTACGAAAATGTTCATTTAGATGTGTTGTTCCTCTGGGGCATGCAGTGAAGTCACTCAGGCTATGTGTGTCCAACAGACGCCTGTGAAAAGTGAAGCAAACACACTTTAAAATGAAATAACAAGTACTTATTACTTTCAGTAAACCGTACCATGTCTAGTCAAGCTTCTCTCCACTGTCCAGTATTGCCAATACTTGACCACTACTGAAATTTGGCCGGTAATAACTGTTTAGTTCGCAAAAGTACGAAGTGGTGAAAACTAGAAGTAAAGTGCTCAAAAGGATGTGATTGGCACTCCTTAAAAATAGTAGCCTGCATCCCTCTGCTCCTAGAGCCCTGGCAATATGATTTGTTCATAAGGCAGATCCCACAAGTTGCCCATGTTCTTGTACTTAACCCTTGTTGGCAGTGAGCGTGACGCAGGTGGTTCTGTCGGATTGTTTCATGGTGTCACAATCAAAGTGTCAGCAGCAGTAAAGTTAAGACCTGCGGGGTGCTGCCTCCTTGGGGTACCCATGGATTTCACAGGCAGGTTCAGGGTGGGAAGGATGGGGACAACAACACTCTTTTTCATCCTTTGGGGTGGAGTGGGGACAGAAATCCAGTGGTTTCGTTTCTGTAACAAGTTTTACCGGTGTTCTGTTGGAGGTCTGTAGCTGGGGGTGTGACAGCTCTTGGGACATCTTGAGAAGGCCAGTTTGTCTTTGCAGGCTACGCGAGGCAATAAATGATGAGTTAGTGTTACCAAGGGTAGGCTTCAAATTGTTTACCGGTTATAAGTATGTATATATATACACTTATAACCATATAGTGTATTGTAAAGATTGATTACCTGAGCTTAAAAATTTAATGTTCCAGCTGCAAGACTGGCTGCTAGAATGGCATTTGCTATCTTTCACAGATCACAATGACGTGAAATGACATTCTGTGTTTGAGTGGTGGTGAACAGGAGTTACTTCCCTTCAAAAACAATGGCTTTTTTTTTTTCCCCTTCCTCCAGGCGGTTCAGTTTTATGGACGTAGTATCCACTCTCGTAACGTGTACAAAACATGAATGTCTTAACTGCTTAGCTGCAAGAAAAGAGTGATAGATGTAAGGATGTATTATATTGGTCTTGGGGGTTAGCAATTGTTCTTATCTCTTGTATGTTAACTGTATGTTCAGCATTTACTGACTGAATATAGACTGGTGGTTTCACTAATTCTGTGCTTTTAAAACTTTCATTAAATGTAGTAATTAGTTTAATGGTTTTTGAGAAGAATGCATGAATTTAAACAGTTTGTGCAGAGTAAGTATGCAGTAAAAAGCAGCCTGAGCCATCACATCTGCGCTAGGGGATGGTGGTGAAGGAAGTGCTAGTTAGGGTGAGAGCACCAGTAGCTTCTCCAAAGAACACCTAGGATTTATGTCCACCAAATATTGCTTGTTACAGTTGGAAATTATTTATGCTAAGATTTTAGCCAGGCATTTAATACCTGTTAAAGAACCCGTGCATCTCAAAACATGGAAAAGTTGCCAAATACAGTACCAATGCACGTTGGTAAGAATAGCTGAAAGCCTCCTAAATCAAATAGCTCTTTCATGACTTGAGGTTGTAGCCGGAGGTGATCAACTGCCATTGTTGGAAGCAAAGCCTGTTTGTTGTAGGCAGGTTAGTTAAGGAAAGGACGGATAGTACTGCACTTGTTCAGTATCAGCTATTCTGCCTTCTGTACTCTTTGGGTGCTTGTTTTTATCATATAACTTGCCTGTGGTTTAATAGTTGGGGAGTTAAACTAATTGTCAATTCCCGTGCTGGTTTTTGTTTTTTTTTGCTGAAAAAATGCTGACTTCGTTGTAGTTGTTAGTAGTCTCTCAGATGTCCAAATGTGTCTTGAAATTATACACTGACAATAAAATAGTCTCATTGCAGTTGTAATTACCTTTAAAACGTGTTCAGTGTGTTTGCTATGTGATTCAAAAAAGAGCCTTTCTTACTGACTTCTCTGGCGGGCTGACCTTGGCTGGCTGACAGGTGCCCACCCAGCCGCTCGCTCACTCCTCAGCGAGAGGAGAGAGAAAATAGGATGGAGGACAGGGAGATTGCTTACCCGTTGCCATCAGGGGCAAAAGAGACTTGACCATGGGGTCAGTCCGTGGCAGCTCTTCCCCATGCACCTTCCTCCTCACGCTGCCTGCTGCAGCCTGGTCTCTCCTGGGACTGGCAGGGAATTTCTCCTCAGGTGCCCAGAGCTGCTGCTGCTCCTCCTGCTCCCCTCCTGCTGTCATCTCTGGGCTCACAGGGCTATTTTTCACACTTTTTTCCCCTCACTCATCGCTCCCGGGCAGTGTTTTGCCTTTCCTTAGACAGGCTTTCCCTGAGGCACCACCATCTTGTCTGGGGGGCTGAGCTGGGCCCTGCGGTGGCGGGGTTGGAGCCGGCTGGAACCGGCTGTGTCCGGCTCGGGGCAGCCCCAGCCGCTCCTCACAGGGGCCGCCCTGCAGCCCCTCAGCTGCCAGCGCCTGGGCACCGGCACCTCGTACATCTTCTGAAGAAGGAAGCCTTTATGATTTGAGTATTTCTTCTGGTAGACCTGCAATAATACTATATATAGTCCTTAAGTTCGTTCCTGCCAACGCCGGGGGAAGGTGTGGGAAGGTGTACTGAAGTGTGAGAAGATTCTGCTTTCTGTCTTAGGCTCCCACATGGGAGTTTCTTGCCGTCTAGGGCTGGTTGAGGAGGTTCTAAATGTGGCACGTGGGAGACTGCAGGCCGGCTGCAGAGAATCAGAGGCAGATGGCTGGAGAAGAGGAGGAGAACTCGCAGCAGAGAATAACTTGTGTAAATACGCTCACAAGTACACCTAGGTTTGTCTTAGTCCTGACTGATCATCCTTCGTGTGCCCTGGAACTGCTGACCCCCGTGGAATCATCCCTGAGGCTGTCAGCTTTCCCCGGGCACCGTTATCTGCAGTGTCTGGCTTGGTTGCCTGGGCTTGAACATGCTATTGATTGCACAGCTACGCTCAAGTGACCTATTTCTCCGCGGCCAGCCATGCCGTAAGTGGCACCACATCTTTCTGTCCTCATTCCCCAGGGATCTTTGCTGGTTTTTGAGAATCAAATGGCCCCTCTGTAAAAGGAGGCATTAACACAAATATAAGAAAGGCGAATGTTGAGATTTCTTTTGCTTTTTTTTCTTTCAAGGTATGATGGTCCCTGAAATGTGGAAAGATGTGACAGGTAAACTCCTCCTTTTTGCCTGAAGGGGTGTATGTGGGTCAATTGCAGGGCACAATGCCATTTTACAGCTAAGATAATCTAGTGAGTAGTTGCTCCCGCTCTTCTGGATACCTCTGCTCATGTATCCTTGCTGCTTCCTATGTGCCTTCTCTAGCACTTGTTCAAACTTATGTCAGGCTAATTCAGGGAGCTGGACCAGGAGAATACTAAGGTTAAATAAATATCGAAGGGGGGATTTACAATTGCCTGATGCCAGAGTGAGACATGGCTGGAGGAAGCATCTATGCTGGTGTCAGGCGGGTGCGGAATACCTGGGGTCAAATAGGCTGGCTCTTCAGTCAACTGATGACTAGTGGAAAAATCTCAGAGCGCAGTCTTGCTATGCCACTGCTGATGACATCAGGAAGTATATAGTTAATCCTCAGACTTACTGTGAAGGCCAAGGAAGATTAAGATAGAGGATCAGGAAAAAGTGACATTAATTCCACTGGACAGTGGAGCTTCCACCAGTTAGTGGACTCATGTACAGGGTGAAATGGGTCAAGGATAACGGATAATGACTGGAGAGGTAGTAGGAGACTATCTCAGTCTTGCTGAAGAAGGGCAGTGCAAGTTGTGTCAAGGAAAAGTCCTGCTGCCTCTTTATTGATTAAAATACCTAAAGTAGACTTAGCAAATGCAAGTGGAAAAGCAAATGATGCTTTTCAAACTCTCAACTTCCTAATATGTTAAGAGACCGGTGGTGTCAGATTCAGACAAGAAACATTCTTGAATCGTCCTGGAGTCAGATCTGACATTCCTTATAAGGTATCCTTATGTTTTTAATGTCTGCTTTACTCCTTTTGTAGCATAGTTTGCAGAGGCTGTGGAAAGCTGCAACTTTTTCAAATGTTTCAGAATAAATAAGACTTTTTAAAAGTCTGGATTTCTCTAAAAGATGGTATCTTCTCTCTTGAATGCCTACTCTACAGCAAAGCTATTTAAACCTTTTGGAAATTCTAAACCTTTGGGGATGTTCTTACAGTTGAGAATTAATGCTTTGTATAAAAGTTCAGTGACTAGCATTGATCAAAGGCATGATGTTTCTCAGCATAATAAGAAAACAAAGTGGGAGTATAGTGACGCAGCTAGAGGCACTAAAAGGCATTGAAAATACCTTTACTTAAAACTTTATCACTTTTGCTAGAGACTATGGAAAATTAAGCTAGCAGTTGTGATCTTAATCTCTTTCTGTTTACTTCATTATCTGAAATACCAAACTGATTGAACAAGGGCATTTGTGTGGTTGGTAGAATTATTGTAATGTAAAATTTTACATCAGAAGTGATTGTAGTTGGGAAGATGGAAACACAAGAGGTACTGTTTTTGACTGGAAGTATCCTAGGTAGGGTTGAGGATGTACAGTATGAAGGATTTACTTTTTTAACTACTGCTCTTTCTTTCTAAATTCCAGGGTACTGTCCTTGCTTATATTGAATAGGTGTGAGTGGAAGTTGAGAAGCTGAGCTTAGGGAAAAGTTGTGCCTTGTGACGTGAGTACTGAAAGTTTGTAAGGAAAATTTCCTAAGGACTGAAGTGAAGCCAGAATTTCATCCTTTTAACCCAAATGTAACAATGTGGGAACTCACGTGATGTGCATACTTCTGTTAGCATGGGCTAAAACTGTAGTCTGGAGGCTCTGATCTCTGGTACGTCCATATTAAAATATATGAAAAATATTTTGAAAAATGATGGAAAAAAATCTGTCGTTATACTTGAGCAAAGTGTTTCAGTGAAACTTTTTTTTTTGGTCTCTGTCTTCACCATTTAGTATAGTGTCAAGGGTATCTTTAGATCTGATATCTGATTACAAGGAGGAGATAAATTATGCTCATGTTTGAAAAAAGTAAGACTGCTAGACTCCTTTATTTGATCCACTTTGGTAAGTGTGGGAACTGCTTAAAACCATTTAGTATTTTTTGACTCATTCTAGCAGCTGTGATTACTTCGCTTTTCCCCATGCATAGAGGAGATTGAATTAACTCCTTAAACAGAAAAAGGGAGGGCAAAGCTAATCCCGTAAGAAAAATGTTAGAACGACAAAGAATTTGGAGAAAAACTTACCCGATCATAGTTTTGAATGCCAATAAAGCTAAGCTGCAAGAAGGGCTGAAACACAGATGATAATCTGTGATCACTAGCTCTTTTTTTGGTAGGAGAAGGATTCGGCTGGTCACCTACAAGTGCACAGCTTTTTAACAGACCCTAGGAGCTGTCTGCATGTCCTGAGGGCTCGCTGTTCGAAGTTTATATTAACTTTAAGCTTAACTTAATGTGTTTATTTTCTTAGACATTCCCCTCTTCGTATTCTAAGTGATAAACTTTCCAAGTTTAAAAGGTAGCCTTCTCCTCTGCAGTTACTATGTGGAAGTGAATGGAAACTAAGAATATAGTTTTGTGTTTCTGTGGGGTGAATAGTGCATTGAGTCCGAAGACAAAGAGGCAAGCCAGCATAGCAGGCATGAGGTAATATACGTAGTCTGTGTGCCAAACATTAAATAAGAAACATCTGCAGTTTGTATTTTGAAGTTCTGTTTTATGCAAATACTCTATCTGGAAGCGGAAAACTCACAGGAGTGCCATCAACAACTGGACTGAATTCCTGTTCTTGCTCCTGTCAGTGATGAAATAAAAGCAAACCTCTTTCTTGCCTGACAAGTGTAGGAATTTCATCATTGGGTTGATATTAAATAACTACAGCTAAATGCCATCTGTATAAAAATTATAAAGTGTGTTTGAGTTCTTTTTTTACGTACTTTCTAGACTAGAAATCGGGGAGACCAAGTCCGTTAGTACATACTGTGTCAGTCTAAGGATTTTGCTGCCTTTTTAGCTAGCAGAATGCTGTGTTGAACATGACTTTCTGCTAGTTGAACAGATTTTGTCCTCCACAGTGAAGCCAGCAGAGATTTATGCCTATCTCGCTCCAGTTTAGAATCTGCCTTAATGTGCAATTTGGCAGCAGGGATAAATCTCGTTACTAGTAGTTGCTGCTAGGCATCAGAAGTTTGCCTTTACATGCCCACTCCTTCCTTGGCACTGCTTCTAGTCTGACCACTTGCTGAGCCAGTTTAGGAAATCAAATTAGCAGATAACCTTTTTTGTAAGTGGGGACAGTTTGTTCCTGAACCACTTTCTGCAGGGTCTGGAGTGGCAGGGCTTGTGCTGGGGAAGCAACAGCGAATATGTGTCTGGGAAAGGTGACCAGCCTTTCCGTAGCAGCTGACCACGAGATCCAGTTAGCTCTAATGTCAAACAGCATTCTCAGCTCAAACCCATTTTAGCCAGCGGCATAAGCTGGCCAGCTGGACTCTTTGATGGAAAGTCAGAGCTGGACACCTCTTACTTTCTATGGACCCTGGTGCAGGGGGTTGAAAGAGAGTGAGTTACGTGATTATGTCTTTAACTGCCATAGCAAGATTCTCTAAAGCTCATTTGTCAAGTTAATGTATTTATTCTTCCTAGCTTCCATTCCTTCTTCTAGATTGCATACTTCCCTGCATAAGAAACCATGTAACTTCTTGTTGGACAGTGCCATACACTTTTGTACGGTCATAAAAAATTGTAACTGGTGAAAGTTCACACTGAAATACTGTTTTGCATAGAAGACAAAGGTTTTATAGCTGTAATTATCTATGATGGGAGAGTGTACATTTAGCCATTTCTATGGGGAAAAAAACAAAACCAAAATGGTTTAACTTTATTAAGGAATTTCAGAGGCAAAAGAAGCTGGAGGTTTGGTGACACAATCTACTTAAAATTTATCTCTCTTAAGAAATTGGAGCACAAGTTTATATTCCTTAAAATACGACTCTAGTTGGGCATTGATACTGCCTGTTAGGTGTATGTTTACTGTGAGGATTGTATTTTGAGAGTTTTCTTCTTTGGGTTTCTCTCTCTTTCTCCTTTATGATGTTTTTCTCTCTCTCTAGTAAGAGAATTCTTTTGCACATGAATAGTATAGAGGACAGGCATGGGCCTTTGTATGCCAGGCAGTGTGTTATCAGGCTGTACAAGTAAAAATGCCAGTAAAAAGGTCTCTCTCTCTCAATATTCTGCTTAAACTGTTGGATTCCTGCTTTTCTTTTCCTGCTTCCCTCTCTATCTGTGCATTTTTGTCTTTCTTCATAATTTAGGATTACTCTAATCAGTTTCCAACTGAAAAACTAGGAGGACTTAGGTAAATAGCTCACAGGCTCTGTCAAGAAAGCACACTGAGAAAGGATGTGAGTCCTCAGGATGAATCATACTTTAGCTATCTGACATTGTAAAGTGCTTTTGAGAAACTGAAATGTAAAAATTCGGTAGTTAGGGTTGTCATTTCATCCCACTTTGCCCTGTTCCTTTTTGCACTCAGATTAAGCTGTATCATCCACCTACTCTCAGTTGCATTCATGTGAGGGGAGGGACTAGGACCTTCTGGTACCTCAGTTCATGGCCAGCTGGTAGAGCGGTGGGCTTCCACCACCTCCAGAGTGTTTGTGAAAAGGGTCCTGAAACTGTCATCTGGCCATCTTCCCTGAAAGCATTAGAAACCCTCCTTTACCAGAGTACTGCTCATCTCGGAAGACAAGATGATGTATTGTAGAAGTGGAACTTGTTTTGGAGGTTTGTATTAATAAAGGTTGTAATTTCTTTTGCAAAAGGATCATAGAGATGTAGCGCACCTAGCAAATATTTGTCTAGGTGTCAGGGTTGGGATGCCAGTTTTTTTAACATTATTTTCAAGAGTATGTATTTATTGTGTCAGGATATTGGATTGAATCCAGCTTATCTTTTGCTTCACCTTTAATTGAAACAGGAAGCTCCTGTTGCACCATTATAAGACTAAGAGCTTTTTTTTTTATCTGTATAAGTATGTTAAAGTATGACATCTGCTCTTGTGTCTACTTTTTGGAAAGGGTTTTTTTTTGTGTTTTAAGTTCCCCTCCCTTCAGCTGTAAAAAAAAAACCCAAAAAACTGTTGGCAAAGAATTGTCATGCACAAAACATGCACTGAAGTGAGATTTTTCTTTAATCTTTCAGCAATGATGATCTTGCAGCTATAATAAATAAACATAAACGTCTTGCAACTGAAGTAAGTTTTATTTCTACAATACAGCAACCAGCTCACAGAGAGACTGTGGGTTTTTCTGTAGACTTTCCCTTTTGAAGAGATGTGTGGTTACTTGGCTTATGGGACAGGGAGAGAGCACAAAAGAGGCTGCGAATCCTTGAAGGATTTGTTACGAATGAGTGGGGGGAATTGCAACTGGGTTAAGTTCAGAAATGTCAGGGAACTATATGAGCAGGCGTGTCAGAACCTGGTTGAAGGTGGGTTGATGTCTTTCAAAATACTACTGTATGATGTTCCAGGATAAGTAGTAGGGTTTTGGGCAAAGTTGTTGATGGTGAGGGTGAACCAAATAACTTCCACAGTGTTTTTGGGCTGAAATGCTGACTCTCCTTGAAAGAGCTTCAGGCAGGCTTCAGTGCCATCGTGGCATGAAATATTATTGTACAGCCTGGTTATATCTGTGATGACTAGATTGAGCTTTACATGGTTGTCAGTTTTGATAGTGCGGTAGTGAGACTTCCCCTTCAGAATTCTTTGTCTGTATAAATTTGCACTGGTTGTCGCGGGTGATTCACTTCTAGCCACAATCTATGTCAAAGTCATAGTGTGGAGTAGAAAAATCGGTATCCTTAAGTAAGCACATATAGGCTGTGAAACCAAGTTAAGTCTTTTGCTCTTGCTTTTCATTTCAGCATCTAGGTAAAATAACAGTATCATAGCTGTCACTTAAAATAATACTTTTTACATTCAAGCATGTTAGAGGTATTTTAGGAACCAAATATAAAGACCGTGGTGTTATTATTTTGTGTACGTAGATCATGTGAGGTCTGTGCATACCACTGAAATTAGAAGTGGTAATGATCCAGAATTAACTAGGTGCCTTCCTGCCAGCAGTAGCTGACAGCATTCTGTAATACACAGAAAAAGATACATGTTTTTGTCGAGTGAAATTTCAACAACTGTTGTCTTTTAATAAATAATCTGCTTCCTGCCCTTCATATACTTAGTTGTTAACTGATCCACTTTAAGTGCCTAGGCTGGGAACACAGCACTATGTTGGTATATTTAACTGGCCAAATTCAAGGATGCAGTCAACTGTTTGTATAAACAAGGCTCCTTCTGGGATTCGTTTGGGATTGTGGATGTATTTTATTTGCTATGTTGTTGGAAATTATAGCCAGGTAGGATGACACTACTTTTCTTTCTCTGCTGTTAAATCCTATGAAACATAGATTTTTCTGACCCAGTTAGGAATGATTATAGTCAGATGGTAATGTACAATTTAGCAGCACCAATACCTATAAGAAATTTTTGCTTGCTTCCCTCACCCTGCTCTGTATTCTGGGCAGATGGGCAGTAGCTGTGGATTGGCAGGTTTGAGATAGAGCAGCAGGGTAAAACTGGCTGAGCAGTGTGGGGACTCCTGTGTATCTTCTCCCCCTCTTAGGCTTGGTTCATTTAGGATAGGCAGTTTGCTGTGTGAAAGATCGTTCATTTACAGAGAGCTGTTGAAAAGGAGATGGGGAGCATAGAACAGGGTGCATGGCAATTGGTGATTCTTCAGGACTTGCTCTGAAGGTCAGTTTCAAATAATGAAACTAGTAAAGGAATTTTTAAATATTGACTTGGACTAATGAGGTCTATAGGGTCTTATTTTCTGGGTTATGTTTCTTATTGGAGCTTGTGTAATTACCTTTCCTCAATGATAGGCATGGGATCTGCTGTCTGACACTTTGAATTGGGTACACATGACTTACTGTTGAGACTTCTACTGAGTCCATCTCTACTGTCATGTTGCACTCTTTTTGGACGTTTATGGGAGTGGGTTCAATTGGCTTTGAAAAGCTCTTTTTCATATAGATGGTTTATTTTCATAAAGGCTTTCTGTTGTGCAGAATCACCATTAGGTCAGCAAGGTAAAGCAATGATGCAGATGCATCAGGAGACATTAAAAAGTGTAGACTTCTGGAATATGTCATTAGCTATCTTAAAAAAACCCAAACCAAAACGCCACATGTTTAGTGTCAGGAATTCTGTGGGAGGCAAAGAGAAAGAGTTTCTTGAAGTGATCACATGCAAGCGTGTTCTTTGGGGTGTCTGAAATAGGTCAAAAAGCACAGACTGTTTTCCTATTTGGTTCTAAAACAGCTTTCTTCCTTTGGACGTATCCCTTTTAAATCCAGAGGCTGCTCCTCTGAACAGTAGAAGCCTAGTGAGTGAGAAAATGAGACCGTTCCCCCCACCATCGCAGCCCCCTTCCGTGCCGTATAGGATGGCTGTAAAGGAAAAACGTGATCCTGGTGATGGCACCGTGGGCGCATTCCTCCTGCATGCAGCCAGCTGTGCATTGCAAGGGATGGTGAGAGGGAGCACCTGAGTGAAGAGACTCTTCTGGAGTCCGGAGCATGGTGTAGAGAGACTTGAGTATTTCTCTGGAGAGCCAGATGGGATCTGGGAAGCCTGTGCCGAGCCAAAGCTAATAAGCTCTTGCTGGCCTCATGCTCATCTGTGTGTAGATGTGCATGTGTACCAGCACTTACCTCTTCCAGGCCTACCAGCTTAAGAATCAGGCTTTATTTAAAAATGCTGTACTGCCCCTGGATGCAAAGGTGCTCCAGAAAATGTCGTGTTCATTTTGTCTTGTGACAACAAGTCCTTCTGGACCTACGCTTCAGCACCACAGTTGGGGTGTGGTGTGTCCCCAAGCTGTCTGTGTGTAGGTGTAAAATTCAGAGTAGGTTATAGTAGGGTGTTTTGTGATGCTTTTCATTTCCTCAACTTAGAATACCTATAGAGATCCTGGTGGGAATTACTTTGTGCCTCTCAGCACGTTAGTCCTTTTTGTAGAGTCTAGTTGTACTATGTTGTTGCATTTCTTGGGGTATGTTGCAACAAGCACCATGTGGATCATGAGAGACTCTGATGAGATGTTTGGAGAATCTTCTTTGCACTGGGGGTGGTTAAATGCTGGAACAGGCTTCCCAGAGAGGTGGTGGAATCTGTGTCCCTGGAGGTGTTTGAGACTCAGCTGGATGTGACCCTGAGCAGCCTGATTTAATTAGCTTTGCTTTGGGGTGGGGGTTGGACTAGATGACCTCCGAATGTCCTTTCCTACCTAAATTACTCTCTTGTTCTGTTATATTTTTAGCTTTTATTACTGAAAGTTCCATCAGAGTTAAAATTCTCTCTCCTTTTTGGGGGTCTGCATATGGATGGTTGTAGGCTCACCTACTGAACACTTGTCCAGCCAAAAGGTCTAAAGAGTTTGACACTTAATGCTCTGTTGATTTAATGTGCAGTAGGTGGTAGCATTATCTTTTAACACTTGTTTAGTGCTATAAAAGATGAACTGTCACCAAAGAGTTGTATTGTGGAGAACAGCATAATAAAGGGTAAATGAAACTGAATTTCTCTTCTATAAATGTATTATAAATGTCTTCTAAATCAGAACTATCTCTGGCTTAATTAGCTTAGGCTCCCATAAGTCAACTTTGCTCTTGCTGGAATAGCTCGATGCAGCTTGAGAAGCGTGAAGTGGAACTCCTGTGTAAAGTAGACCTATTTAGAGGGAGGGATGGAAGGAAAAATTACTGCTCCCAACGCAGCCAGAGTGTTTAGTGAAAAATGTGCTGGGTGGTAGGGGGGGAAGAAACATCCCAGTTTCCTGCTAGCTGTATGCGAAACTTATCACATTTCAGTATGTTAGATGACGACACAGAGAGGATGGTATGAAGAACGACACCCGGAGTAGTATTTGCTTAGGGTCTTGGCTGGGATCTCCTTACAGGGTGTGACTGGTGAGCCACAGGTGAGCCACGGGCAATTGCGTTTATGTCTGGCTTCTCTGGTCTTCTGTTCTGCTACCTTACCCTGGGACTTGAAAGCCACTCAGTGGAATAATTAAAAGTTAATAGTTTAAGAGTTTGGGGAAGAAAAGCAAAAAGTTTAGGGAAGAGAAGAAAATACATTGCAAAAGGTATGGCTAAAGTAGAATGACGGGGAAGGAAAAAAAGGTAGGAAAATGTGTTAAAGGGAAAAAGAGGCAGTGATCTCAAAGAAGAATGTAGTTGAGACAAGTGAGATGGACAGGCATATCTAAGACCTCCAAGAACCTACTTACAGAAAGTAGATTTCCTTAGATGTCATGTTACAGTTAAATAGTGCACACAGTAAGGAAGCACGTACTATATTCATGAGTTTACAAGTGACTTGGCAAGCAGCTGTTACCACTCTGGCTAGTAGGTCTAGTGATTTGGCTGCTATATGGGGAGTATGTATGTACCCATATATGTGTGTGTGGGTTATATGTGCATACACATATGTATTCACTTTTACATCCTTTTCTGAACTATTTAATTTACTGGGAAACAAGTACAGCTGGAAATAGCAATGATCTGCAGATGTCATTGCAGAGGCAAATTGCTCTTATGAATTTAGATGGACACTGCTGAAAACGTTTAAATAACCTAAAAATAACCACATGTCGCATAAGAGACATTGTATGTGAACTGATACTTCTAAATGAGTCATTTCCTGCTGAAAGTGTTCTGCAAAGCCAACTGCTAGAGGGGGTGTATGTATGTGATTATATATAAAATCAAGTGCAGGCCATGCTTTTTTCCAAGGTTCTTTATGTGGCTCTGCTGGTTTGGAGTGCGAACATGGTGATCGGTATTCTGCCTGTAAACAATGCTCAGGTTTAGATATTGGCTATTGGAAATTGCAGTGGTTCTCTGGGGTTGTACTCTGTAGGGCATTTTCCTTTGAGACTGACTATAAAGTAGGCCACACATTCTCAAAAATTCCTCAGTCAGAGGAATGATTTGCTGCTCTGAATTGTGCTTTAAAACTTAGTATTTTAAAGATTGTTTAAATAAAATTAAAAAAATGGCCAAAATGAAACAATCTTTTGATAACTGAAAACTATTGATAACAGTGAAACATAATGAGTTACTTTAGCGATCAGTGTTAACAATTTAATGACTGTATTTAACTGTTCAAATCTTCAACTGGTTTCTGTTCTAAAATTCATTCATCTCTCTGACCTGTTTTTAGACGCTTGCAATGCAAAATTCTGCTGTGAGTTGAGAATCAATTCTAGGATAGGAATCATATGATAAATATCTTGTTAAAGTTAGTGCAAGAACAGTTTAAGAGTCATGTGTTTAAATAAGAAAAATGTATTCACTGGAACTTCTTGAGAAGCTTCCACCTAGCAAAAGTATTTTAATAAAAAAATAGCCCAAAACATTGGCACAGAGTCTGGTTCAAACCTGAACTGTGAAACATAGGATTCAGTTTTCATCTTGATCGGTATTTTGTTGTTGACATCTGTACTGTATCTGTAATGACAGACTTCTGGCTTCCTTCTTTATAGGCTCAGATTATTCCTCAGTGGGATGGTTACCTGGTACTGAATCCCTGTGGCAGTCCACAACCATTTCATCAAGCAGTCAGAGCAATCCTGTCAGAAGACACAGTATAGCTTCCGACAGCGGGGACACTGGGATTGGTACCTCCTGTTCTGATAGTGTGGAAGGTGAGTTGACACTGTTCAGTTTTGGATGTTTCTGAGGGAGAAACGATCCAAAATGTCTCAAAGGTATGTTGCCCAAAATAATGGTACTTTTCCAA
Source organism: Larus michahellis (assembly GCF_964199755.1). NCBI lineage: Eukaryota > Metazoa > Chordata > Aves > Charadriiformes > Laridae > Larus > Larus michahellis. Next base: position 76,824,097 of record NC_133898.1, read on the forward strand.
AGCTGTTTAGCGCGTGCAGTTCTTTGTTTTCCTGGCTGGACCAAGTAATTGTTTTGGTGGGATTAATTAATTTACTTCTGCCTGAGTTGTGTGCATTAACTTGCATTTCTGCCACAAAGCCACTACTTGTGTTAGATCTTTTGATAATTGCAGTTACAAGAAGCACCAGATTTATACAGAGAAGTAATATCCCATACCACAGTACTTGATAAACGAGTGGTAAAAGCAGAAAAACTTTTGAGGGAGTTAATGAAAAGACAATGCTTTCTGGTATTTATTGTGTGTGTCAGCAAAGAAAGCTTACTCGTTGGGACTGGGAGGAAAATGGGGCGTGTTGTCTTCTCATTTCTTTCTTCTGGTGGGAAATATGTTTACGTTTTATTGCATGGCATTTGACACATAATCAAAGATCTTTAAGGAAAATCAAATAAATCTAAATCATGATTACTCAAAGTTGATCTTATCAGGGAGGGGTTCAGCCTCTATGGTAGCAGTATCTCCATGACATTGGTACCCTCCCTGTGGAATGTGTCACTAGAACTAAGCCTGAATGAGAGACGAGGCAGTAAGCTTGAGGTTTTCTTCTTGCACAGCCTTATTTCTCAGTAAGGTTTTTCAAGACTAAGGTAATAACAGCAGGACTGTGATATACTTTTTTCCAGCGCCTTTCTATGCCCAGTAAATTTTTCAAAAGGGGTAGCTGAAATGAGGAAGAACAGGAAGAATTAGTAGAAATGAAGTAAGGAATGCTGAATCAATGTAAGAGACAGAAGTCTCTATAGGGGGGCTGAGCATTCCTGAGGAGAGGTCCGAATGCCTCAGAGTTAAGTCTGTCAGGCCTCTTTGCGCATGAGGAAATCCTTTCCAACCTCTTCCTGTTGCATCTGTCAGTTGGAAAGGAACTCGGTAGGAGAGTCCTCATAGCTTTCTTTCTGCTCACTTTCATTTCTGAACCTTTATTGACTTTGGCAAAATAAAGGTTTTACTCAAATTCTTGGGTGTAGAACTGAAATAGTAAATGGTTATTAATGCAGAAGTCTTATTGCCTTTTTTTTTAATATAAAAGAGATGTAGGGGGAGTAAAGCTTTCTCATGGTGTATGTATATAGATTTACAATAAGTCTCACCCAAGTCTTGCACAATAGTATTTTAAGATGCAGCATTTGAATTAAAAACATGCTCTCCCCTCCCCCCTCCTTTGAGGGCTTCTCCATTTGAGGGGTGGGAGGAAGGAGAGGAAATGAAACAGCACCTCCTCATCAGATGTCCTCCTGGCTACAGAGGAGAACAGAACAACTGTTCTTGGGGGTGGGGGGATGATGGCACACTCATACAATCGCAGGTTTGATAGGCATTTGTTAACAGTTAATTAATAACTCTGTCCATTTGCATGCTTTTAATAGATCATTGTTATGAGCTGCTTTAGAGGTTTCTCAAAGTAAAATAAAGAGCAGAAAAGTTGCAAAACCAGATAGTTCATGAAGCTTGCGCCTCTGGCAATGCTTGACAATGGTCAGTTCTACTGTATCCTTAATGTTATTGATTTCCTGCCACCTTTTTTGAAAAACTTTCAGTATCAGAAAAGAAAATGTTAAAGAAAAAAGGAGGGAAACCTAAACGTAAAGTGAAAGTTAATGGAAGGAGGGGAGCATATGACAGGTTTGGAAACTGAATGTACGCGTACGTTTTTAGTGGAAAGTGCTGTTGCCTATGATATTTACTGATCTGCATCTCTTGAGCTGCCCCCTCCCCACATCCACGAGGAGAGAAGAGTATCATTGTGATCTGTGAGACTGCCAGGCCAGACTGGTAATTGCAGAGTTGATGCTGGCCATCTGCTCTCAATGTGGTGCTTCGGAAGAAGCCCTTGGGGATTTTTCAGAGGGGAATTTTTTTCACAAGTCAGCAGATCATTACAATTTTTAACAATGCTTAGAGAATGAAATGTGGCCTTGCTATTTCCTTTCTATTATGCCTACTAAAAATAAAAACCTTATTTTCAGAATTAACATTAACATCTACTATAATTCTGGAAGTTGCAAATGAACTCATTTGTACAGATGTGTAGTTACTAGTAAATATGCTGGTGCAGGGAATGGAGCTTAGATGCATTTAAAATCTGTTTTTACTGGTTTTCCTTGCATCTTAAGTGTTCCTTTAGATTCATCTTCTTACTCATACTTCATTCCAGGAGCATTTGTTCTTTTTGAAAGTCCAGGGTTTACAGAATAATGCCAAGTAGCTCTTGTGTTTGGCTTAAAGCTCTACCGTTTGGAGGGGAGATGTGTTTTGACAAAGACAAGAGAAAGAGAAATCTTTTATGTCAAAATGTGTTCAGTTTGTTGTCTGTATATTAGGTTGTGTAAAGGTAGGAAAATTAGGAAATGAAATAACTAGTGGACTTTCATTGTTGAAATTGAGCAATATTGATGTGCACTGGGGGAAGCTGAATAGAGAAATGTAGAAGCTGTAAATATGGGTATGTTAATTTGGGTAGAATAGATATAAATCTTTTAATTCAGACTGCTCTTAATTTAAGGATAAAAAGGCATTAAAAAAAAGGCAGTTAATGTGGCTGGGTGTTTTGTTTGTTTCCTGTCAGTAAGTGGTTCTGGATTCAGATCAGCTTTTGAGCGAGATAAAAATAATTGCTGTATTCTGTATGGAGGATGAAAAGATTTTGGTACGGTCTTTTGCAGGTTCTTTTCTTTTTAAACTTACCTCTGCTTGTAAGTCAACTCTGTTATTACTGTTCTCAACTTAATGTGTACAAGACTGACTGAATAGTTTCCTTTTGGGCATTGACTGCAGCTAAGTCTTCAGAAAAACCTCATACTCTCTGTTAAGAAATACGATGGAAGTGAAATGTAGAGCCCTATGAAACTGTTTTAAAATTCCTGCATTTCTGGTAGAACCCTGGTTGTCTTCAGGGTGAATCATGTGGAAGAAAAGGTTTTAGTTGGTGGCCAACAACTGATCAACTATTGGTGAAGACTATCTGAATGGGCTTGTTCTTGTTTTCCTTCTTACTGGCAACTCTGAAATCGGCAGGCATAACATTTGTGGCTTATGCTTATAGGGACAAAAGACAGCTCCCAACATTAAACATCTAACAGTTGTGCTGTGTATAGGTCTTTAGGTTTAGATTGTCTCTTAAACTTCAGGCTTTGACCAAAAGATTGTTACTATTTTAGAACTGAGGCTATAAGAGGAAACAAAGTTAAGGGGGGGTGGGTAGCCTCTCTTATAATGAAAAACTACAGGTATAAAGTTCTAAAAACTTTCAGTGACAAGATTTTTGTATCTTATCTTTGTGCAACTCGGAAGTCTTTCAAATGGAAGCAGATTGTGGTAAACTTCTAAATTTTGACTTCTCTAATCCTCTGTCTACGTTAAATGCATGTCTAGATTGAAGTGCATCTTTTAGAATTTACAGTGCCTGTTAGGAAGAAGGTGTGGGATGCTGTATGGAAATGTGCAACGCGTTCATGAAGCACGACATTTCCTAGTCTCCATCAGCAATAACTGCATTTATACTTAGAATTTTTAATAACCATTGTGACACCTGTGTCAGTCATTTATCGGTCTCTGTATAACCATTCTCTCAGTACCATTTACGTAAGAAACATGAAGTCTATGTTTTAAGCATTTTTGAGACTGTTTTTATTTGGGTTACCTAATTAGAGAATCAGGGTCTTATCAGAAATTAAATGGGCTATAAACCTCAGCAGAGCTCTTTCCCCTGTGTGTGTTGTGAGTTTTGCCTTTTGGACAGGAGGGATAAGAACTAGATATTGATGTGACAAGATACAAGGCCCATCAGATAAGCTTGCTGTGCAGTTCCTTATAAAGCAGATCTTTCTCCCTTACTATTAAATACGATTCTTGATTTAGCATTTCTGGTTGCAAATTAATAGGCACGAGAATTCATAAAATGTTTCTTTCCTGGAAGAGAGAGATTGGATGCAGAGGATCACAGTTAGTACTTTTTTACTGGGGAGCTGATATTCTGCTAAGTTAAATTTTTTAGAAAACTTCTTTTTTAACCCCCCTGGTAGAAATGTTGATTTAAGACAGGTGGGTAGTTGTCTCTCTTCATGTAGAAATCTGAGTAAGTGTGACCTGTTCACAATTTAAAATGCTGTTCCATAGCTCTATATAGAGGTTGCCTTTGGGAGAGGAGTTTAACAAGTGGTAGTTCAGGGAGTATCGTGGACTAGATGCAGCATGCTTGATATGTTGTCAGTGCATTTTGTGTAGATATTACTTTTCTGGAATACTTAACTGATAGAATAGGAATTTGTTTTAATGTTATGAGACCCAGAGGGGTCTCTTGTCCTCGTTTTGAACTGAATATGTTACCTTTTTAACAAATTAAAAAAAATCTAATCAGTTCAATTTAACTGTAGCATTTCTTGATACGCCAGGGAACATGGTACAGCCAGCTCCAAAGTTACTTGATTTTGCTATTTCAGGTGCTGTTCCTCCAGCAGGTCCCGAGCATGGTATTCTAACACATTTTTTTTTCTTTTGGCTGAAGGGAAAAAAAGAAAAGGTAGTAAATATGGCTATTCAATATAGTGAAAGGCAGAACTGAACTTCAGGAGACAAAATCTGAGTATCTTGTGGGGGGGTTCTTTCTTTAGTTTAGCATGCTGCTAAAAATAATGGGATTGAGAATGTGTACAGGTCAAACACTAGTTTGCACTATCAGTTTTGACGTAGGGAAGGTGCAACAGCACAAGGATCCCAGATCTTGAGAGCTGGCGGTGTGCTTTTGTTCTGGTCATCTACTGTTCTCAATAATTTTGGAAGATGATGGGTTTTCAGAGAAGTCCCTGAACTTAATTGAGTTGAGGTTAATCTCTATGCCTTTGGATGCTGGCAAGTACTGGCATAAGTTTGGTGAAGTAGCTTGATTATTTGGAGGGTAGAAAATAATTATGTTTGAGTCGTTCTTCCTTGGTTTCCTTCCTCCCTGCTTGCCAAGTCTCAGGTTGTAAAGCAGTGTCCTGCCCTCTCTATATTTCTAAGGGGAATATAAATATTGATGCTCAGAGCTTGGCTGTTTATTTTCTGAGGCTTTTTTGGTAGGATTTGAACCAAATTTAAACATGGGTTATTTCAGAATTCTAGTGATCTATTTACAGGATTTAATGGATAGGAAAAAATGATGCTAATAGATTTCCACTAAAATAAGACATGGAGCAGTTACTTCAAATGACAGTGGCATACTCCCTGTGTGAACCTGTGTACTCTGAATTTTAAATTGACTTGAACTAAACTAAAGGCACTCAGTAGTTCCAGGTGTGAATGTTCTGCAGAGAGAAATAGATGCTGCTTTAACTTCTTACTTTGCCTTCTTTTGTGATAGTTTCTCCATAGAAACAAGCTCACAGTATGCACATGCTCAGTTTGTCTGGCATAAAAAATACTAGCAGGATTTTTCTCCAGCTAGTGGGAGTGTTCTGCCCAAGGAACTCCATGAATTTTGCCTTCAGCTAACATCAGTACTTGGTTTTTAGAAAGACAATTTCTCATTGTTCTAATTGGAAGTTACTTGGTGAAAATAAATTGCGCTTACTTAGGATTTGACAGCATTCACTTTGATACTGTGCAAAAAGTTATTTCTGTCATATGTATTTTGGAAGCTATGGCGCCGTTTGAGTTATATTAGAATGAAACGTGTTTGAGATGGTGTGGGAGGTTGTCCCCTGCTGGTAGGTAAACACCCCCATAGTCTCTCACTTTCCCCCAGTGGGATAGAGAGGATCAGAACGGCAAAAGAAAGGAAAAAGCCCCAAACTTGTGGGCTGAGAAAAAGACAGTCTAATAAGTGAAAGAAAAAACAAACAAACAAAAATCAAGTGATGCACAAAGACCACCAGCAGACTGATGCCCAGCCAGTCTCCAAGCAACAAATACTTTGGGGAAAAAACCTGCTCTCCAGTTTTATTGCTGAGCGTGACATTGTATAGTATGGAATCTCTTTGGTATTTCAGGTCAGCTGTCCCAGCTGTGTCCTCTCCCAACCTCTCGTGCACCCCCTCACTGGGGTGGCAGAGGCCTTGATGCTGTGTAAGCACTCTGCAGCAATGGCTAATACACTGGTATGTTATCAACACTGTTTTGGTCACCAGTGTAAAACACAGCACCATAGGGGCTTCTATGAAGAAAATTAACTCTGTCCTAGCCAAATCCAGTACAATCTCTGCCCCTTATTTCACATCATTTGCATCATGCTCAGGTGAAATTTTGGGGCGTTATTTTTAATATGTCCTGTAATCTGTATATTTGGAGCGTGGTGAATATCTGGGATTCTGATGGGAGCATCATACAATGATCTTGTCTATATTTAGGTTAATATCACGAGGCCTGGGCATGTCAAGCATTTTACATCTTTGCTGAGAGATTTCCTGGAGCACTTTTCCTCGCTACTGTTATGTCAAAGAATACTCTTTGGCCTGCATTCATCAGCTCTGTAACTCAGAATCTCATGAAGCAAACAGGAGTGAGATTGATTTCAGAGCAGCAAGAGAGGGGAACAATTTGAGCCTTAAACTACCTTTGTATGAACACTGGAAACATTCTGTAGCTACTTAGTACTTAAGGTACATATTCAATTAGCATTTGCAGCCTTATTTGAAAAAATCACAGGACTCCTTTTTCATGCTTTCCATTATAGACAAAGTCGTGTACTTGGTGATAGGCCGTAGTGATTTAGGATGTAGGCAGTGAGTTGCTTATAGCCTCTTGCTGAGCAAGAAAATACCTGTTGCTGCTGCCTGGAGTTCTTGCTCAAGACTTTACAGAGAAAAATGGTAATATCCCCCATAGAAATGTTTCTAAATCCCTGGTTTTTAACAGTTTTGCAACACTACCTATTTCTGGAGGGCTTAGGCTTTGCTCTTAGTCTTTATTCAACACGCTCATTTCTACCTTAATGTATGCTCAGATAAAAACTTTTTTTTGGTGTGTCAAGTCCAGTTAGTGTGTTTCATCTCCACAGTACCTACAATCTGTGACCCTTTCTCATAGCCTCATACTGAGTGCTACAATGTAATTTTAGTGAAGTTTTGGAGACTTGAGGATTTGTGTGTTTCTTTAGGTACACTTGCGTACTTGTAATAGCCGATTTACCCAAGTTTACAGTTCATCTGTATTTTCAGCAAAAAATACAAGTGTAGAGGTAGCATGTCATTAATTCATTGCAAATACAAGTATTTGAGACTCAAGAAAATCTAACAATGAGCATGTGCTAAAGTGAATTCATCATTAATGTTGTGTCTTAATGGAAGAAAAAAAGACTTTCCAATGCAGAAGTGTATAAGTGAATTTCTTTGATAGCTTATAGTTGTACTGTTCTTTGTTCTTAGCAGTAGCAACGTTTTAGGGATGTGGTGAAAGAAGGTGGTTCTTATTTCAAAATCTACTTGTATTTAAGAGGAATTGTTATGAAATATATCAGGAGAGTGGAGGTGAGAACATCTCCCAGGTAGATATTCCTCCATTTGAAATTTAGCATTACAGCTGCATACAAAAGATAATATTGTGGATGCTATTTTAAAATAACTTGGAATAAGTCTGTAAATAGTCTGAAGCATAGTCTTGGCAATACAAATCACAGAGACAAGTCTGTCTTGTTCAGTTTTTCCAACACCATATGAACTATTTACTGTGTTCATTTGGATATACCAGGTAGCACCAGGTGACCTGTCTTGAGGATCAGCAGTTGGTATTTGGGTTGAGAGCTTCGCTGAATTCAGAACTGGGCTGAAATGAACTTGTTGCTTAAGACTTATTTTCTTGTGGCTCTGTTATTAAGATCTAGATAGTATCAATAGTGTTGGTGCTGCCAGGAAATTAAAAAAAAAAAAAAAGCCTAAAAACTGGAGGCCCTGTCTTCCCTGCTGGCTGCAGGATGGTCATTGAAATGTAGCAGTAAATAGCCTTTTGATTGCAGGGTGAGAGCTGGGACCCTTGTCTGTTTCTCCCTGTTTCATTTGAAAAACTCTTTTCACCTCTAACTTAACAATAAAAGAGCAAAAGCATCATGCTATGGGTAGGACATCTGAATATGCTGCAGTTCTAAGCAAGTTGCTAAGAAAACCTGAGGCTATGTCTCAATTAAAAAAAGTACCTTTTTTTTTTTTTTTGCTTTGTGTCATTATGACGTCAATGGTACTGAAAAAAGAACATTTGAACTTCAAAAGAGTAGGTTTTATCATGTGGGTTTTTTAATATATTTTTATTTGTGTAATAAGTCTTGCTTGCTGCTCTTCGAACTCCTCAGTTTCCTGCCTGTCATGCTCCTTTTGTTTTACTTAAAATTTGGCTTAAAGTCATGCATTTTTTCTGGATGTAGATCCTGGACTTGTTCTTGTCTAGAGTGACATTCTGGAGCCCTGACCCGTGGATGGCACGGGCCCCTGTGAGGAAACTTGTGTCTTGATTTGGCTTAGGGTTTTTTTGTTCTTCCTGTTAGTGGTGGGGTGTTTTATACAACCCCCAGGCGAACCCCACAGCTCCTTTCTTTACTGTGAAATCCTCCCATGTTCCCCACCCCCACAGTGGTAGCAAATCCTCTGGTGAAGTGACCACATGGAGGCTTTGTGAAGCTTTGCTGGCTTAGTTTAGTACCGTCTATTGATAATAAACCTCTTAAAATATGTTCTTGCCTCTCGACTACTTTGAATTGTTGGAGGGAAAAAGCTTCCATTAAAGATGATTTTTCCGCTGCAATTTCATGTTCTTGTATTGCAGTTATCCTCCGTAAGTGGTCAAAAAGTTTATGCCTTATTCTGCTTATGAAAACAAGTGCAACTTATGTAATGAATGGCTTTTTAGTAAATAGTCAAGCTTTTTCTGCAGAAAAATGCTTTGAGGCAATGCTAGTAGGAAATGTTAGTTGCATACATCTAAAGCGTATCTTCTGTGTGTGTGTTTATTGTTTTAAAAATGTCTATTAACTAGAAAGATCAGAAAAAATATCAAAAGGCAGTTTTGGTGTATATGTAAGAATAAAATTATGTATGTTCTTAAAGGGAGAAGGGTGATTGCCAAGAAAAAATGCAATGTGCTTTATTCCCTCTAATGCAAAAACTTTTAGGCAGCAGTTCTCTGTGCAGCTTTTTCTAAATTTCTTCTAATAACAATGAAAACTAGAAAGATGTTTTTCAGAGACGTGGTATGTTAGTACATGGCTTGGTAAAGATAATTGTAGATTTGGATTGCATTTTGTTTCATGGTTTTGTTTTGTTTTGTTGTTTTTAATCTCATGCAGAATCAATGTAGTTCTGAGAAAATTTAATTTGGTTTTGTAAACCAGGATAACAGTGTTATGGTGGTGAAGGACTAGACCAAAGACTGTGTTAGTGGTCTAATTCTGTTGGATTAGTAGGAACCTGAGGGTTCTTAAAAAAGATACAGGAGTAACTTTTCTAATTTTAGGTCAATTTCTTCTTTAGTGTATGTCTGGTATTCCTGTGGTGTTCAGGAATTGCATCCTCTTCTATGTACTGTTCTCTGTGCTGCTGTTCCTCCAGACACTTAATCCTTGGAACAGAAAAAGTGGTAACAATAAAATATACTTGGCAGGTGTTAGTAATTTGTTACATTTATGGATTACCAAAACATATATTAGTGTCTCCCTCCTTGTTAATTGTCCGTACATTACAATATATTTCTTGTTCCTCAAGATGACTAGTTGGGTATTTATTGTATTGTTTTTCTCTTTTGGCATTGAACAGAAAGTTTGTAAGGACGTTGCTAACAAATTCAGTGGATTGCAGAAGGCCTTTTTTTTTCCCCTCATGAGCTTACTGTCCTGGAAGAAAGCACATGCCTGTTTTGAGATTACAACATGCTCTCCTTGTCAGTAAGGCTCTGAAAAAGGGATGGAAGTGGTAAAAATTCTGCTTTCATCTTGCCAAATAATAATGTATCTGTGACATGACTATCACCTCTTAAATGTATGGCATACCTGTCACTGAATGCCTGTGACAAATTCTACCTGGGTGTAGATACTCACCTGATGCTTAATAATTTAAATACCCCAGTCTTGCTTATCTGAAAATAGGAAGCAAATAGTTTAATTCAGGCTTTTTTTTTTTTTAATGATTTTAGTCTCCTTGAGAATTAATTTGCACTGAATATTTTCATGCTGTAGAATCATAGAAATGTGGTTTGGAAGAGACTGCTGCAGGTCACTGTTTCGAGCCCTGTGCTCAGAGCAGGACCATCACCAATACAGACCACGTCAGCCATAACTTTGGTTGATTTCTTGAAAACCTCAACAGATTCCTCAGCATCTTTGGGTAACCTGTTCCAGTGCTGTAGGATGTCCTTGTGAAGAATTTTTCCCCAATGTCCAGCCTGACATTGGTTATTGGCCCTTATTTTGTCTGCTATTACCAGGAAAAGTGTGGCCGATAAGTTTAACTTTTGGCCGTTTTTGTATTTATGTTTTTTGGGGGCTGGGGTGGCTGGGTTGTGGGTTGTAGGATTTTTTTTTTTATTTTTTTTTTCTGGCCAAAACTGTGTACTGTCTCAGCCTTACCTTCTGTAGTTTTCAGCAAGTCTAGATATTATAAAACAGAGTTTAAATACATATGTATATTTTTGACATATCTTGCTTTGAAGAGCAATGCATGCCTCCCTGTGTTTGGGGTGCTATTCTGAAGTATACAGGATGATTTTTTTTCTTGATGTTTGTCCATGAATCAGAAGACTGAACATCCTCTGCATGTTTCTTAAATTGAATGAACTCTTAGTGGCACATCCTTTTCCATTGGGGTTAGTCTATCACTGTCAAAGGCTAAAAATATCTTGTATTTTCAAAAACAGAGCAATCTTTCTAGGCTGATTTGAACAATGGCATTTTTTGTATGAAGTGTCAGGAGGTTTTCAGTTTTCCCATTTATAAGTTTTTACCACAGGAGCACCTAGAGATTCTGAACAGGATTATAGTTTATTGTTCTATCTTATATACAAATTCTAAAGAAACAGACACTTAACTTTTTAACTGGGTGAAAGACATTTTTGGAGTAGGTTTTTCCTTTGAGAAGTGATACGGTTAGAAGTACTCTTTTCTTTCTCATTGCGTTAACTGTCTCTATGCACTCGTACTTTGCTGTTGAGAGTGATGGCAAGGTTTTAACTATGATTAGGTCAGCTTGAAAAGTGAATTAAAAATAAGTTCAGAGTGCATAGAAAGGGAGTTGGATTCACCAGGGCACCCATAGTCATCATTTGTGGTTCTCCTCATGTGTTAGAGAAATCCTAATAGCCGAAAGAAGTCTAGTTGAAGAAATTTTACAGGCTATTCAGAATTCAAATTAGGTGGGCTGAGTTTTTCGTTTGTTTTGTTGTTTTGGGGTTTTGTTTTTTTTTTTTTTTTTTTTTTACTTTGGCAGTAGTAAACTAAGAACTGGCAAGTTCGTGGTGCAGGTATTTAGTAAAGGGAGCATGCAGATAAAAGATTGTCTAGTGTAGTATAATGATCTTTTCATTTAACTTTGTGTTCTCATAGGATTCTTAAAAGCAATAATTTTAAAATCAGCCTTTATTACTGTGCAAAATGTGTGTGTAATGCACACTAGTGGTTTGTGTAGATACCTAAATTTCATGATCTAAAATTAATATAGAGTGTAGCTATTTTGTAGCTGGGAGGAGAACTTAAAAAAAAAAAGTTAGTATCTTCAGGGTATAAAGATCTGTCCCCGAAATGCGGTTATTTTCATGCTTATGTGAATCTGAGGTCATAGATTCACAAAAGATCATTCTGGATTGGAACTGAATGGAAGGCCAAGCTATTTGCAGGTTTGATGCACATGAGGTCTTGGAAATCATGGCTTTTTTTAAAGTTTATAAGTTACACTGAAAAAGCTTGTTCTGTTGTGTGATACTGCTTGTGGAAGAACTCTTTTGCCCTACCTAGACCAGAGAAAAAGTACTCATGATGAAAAAAAAAAAAAATCCCTTGTGAAGAAAACAATAGCACTTTTTGTGGAGGTTGGTTAGATATTTGTTGTCTAATATAGCTTCTAAAAAATCCTGAGCGAAGTGATTCATGGCTTCTGTAGAACTGGAAACGTTCTGTCCTTGTGACAGAGGGTCTGAACTTCATCTTATGTTACTTTCTCCTTTCAACTCCCATCGGTGTCGCCAGCTTCAGTATTTCTTGTCAGGTCTCATCACTGCGCCATCTTCTCTCTCCTAATGGGTTTGAGGGAGAAGAGGAGGAAGACAAATCTGACTTGAAGTAGTCCAGAGGACAGGTCTGCTTTCCACATTCAGACCTTTCCATGAAACGCCTCTGACTTGGTATTCAAGTGATGTTACTCCTTGATGCTAAGGGGACTATGGTAGAGGACTTCAGTACAGGATGCTCAGCTGGATTAGCTTTACAGACACAACTATTCCAGTTTGTTACTCTTCTATTCTTTCAGTTCCTTAAAAAAAGGAAAGTGATGAAAGGCTAGTTCTGTCCAGACTTCCTGTTTTATGGTCTTTGTCATAACTTCTGGTGGTACTAATGGCTCAATTCCTGTAAAACTTGGGTCTTGAGAATCATCTCTTGGCAATGAATAATATGTGATATAAATAAGAGAAGAAACAGACCTTGATTTATACTGGTGGGACTTCTGCTTTTAGAATATCTTCGAGATGGCTCCGTAATACTTTTGTCCTTTTCTTGATGATCTTTTCCCTTGTTTTCCTTTGTAAAATGATGTCTGAGAGAGTTGCATTGTTTTTCTACGTGTTAAGGCTAATATCAGTAAATGATATAATCAAACTCTTGCAGGATATGACGATGTGGTGTATATATATAGATGTAATGAGTGAATAGCAAAAATTGCAGATTTTGTGTTTACCCATGCGTTGAGTTTAATTTTTTAATGGAAATTAAAATTTATTTAATCCTTAATGGAAATTGGGATGGAATATTTTGGAAGGAGATGAGGAATGTGAGAAAATTCAGAAACTCATAAATAAGTACTTCTGAAGTTTTAGAATGGAATGGGAATTTGAGTGTAGGTAGGAATATTATGAATGTATATGAATATTTACTTACGTTCTGGCAGATAGCATAGTCTAGTAGAATTAATAATACATGTGCAAAAAGTTCATGTTTATATGACTCTGGGAGTACTGTACTCCCGTGGGAATAGTATACCCTTAATTTACTGTAAAAGTTGAAGAACACTAATTAGACTATTACTTACATGAGAGGGTATTATTCCAGCTGTTGGGAGGTAGGTGTGGGACTTGATGGAGAGCATGACACATGTGGTGGTCTGTATTTCAGAAGAGATATCAGACTTAGAGAAGCATGGATTACGTTTTTTCCCTCTGAAACTTACTGATTTGTGAGGCTGGTTAAATCACTTAATTTATCTTTTGTATGTGCTTATATAGATAGTTTCATTAATAAGCATTATATGAGAGTTTGTATGTGTGTATATACATACAACACAGTTACCATGCTTGTTTTTCTAACATCATTAATATTTTTGGCCTGTAATAAATGAGAATATAAATTAAAATCTAAAAATAAAGTGCAGTACAGAAAGAGGGGATAAATATTTGGGGTTTCTGCTAAGAAGCAGTTCTTAACATTCGGTGTTCATAATTTTGTTATCGATACAGTTCTATTTCCACTGCTCCATCATTTCAATATTGTAATTGCGCCTAATCTGCCTACAAATGCTAGCTCAAGATGCAAAAGGGAATTTAGCCGTGGTTGATTATAAAAATATTTTCTGGAATGTGAAGTGTGGTAGTTTTGATTTATCAAAAATCATTTGTGTCAACCTCTCTTCTGAAGCTGAAATACATTAATAGCCTTCTACCACTTGAGTGGTGATGTGAAGATCTGTATGTAGCTTCTAAAATTGCTACCCTTTGCAGAGTTTCAGATTTCATCCTGGTATCTTGGATGTGGGCTGAATGCCATTACAATTTGCTATGTTAGGGATTTACTGGTACTATTAGGTAACACTGGAGAACACATTAGATACTGCATTGCGCAAAATGTCTCTCTTGTGTTTCTCTGGGGTGAAAGATGACTTCAATTATTAACATCAGTAGACAAATTTAAATTTTTTATTTAAATACCTTCTGTAAGTAGACAATTTGGATGCTCTGAGCTAGTGATTATGGAGCTGACTTTATTTCAGAGACAGAGAGCAGGTCTTGGTAAACTGTTTTCTCCCACATCAGCTTTTATGATATACTTTGTTCACTGCTTGTTTTGGTCAAAAAGTACGATCTGAAACTGAGTCTAGCTTTTAAAGAGTTCTATTTTTAATTTCTGGAACATGCTGTGCTAGTAATACCACAACTGAGGTGTTTCTTAATAGGTTGGAGAGCGGAGAAGAAACAGTTTTGTATTGTTTTGTGTGGGTCAAAGGACTGCTAATGTGCTTGGATACCATAGTGATGAGTACTATAAATATCCAAATATATGAGCCAACAACTGGAAATAAATTTATAAACATTAAATTCTTTCCATTATCAAAGGCGGCAATTGAAACATTCTCTGCTCTCCCACCTCTGGCTCTGTACTCCTAACTGTGCACATCAGAAAACAAAATGAACATACAAACTCTCTGTCTTCTAGTTTTCATGGCTTGCAGAGAAAAGTGATCACTGAACTCTGAAATGTATTTCTCGTTGCTTGTGTTTAAGCTTGTTAGTTGTTTGTAAACACTGAACCCCTCTTCTCTTTTAATACTGTCTAGGAGTTAGTGCTCGGAAGACTGGGTAGCAAGACAGGTAGCAGCACTTAAAATAACTGCAGTTCTTATGTCATGTGATATGCTCTGTTTAAACATGAAGGTTGTGCTCAGTAGTGCTGGAGATTCAGTGGGTGCCCAGGGAGGCATGTTGGCATTGAACCAGCACCCCGTTTAGGTGCTAGGTAAACCACACTGTTGGGGAATTGAGATGCCAAACTGATTTTTTTTAGAATTTTGGTGATCAGCACCCAAAACTTTACCAAGGAAGGATTTTGTGTGTGTGTGTGTTGTTGTCTTTTTGTTTTGAATGCTTTAGCATGTTTTATCTTGATTAACTACAGAAGTTATCTCAAATCCGCAAGTTGGAGTTTGGTTACAGTTCTGTTCTCTGCAGTGGATCAGGTCTTTTACCCTGAGACTGTTTATATCATTTGTAGCAAGTGTTGTGTTTCATACTAGGGAGGATGGATATATAAGTTGGCAAAGGAACTTAGGGTCTTTCAGAATGAGAAACATTCTTCTAAAGCATTTATTATGATTAATGACTCACATTTTCTTACTCTTATGATTTAGTTATATTTGTCATTTTCATTTAATTCGTGTGCTAATTCATAAAATTTTCTAAATCGCAGTAACATCAGGGCACTAAACTCTTATTTTCTCTCTGGCACAGGCAGTGGGGGGAGAAACAATAACTTTCTTAGAAATGAATTGCCAATGAGAGAATGGGGCAGTTATAAACTGCTGTTAATGGTGGTGGGTTTTTTTCAGAAATTATTTGCAAAGCTAAATATTTTCATTAGGAAAAGCTGGGATAAAAGACTGTACTGGGCATTATGGATTTCTCTCCTGATTTGGTATCTGTTTGTTTAAGCGTTAGTTATGGTTAAAATAAGCTCTTTCAGCTAGCTTTTTCAAAGCAGACAAATGGCCTTCAATTTTCTGAATATTTCTAAAAAAAAAAAAGTGACATAGGGGTTCGGATGAATAGTATATAACTGTCACTGCGTTACAGACAGACTTCACTAGCATGTGAAGAAACACTGGTAAGCATTAAGATCTGCATATATATTCCAGGAAAACTTCAGAGTAATATTACTCCGATGGTAGCATGCATGAGTGGTGTGTTTTTGTTTTCGTTTGTTTTGTTTTTTTTTCCTCTAGCCTTTAAAATTATCTTTTGTGGCTTCTTTGATGGTGGACATATAAGGAAGTATAGTTCCCTACTAGAGGGGAGGCTTGTTTTTTACAGTGCAGAAATCCTCCTAAGAGTGTGAGATTTAGTTCTAAATATATCCTCTGAATTAACGCTGCTAATTTTACCAGTGTATTATTCACACTTGCTCAGACTGTCAACTGTCCTCCAAAAAAAAGCAAAATTAAGTCCTCAGAGTGTGTGTGGGGAAGGTGGAGGTCACGGAGGGCAGGTTGTTTATGGACGCCACAGAAATGTGAATCCCTCTCCTTTTGGTTCATGGGGTAGAGAAATGGAACAACATTCAGTTATTATCAGTCTTAATATCATGGTTTCACAGGTGTGTGCGTAAAAAGAAAATGTTAGAAGCTACAGTCAAAATGGTGAAACCCAGATGATGCAGTAAAAAGGGTGCAGGAAAATCGATGTTTTTCCAAATCTGTTTATTATATTGTAATCAGTTCTGTAGGATAGAATTCATTAACTTTTCCATATTTTGCCACTGTTGCTTTCAGAAATGTTTCTGTTAATAACAGGAATGTAAAATTCCTTTGGCAAGTATCAAGTTTTTGGTTGCTATAGGAAAATGTTGAGAATTACAGGTGGGTCTTGCCCTCCTTTCCCCCTAGTTTGTTCCTTTTTTTAGCTTCACTTGAATTTGCAAAGTTTAAAATATATGCATTATATCAGGGTAGCCAGTACTGCTCAGTGTAGAGCGCAGTGGGTGGAAGCAGTAAGGTTTATGTAGCGACATCAGGCTAGTTGTTGTAACACTTTGCCTCCTATTCTTCATTTGGGAAATAAGGATAATGATGGTTAATTTTTAAAGCATAAAAGGTGACGACTTCTGTAGGATATAGAGCTATGCTCAAATCCAATTTAAGGTTAATCCTCTGGGACCTGAGCTGGGTTCCAGATGGTGACCTACATGAAGAGTAGGCTGTTGACCTGTTATCAGAGACTCGAAGTGTCCAAGAAATTTTAATGGAAGGAGAGAGTCTGATGAGAGGAAATGAAGGGTTGAGTAACAAAGCTAATAATGAAAAAAGTTAGAAAATAGAGAGCTAGATTTACTTCTGCAATATTGTATTTTATTCCTTTGGGTATTTATTTTATGGTTTTTTAATGGTGTTTTTGTTTTGTGGGGTTTTTTTTAAGTATCTTGTTTTTTCCCAAGTCTTGGTAAGTAATTACATGGACTGAGACTGCGAAATCCTCAGCAGAACTATTCCAGTTGAATATAAGCTACTGTTAATGTATTATTCTGCTACTGTTTGGGGTTCAGCTTCTGAAGGCGAGAGATTTCCCCAGTGAGCTAAATTATTCTTGAGGCAGCAGTTAAATCTTTGGTATTCCTGGGGATGATTTCTGGCCCTTGGAAGGGATTACTGGTTGATGCAGGCCAGTGCCAAAGTGTATTAGGTAAATTGCTTGTGGTACATAAGCCACTTCAAGTGGTAGGTAGCAGTGGCAGCACTGCGGCAAGCTGGCTGTGTTTGTTGACCTGGCCTGACCTTTGCAGAAGAAGGAAGGAGGGAGGAGATAGACAGAGACAGTCTTGCTATGAAGCAGTGTGAAAGCCATCAAGCAGTATCCTCCTGCCGCACTGGGCCCGTGGCAGCTTCGCTGCTGTGGCTGCTTACAGCACCTGCTTCTGCTTGTGAAAGGATTTCTTTTTCCATCTGGGTAAAAGCTCATACGTAGGTGCTTTTATTATACAGAAGCTTGTGTGGTGCTTGAAAGGGTCACCCATTAAAGGGTTATCAAGCACTGGAGCAGGCTGCCCAGGGAAGTGGTTGAGTCACCATCCATGGAGGTATTTGAAAGATGTGTAGAGGTGGTTCTTAGGGACGTGGTTTAGTGGTGGACTTAGCAGTGTTAGGTTAATGGTTGGACTCTATGATCTTAGGGGTCTTTTCCAACCTGAATGATTCTGCTCTATGGTTATGAGTTTGGGCTGGGGCTTCCAAAGTGAGAATGCAGAGGTAAACTGGGAGGATGACTACTGTGTGTAAACTCAACTGGGGGAAATCAGTAGAAGAAACAGGGTTGGAGTATGAGGTTGGGAGGGAAAATGAAGACGAAGGTAAGTCTCCTCTTCCATGCTTGCATAGTGTGGCATAAAGCTGAAAGCTGCTGCTCCTGTTAGAAAAAGCTATTCTTGGTGGGCTGTGAACCGTTGTAAGAGATCCACTGCTTAGTGGTGTGCAGAACCAGTATCAGATGAATCTAAATAAGATACTTTTAAGATAAAGACCATCTTAGTAGGACCCAGGATTAAATTTTCAGTAATAGATAATGATTTCAAAAACATAGCCAGAAATTCCAGTCTCCTTAGAAGCTGAAAGTGGGATTTAACCTTCAAAAGTTACTTGACATTAAATTATAGGCTTTGTTTCTGCCTGTACTTCTAAACAAAATTTAAGGGATTGATATACACCTTGGTCAACAACAACGGTTTAACTGCATGGAATGGTAGTGCTCTGTGGGAACCGTCAGGTTTTGCTCTGGTTCCTTGGGTTAGAAGTCTCTCTCATGTGAGTCTCTCCTCATGTGGCTTTCCTCACATGCACCTCCTTTTCCCTTTGTGTCTTAGGTGAGGTGCTTTCACTGCTGAAAGGCATCCGTCTAGCCAATTTGGGAATGCTGGTGGCACCTAGAGTAAGTTAGAGAGTTGGGATAATGCAAACAACTTTCCTTTGGAGCCTAAGAAAGTACAACTTCTGTTTGTCTTGGTATAGGAAAGTGGATGGGTAGGTATGTTCCTGCTACTGGATGTTCTCTTACAGAGAACAAAAATACCTGGGATTTTCTCTCTCTGGAGGGCAGGGGTGGATTTCTGTTCTAATGGGCCAAGTTACTCCCATGTTTTTGGAGTCATCCCTAAGTGGGGATGAAGAATTAATGCCAGTAAGAGGGAGTATTGGGTTGCTGTTGAAGTAGATGGTATTGCGGCATGAGTATCTTGCAGATTCAGAAAGGAAGGAGGTGTATTGTGACATCTGTAGTACTTTTTTTTTTTTTTTCTTTAGCCATTACTTTTAATGAAGGTCCTAGGGGACTATTTGATTTCTGCGTGTCTTCACTGTTAAGTGCTTGTTGTTGGAAAATGGAATTGGAAGCTGTAGATGGCCTTCATAAAAAGGCAAATGCAAGTTAAAGTCTTGACTTTTAAAAAAAGAACCAAACACAAAGGAAAAAAAAATAATCCCTGTGGCAGTATAAGTTTTCACTCACACTTTTATTTCAGCAAAATGAAGTTGCCTGATTACGTGACTGCTGTTCTGGAATATTGCTTTATCCTCTTATCTGGGGGGCAAAAATAGAACCTGTTAATCTAAAAATCGTTCTACTTAGTTATGTAACTACTTCTTAAAAATAGCTCCAGATTGCTGGAAAAGATACTATGGGGTACAAAATTTCAATTTTTTTTTTCAGTTTCTGCTCTTTTACATAGAGCATCCACACTTTATACATAATATTTTTTTACTATTTTGGGGTGGCCAGTTGCATGTTGCTCACATGTATTCATACAGCAGCTTATGAACATCCTCTAGCACAGTTCTCTATCAGTTACTGCACATGTACAGCAGTAATAATAACACCAAAGCTGAATGCTGAAGAGCTGGTAGGCAGAGAGGTACACAAAGAGAAAGCATCAAGGATGGACTGTCTCTTTGTGTATGTGGCAGTTAACTGCTGTGAAAGTTAAAGTTCGAAAATGATTGTTCAGAGCATCCTTTATTATGTTATGTTTCTAGAAATCACAATTATATTTGACTGTGGGTGTGCGATAGTCTTGGGATAAGGAGGCAAAATGCATAAATCAAAAGGTGTATTGTGTTCCAGTACAACGAGTTAATTCTTTTAAGACATACTTCTATCTTAACATGCTCGGTTTTCTCATCTGAAGAGATTTTATGTAAGTTAGGTTAGCCTTTGTCTTTATAGATTAATTTAGCAGATGGCCATTGCAGGGTTGAACCAATAGCAGTTATTTATAACTTGTTTCTAGTGACTGCTGTGGAATAAAAATTTGCTCTTGGGGTTTACCTGCTGTTTACTTTAGATTCTCTGATTAGGTACAGTTTGTGAAATCTTTTCTGCTTCAATTAAATACCCCATAGTATTTGCCTTATGTGCTTTTAATGAATCTGTACTTTCATATTTTTCTAACATTGGCATCTGGAATAATTGAGTACAGTAAGGAAAACAGAATAGAATCTTGCAGTCATTGACTCTTCAGCAGAAAAAACTAATTACAGCATAATCATTTCCTGTAAAACTATTTCACCTGCTGCTTTTTGAACTGTATGCTACTTCGTTAAAGCTGTCCTTGTTGCACAGGTCTTCATTTTGGATTGGCAGCATCCCACCTCTAAATAGTGCTACTCTTCTTTACAGTCTCCTGTTAAATCATCTGCCAAATATGGGCTTCATGTGTGCAAGGTAATTTGACCCACATCTGGCTCAAGTGTAGGAAGCTATTACGTTTATTTGAAGATGTTTCTGTTCTGGAGTTGTAGATTCTCTGAGTATTATCATGCTAGATATTGCTAGGCAAATTGCCACTTTAGAAAATTTTAGTAGGCAGTCCTATTTTGTATTAAATCTTAAAATACTAGTTGTCTTAAGATCGCTTAAGCAGGATGGCTCTACTTGGTATGTATGTGATATGTCGGGGGCTTAGGGGTTTTCTTCTCCTCTTTTTTCTCTCTGCATGTATGTAGTCCCTGTTAAAAAACTTAGTTTTATCACAGCAAATCCCAGGAGTTTTACTGTACCCCTCATAGGTGTTTGCCTTTGTTTGCTTGTGGAGTTTGTATTTGTTTTACCCTGTCAAAAACTGTTGCATTGACTTGGTACAGTCTCCCTGTAGTCAACTGTTGGAAAGCACAAAATGTTCTTAGAAGTTTTTGTTGAGCTTTATTTGTTGAAATACACTGCAAAGTTTTTATTAGTTGAGACTTCTGATAACTGATATTGCTAAACAGCTAGTTTAAAGTAACTTTTTTTTTTTTTAAGCAGAATGTGGATCATTTTACCTGATATTTTCTTGCACAAAAAGCTATATATTTCAAGGGAACATGTATTAATTTTTAATGAGGCGTGGTTTGGATGACAGGTCATTCTACCAGATGTCTTTTAATTTTGGTTAATATTGTGAACTTTAACCTCAAACCTGACTGCAGTGGAACATAGGAGAAAACTAATGGTTTCTATTGAGCTTGTCTCTTTCCTGTGCAGTGGTTTTTAAACTGATAAAGTCTGATCTTCAAAAAAGCAAATGTATAATCTCCATTGTGTGCTTTATTTTGGCACTGATTATGGTTTGATCACCCATGTGCAATTCTCTGGGAGAATATTCAAATTGCCTCTTGTCATCTAACTTAAGCGATAGAATTAGGAATTTTGGCTCTCGAAATGGCCACTGGAATGCAGAGATTGATTTGTAGGGCTAAGGTGAGATCATATGAAGATGCTGTCCTTCCATGTGGTCCACTGTATCGTTTAATTGCATGTCCTCGTTGCTGAAATCTAACAGCTTCACTGATGAGTTTTTTTACCAAGTCTACGGTCTCGAAAGGTGTGATAGAAATCTGGTTTTGGTGTACAGCGATAGCTTCTTAGGTATAGGACAACACTTATTAAATAAATCAAATGTGGGAGTGTCTGCTGTGTCCTAATGAAAGTTGGTCAAAGAGCAGACTTCTAAAAGAGTATTTTAGTACTCTACCTACAAGTACCCTTTGACTGAATACAGTCAAAGAAGTAACTTTTACAAGGCATGTTCCTTGTCAATACTGTGTTCTGGGGAAATAGGTAAATCTGAGTGAAAAAAGGCAATGCTTTATTTGGCAAGGTGAAAAACAGAACTTAAATAGTATGAAAACAGGGATATAGGGCTAATTTTCACTATGAGAAAATAATTTTCTTTTGCTCAATGAAAAGGTATAATTTTCTGTTGTTCAGTGACAATCAGTTTCTGTGTTTTGTTAACTAAACTTTAGAACATACTTGTTTCCCACTCCTCTTTTTCCATATTATTTGAAAGTTAAGAGCGTTAGCCTCACTTTGGTCAGACACTGGAATAGGCGGCCCAGGGAGGTGGTGGAGTCACCATCCCTGAATGTGTTTAAGACTCGTTTAGATGTGGTGTTAGGGGATATGGTGTAGGGGAGAACTTTGTAGAGTGGGGTTGATGGTTGGACTCGATGATCCCAAGGGTCATTTCCAACCTAAATGATTCTTATGCTAAGTAGGATTGTTGCTCCCTTATCACCTCTCTGGTGAACAAGGGAGAAGTGAGTTTACCAGAAGGGTTGTGGAAATGAGCGAGGTGTCACAGATGGAAAAAAGGAAAGTCATTAACTGTAGGTGAGGAGAATAATGGAGTTGATACCAAATGCCCAGTTCATAGTAAGTTAGATGGGATATGTTAGGCAAGTTTCTGTTCAAGTATTTTCATACATATGTAATATTCCTTTTGTTTGTAAGGATGTCTGAGAGCTGTTTACCATTTGCTGGAACTCAGTGTGACCTTTGCATTTCCTTCCTTGCACAAGTGTGTATGCTACCCTGGTACTTCTGTGTACTAAAAATCCTTTAAACTCCTCTTGTAGTATTCTATGATTTCTGTAGGTTGTGGGAGGCCTGTGAAGCTGACCTACCATTTATTCCTTCTTACATCTCTCTCTAATGACACGGCTCAGATATATTAGCTTTACCAGTATTTCATCATCTTACTCTGTAATGCTGCTGTTTGAAGGAAGTAATAAAGGCAAAAAAATAGCTTCAATTTTTAAAAATTCCATGTCAGCTGCAACTTCTTAAGTTTGCATTTGTATGATTCGGGTTTGTACAGTTCATAGTCTTTGTGAATTATGCAGATTTTAAATTACTTCAGCTTTTAAAACTACCAAGTTTTTAGGTACAACTTGCATTCTTTCGCTATGCAACACAATAGATTACAGAAAATTCTCCAGGAATTAGTTTGAAATAAAGTAGAACCAACTCGGACTTTGCTATGCTTATGTAAAACAGTTCTGATTGACACTGACATTATGGCAACTGGTGATGATGGAAGCCAGTGAACTTGCTTTTTTTTCCCCAAATAACATTAATTGAACTTGCTTCTGGACACCATTTGACTGTTTTTTGCTTTGAAGGCATAGGTGTGACACAGGCAACTCAGTTTACTGGCAGTATTTTAGTATTTAATATTGTCTTATTTTAAATTAGCATTCATTAGGATTAAATTATACTTTGCTTCTGATAAGTTTTTTGTTAGCTATTCTTTTGTTTTAGTTACTTGCTGTTTAAACACAGTGCTTCATAAACAAATTATGTTTAGGAATTGTGTGAGCATTTGGGGCTCATTTTCTCATACAGAACTTGTTAAAAGTCTGAACACTTCTCTCTTGTGTCGGCAGCACTTCCTCTTCTGGTATAGCTTTCTATGATGCATGCTTTTATTTATTTATTCTTTGGAAGATGTTTATTTGCAGAGGTTTTGTCCATTCATTCACCTCATATTTTGACATGTTATACTTGAAGTAATATGAACAGGGCTTCTGAAAAGAATGGTGAAGATTTCTAGACAGTAAAAAACAAAAAAACCCAAAAAAAAACCCCAAGCAAAACAAACTGACTAAACACAAACCAAGACTGCTACTGTATCCTGCAAAGGCATGATTTTGCTTCCAGAGGTTGATGAGTCAGGCTCTTCAGGGCCTTTTGCTAGGGTTGGCCTCCTGCCTGTCCATTTTGAAGTTTCGTATGGCTCATCTGATTGTCTATGCTACATTAAGGCTAGTCCAATTTGTAAGTAGGTAGGTAGAGGGGAACATACGCGTAGCATAAATACTGTTGTCATGGCACATCATCCTGTGGTCTTTGTTTTTCGACCAACTCCCTGAAGAGTTAGATTATTGCTAAAAAGCAATAGTTGGACTATTGCTGATAGTTGGACTGTTGCTGAAAGCAGCTATTTTGGAGAAGATTTCTAGGAGGCAGCTTGTGTGGTAGAGTGAAGACTCATGGCCCCTTCTGCAAGTCATATGTTGGACGCTGGAATTGCTTGTGGCTTGTTGCTGAGGTCCATGCAGTTAAAAGTTACAGAACAATTCAGAGAAGCATTCAGAAGAACCAACATCCTGCAATGAATGTTAGAACTTTTGTACGCTAAACTGCAGCCAGATTCAAGACCTTCAATTTGTATAATAGAGGCTTGGCTTCCCCTGTTCATCTTCTGCTCAGTTATTAGGAATAATTCAGTTTATTTTCCTGGATTGAGGCAATCTATGTCAGTGTTTTGGGGGGTGGGAGGGGAGGGCAGGAAGAGGTCAGCTGTTTTTAATACTGGTGTTTTTCTCCATGGTCAGGGGTTTCTAATTATACCCTGAATAAAATATCATATTTCAAAGTCCTTCACACAAGGAAGGTTCTCTGTTTTCAGTGGCATTAGATACCTATGCATTGCATGCATTTTGATTTTTATTAGTATTGAGTAACTGTATTAGCTGATTGCTCTGTTCTTGTTTGGTAATAGCTTATTGGGAGGAGTGAAGAAATTGTCACATATAGAAGTATATCTTGTAGATGGGGCTTCTTATAGAACTAATTTAATTTTGCAGCTAGAGAAGTTATTCAGGGTTACAGTGAACCTTCACTGTCTCTGGTGTGTTGGCTGACAGTCAGGCAACAGATAAGAGTTTTGAGTAGCTGAATGATGGTGTTGTGTATCTGACCTGAGAAATGGCTTCAGAGATTTTCTTCTAGGTATGATGCACATAGTTGGCACTAGTGGTTTAAAAAGCATAGTACAGGAAAATGTAAATGAGTCGGAGGCCTTCATTAACTTCATATTGGAGGGTTTCTTTCTTCTCCCCTTTCTTCAGAACGAAGTATCTGCTGTGCTCTCTCCCTGTGATTAGGTTTTTATTAAGACCAAAATTGATTCTGTTACATTATTTTCTATGCCAGATATATAGTAATAAAATAGTTCAGAAGCGTAACACAGGATAGTAAGAAAGCCATACGAAATGCTCTTCTTTTTTTACTCCATCTGCTGCTATTGTGTGGTAGAAATCTTGCAGCATGTTTTTAAAATTCAGTTTTTCTAATTCTCTTACTTATCTGGTTTGTGAAGTATTGGATCAGGTATTAAAATGTTATGCCTATTAGAAAAGTGCGCTTGGGAGCTTTGCAGTGGGCCCCAAAAAAAGTTATTAGGGTAATCGAAAAGCAAAATTTGACATATAATTGTGACGCTGCTCAAAGGAAAAGCAGTAACAACTAGCTATATTTTTTTTTCTCCTGTCTCTCAAGTTTTCATTAGTGAGTGCAGTCTTAAGCATTGAAAGACTCTGACACACGAGCCGTGTTTAAGAGTTTTTGTAATCTTCAAATAAATACTAGCTCAATGAAGTGAAAAGTGAGTAATGCTGAGAAGAGAGCACTTAATTCTGAACTAGGCATTTCCTTACCCCTGACTGTATGGAAGGGAAAAATCTGCTGTTGGATAAAGTAGTCTTTGGCAGGATTTGGCCAGAGGGAGCTTATTCCCATGACTATAGAAGAATAACTTTTAAGTCTGATGGTGCTTTCTGGATTCTCTCCTATTTTCAATGAAATTTTTGAATTTCATGCTTTTTGTGTTGCGAGGAGATGTTTCAGAATGCAGACTGGCTCTCTTTCCAGCTGAGCCTGCAGTCAAGGCAGACTGAAGCAATATGCTCTGAGAAGAAGTGTGAATTTTCTCATATGTTTCAGTGAGCGTTAATGGGAAGACTAATTAGGACAACTTGAAGCCAAAATAGCTGTGTTTCACTTTAAGACAAATTACCAGAGACATCCATCAGCTGTAGTTGGATGTATGTGACATTCCAAGTTTAAATCTGCTTGAAGAATTTAGTGTCAGAAGTGAGGAAAATAAGTTTAAATCTAACTCAGGGTTTAAATTTAGAGTAGAACAAGGAAAATAAAAAAATCTGCCACATATGAATAACTCTGTACTCTAATAAGAAGAGGTGAAGGAGATCATATACTTCTAATTATTATTGGTTTTAATTCTAGTTTGAAGTCTGCATGTAGATGATGTTAAGTCAGTATTTCAGACTAGAAATGCTACATTAAATACTACTATAATTTTCTTGATACAGAACTGTATTGAACTTTACTGATACTTGCATACAGATAGGGTTTCTTCTCTTACCTTTCTCTTGCAGATGTGATATTTCTACTCATAGAAATCTGCATAGCCTAAAATATAGGTCCCCACAGTCAGTTCTTTCTGAATACCAATATACTCTTATTTTCTTTAGATAGAAAAAAGCCAGTGGCTGTTTCCTTCACAGGACTGAATCTGACACAACACAAAGCCAGCTTCAGTAGGTACAGTACGGAAGTTAGTTTGCTTGAATGTTCCAAAGGCAGCAGCCTCTGGCTAAGGAGTACCTGTATAAGAAGTGCATTTCTTTTTACTGTGTGTTTTCCTCCCTGCTCTCCCTAGGATAGTAGGAGGAGAGCAGGAGGCTCCCTGCTCTTCTGCTGCATCCTTCCAGAAAGCAGGGCTCTAACCCTGTGCTTTCCATCTCATAATATATATGTTCAAGATTCCAGCTCTATCATGTCGTATGCCTTTCACCTTCTTATCACTACTTTGATGTTCTCAGCCAAAGATGGGTCATGACTTTGACTTCTGTTGCAGAGCAGGGATGGAAGCTGGTAGCCCTGGCTACACAGAGTAGCAAGATGTATGTGGTTTGTAGTGGCTATCTTTGCAAGCGTCCACTGTGCTACAAGAGAAGACAGGAAGGCAGAGCTGAGAGAAACTGGTACTGCATGTGGCACAGGCAGATCGGTGACATGTGGTGGCCATATCACCATTTTGGGAACTTGCAGTATTGCACATCACTTGCTCCACTGCTTTAATAGCTGTGGGCACAAATGCGTTTGGTCAGAATACTGTGATTCCTTCCACTTGAAATAGGTTGTGTGGCCTTCTATCTTTCTCTTTAACACATTCTACCTTTTGAGCAATATCAAGACAGTGAAAACAAACAAGGAAAATGTTTCTCTCTGCAGTATAGAATTTTTAAGGAATAATTGCAGGGAGGAGGGAAGGTCTTTCATCTTGCACATAAAATCTTGTACCTCACGTTTATTAGCAACGTGATCCATCAGGTAGCAAGTAGGTGGTATTCTACTCTCCATTTCACTTTCTCTAATGTGAGCATCCTGTGTGTATTTTATGGCAACCAACAACAGCCTATGAATAAGTCTTAAACTGTTGGTCCATTTCAGCCAGCTCTGGCAGTTTTGTCAAGTCTTAAAGATAGCTGTGTTCTCTAATTGCTGTGAAAGTAGGCAGCTGGGTAGAGACAAGAGACAATGTGGTGTGAGTTTATGCTTTCAAATGGGAGGGTACGTGGTGGGGTGGTAACTCATTGGGAGGCAGGAAATCTTCAGCAAGAATTCTCACTTTCTTAGGAGTCCTGGTTCCTTTAGGAGCCAGAAGACAAGTATGTAATAAACAGGTATCAGTCAAGGAATTGTGTATTATTTTGTGGGCTATAATGCATTTTTTTCTCATGAGGAGAGTGCAGGGCTGTATTATTTGTGTTGTGCTGGAAGCGCAAGGAGTGAGGAAGTCCACTCCCAAATAGGCAGGAGTATTCAATTTGGAGGTAAGGATATCTTTATTTGGATACATACAAAAAGAAGTGCTGCCATTTTAAAAAGTTGTTGCACCCTTGGAAGCTCTCTTCTTTTTTCCTGTCTGTGGTATGGTATATTGAGTCAAATATATCCTTTCAAAGTGTGCCCAATTAATAATGTGTCCTGGCTTTCACCAACCACACTAACCTATTGTAGCCATCAAACTGGGTATGCCAGTTGGACTTCTAGAGCAATAGTTTTTCTAATTGTCCCACTATGAACTCTTGTACCAGCTGACAAATCCCAAAGAAATAAGTTCTCTCTAGGTTAGGATGAGAGAGAAATAAGAGTGTATCTGTTTTACTCTTGGCAAAAAGGACCCCAAAAGAATCTTTTAATTAGAGTAATTTCATTCTGTCTATCTGCCGTGAACCTAACAAGCAATCTGAGCTTGCTAATGTGCAGCCTTGGGAGATGATCCTCTAATGAGAGGATTAGGTGTTTATTTCTGGTTGTCCACAGCCTGTGATGCTAAGCTCATGTTGCTGGGCATAGGAAAGCTCCCACCCAGTCCCAAGTAACCTCTCCTTTACCTCTCTGATCTTTGCTCTTCTGTCCCCTCCTGAGTATCACCTCACTGATTTCTCTGTTCTTGATATTTCAGCTTGGGATAGATGTCATAAATTATGTTACACATGGTTTTTGTGTGGTATTGTATTTGGGTCTGTAAATAACGCAAAACCTAAATGGAATATGAAATTTTTCAGAATCTTGGTTTTTTAGCAAATCACCTGGGGAAGTGTCATGGTTTAACCCCAGCCAGCAATTAGGCACCACACAGCTGCTCACTCATGCCTCCCCCTCGGCCCCCAGTGGGAAAGGGGAGAGAATTGGAAGTGTAAAAGTGAGAAAACTTGTGGGTTGAGATAAAAACAGTTTAATAATTGAAAAGAAATATAACAATAATAAAAAAAGTGTAAGGACAAGGAGAGTAAGAGAGAGAGACAAATACAACCCAACAAAGACAAGTAATGCAAATGAAAACAATTGCTCACCACCAACTGACCGATGCCCTGCTAATCCCCAAGCAGCAGCCCCTCTCCAACCTCCCCCCTAGTTTTATTGCTGAGCATGACATCACATGGTGTGGAATATCCCTTTGGTCAGTTGGGGTCAGCTCTCCCAGCTGTGTCACCTCCCAACTTTTTGTGCACCCAAACTTACTCGCTGGTGGGGTGGTGTGAGAAGCAGAAAAGGCCTTGACTCTGCGTAAGCACTGCTCAGCAGTAACTGACACAGCCCTGAAACATCAGCACTGTCTCCAGCACAAATCCAAAACACAGACTCCTACTAGCTACTATGAAGAAGATTAACTCTATCCCACCCAAAACCAGTAGTTTGAAATCGATGAGTTTGAAAAGGGATGAATAGTTCTGTCCAAGAGGCCATCACTAAACTGGCTTGTCTCCAACACTGCCATTTTACAGAGTGCATTTAGCCAATTGTTTTGTCTCTAAAAAATGAGAAGGGTGATGGAAGAGCAACCGGTCCTGGGGCTCCTGAATTGTGATACCTCTACCCTTTATGATACAGAAGCTACTTAATATTAGGTGAGGTGGGGGAGAAATCCAGTCTGCCACCTTAATGCTGGGGAATAAATGCTGCCTTCTGCTCACAGCCTGAGAAATGTATCTGGAGATGCTGTTACCACTGTTAGTACAGTTTTCTTTTTGTAAGGATAGCACCTGAGCAAAATAAAACTGAAAATGTCCCATTTCATATGTTTCCATTCTCATAATCTTGAATGGTTTAGAATACCCTATTTTGTCGTCAAGAAACCTGTTTCCTTCTATTTTTGCATTTCACCTTGAATTTGATATTTTGTCCTCTGGGCACTAATGTTAATATGAGTTCTGTATTGTACTTATTTACATCATAAATCTCTCTTCTCAGATCATTCAACTTCAAGTGGTACATCCTCGTTTAAGCCCAGCCGTTCACTGGTTTCTATTCCCACTGCCCATGTGATGCCGTCTAATGCCAGCTCTTCACTTTCCAAACACAGGGAAGCTTTCAAGTCTGATGGCTCAAAATGGAGTACAAGCTTTGTACGGTCAGGAGGAGGCAGAAATCAGGGTGCCCTGGACAATTCTCTTGACATGAAAGATGCAAGACCTGTCAGAAAATGGTCCTCCTTGTCTAAACTCAGCTCACCAAATACCTTCAGCCAAGATGGTAGTAGTCATTCAGTGGACTCCAGGGCTAGTACAGATAAAGCTGTGTCACCACAATTAAGGAGAAATGGGCCAAGTTGTTTGCATGATAGCATGGAGCTGCTAAAAATTGACGACAAAGAAATGGGGAAAAAAAGATCTTCTCTACTGGACTGCAAATACAAATTTGAAACGTGCAGCAAAGATGATTTTGTTTCAGATTCCTCAAGCAGGAGACATGCCTTAGACTTGACCTATAGTGCCTTACCTGAAAGCAAACCTACGGCAGCCACTTGTGAAGCTTTCGGTCAGAGATACGCAACTCTGGGACAACAGGCTGTGAGCGGAGCTCCCATACAGCCAGCAGTGAGGACTCAAATGTGGCTTAAAGAACAGTTACGTGCAAATCCCCTGGACTGCAGGACTGCTGAGGAGCCCTACGGCGTAGCTGCATGGCATGTGCAGCAGCTCGAAGATTTTAGAACGGGAGGTGAACAACCTGTGCAGGTACGGCTAAAGTTTGGTGTTTGCTGCCATCATGCGGCATCATGTGTTATACCTGAGGAATAACATCAGGTAGTTTTTAATAAAACAGGAGAGGGAACAGGTCCCTCTTAACCAGGTGATGATGTTCTTAAACTTTGATTGGGGATGCTGCTGCTTGCTTCTCAGTATTACCTGGGTGCTAATGTGGTTTTTTTTCTGACACCTGCTTACAGTTTACTCTGATTCAGTGTGCCTAACTATATGAGACTAGTGTCTCTTTTTCTGAAGCCAGATAGAGTAGCTCTTAAGAGAGTCTTTGGTCACAGTTTAGTGGGGGAACGTTGAATGTATTTTGATCTGAATGGATTTACAAAGGGGCTGCATTTTTACATTCACTGAAAGAGGAATGACTCCTGCATACTGCAAGGATGAATATTCAGTATTGCAATGCCTAGAATTTAAAAGCTGAATTCAGTTTGATATTACTGCGTATTTTTTTAACTAATTAGAATTAATTAATAATCATCAATTAATCTGATTTATTTAAATAAAAGAATATGTAGGGTTTATGTGTCATACTTGAAGTATTTTCGTATAGAAAACATGAAACTTGGTTTTAAGAGACAGATAACCCTTTCTAACACGATAATTGCCATCTTTTGTTTCCAGCTTTTACCCTAATGGGAAAAGGTAACTTGTTAAGGAAGGCAGTACTTAAAATCTAAATGTTCAGGTTTACCTACGTAGGTAAACTTGACTTGCCAAAAAAATCCCAAATGGATTACAATATGTAGATTTTCCTGTAAGGCAGTTTCAGGTTAGTCTAGGATATTATCTGAGCAGAGATAATCTATCTGTATGTGCAAATACCTGTTTTCTCGGGCCTGAAGATATATTAAGTAATTTATGAAGAGTTGTGTTCAAATTTTGTTGTTTCCTCCATTGTGTATTGAAGGAAAAACTGACAAGTTCAGAGGTTCTTAAGATCCAATTTTACTCTTAATAGTGATCTGGATTTTTAGTTTTTTATATTATTTTTAACCTTACAGAACTTGAATACAATTAATATGGCTGAATGATCATTAATCCTCGTGGTTCTCTCTAAAAACCTGACATCGTTCCACATGGCCCCCCTTTTACATTACTCTTGCTACTACAGAAACCCACATCTTTCTCTAAGCTTTTTGAAGATTTCAATGGTGAGAATTTATTCAGGGAGAGAGTGGAGGCTGAGGTGTCCCCTCAAAGCCAAAGTGACAGAAACCAGCTCAGTGCTGAGGCTGGGTCAGGGGCTCTGCCAGCCAGCCTCTTGGCAGCTGGCAGATACCAGTTGTGTTGGAGAGCACACGAGGGGTTTGGGGAGTGATACGGGGTACCGTGGAGAAGCTAAGTCCATCCGTTCATTCAAGTCTTCCCGACACCTGTGAGACCTGTAGCTGGCTTCAGCTGTCAGCAGTGCTGTCTGTGGGGTTTGCATGCACATTACTGTGCCTGGTGGTTCTCATTTGGAGTTATATATTTATATTCAGAGTAACCTTTATTTACTTCTTTCCTTCATTTAGGTATATGTCTCTGTGTCATCTTCTATGTACCTTTCACAACACTTTGTTTAGGATGGCTATTTCAGAAACTCTTGTGTAGGTCAAAACAACTCCCAGCTTTTTAGTTTGTCTCACAAGTGCTTTCTCGCTCTGATTGTGATCAAATAGTGTCTCCTTTTTGTATGAAGGCAAAGTTTCGTGTGTGAAACAGATGAAGCCCTATACGTATTATTATGGTTATTCAAAAACTTTGTTCATGCAGGCATTGATGCTGAGATGTGTTTTGAGGACAGAGCCAACAGGGGGAGCACAAACATTATTTATCTTTTTGGATGAATTCATAAAGTGGTGCTGCACCTTTTTAGGTTTTTAAAATTATAAGATTATAGGATGAAGTTTTGCTTAAAACGGTTTGGTGTTTTTTTTTTCTCTTGCTCCTGTTATTTATATATCTGTATCAATAATTGATATATGTGTTACAAGACCTAGCTAGCCCCTGATTTGGGAAGCAGTGATACTATCAGCTGTCTGGTTAGTCCTGGAATATAGGGCAAGTCCTTGAAGCTACGGCCTTTGCTCTGCTTACCCTGACTTCCCGCTTAATTGTGTGGAGGGGCCATAAGGGGCCTTAGCAAGCACTTTCAGTTCCTTGTGGCCTTAGCAAACACTTTAATTGGTATGATTTGGAGTTGCGCTGGTGGGCCTTGAAATGTGACTTGTTACATTGAGATATGTTGAGATATTTTATGATTCTATAATTGTGCTATGATTTTATTTTTTTTCAAAGATCACTACATGTGCACCTGGGCACTGATACGCTATTATTTCTGAGAAACTGAGAAAACTACAATCCAAAGTAGAATACATTCCTAGGAAGGAGAGAGCAGAAGGTGTAAGATTTTGCTAGAGGAAGATGGTGATTTATAAAATGTGAAAAAAGCACCACCTCTACAGAAACTTTTTTTATTTTTCTTTTCCCCTTGGTGGGGATTATTTTTGCTATTTTGCTTTTAATAAGTATGTATGCTGATGGAAATGCGATGGTTTTTACAGGACTGAAAAAATTACGGTTTATAATCCTTTAAAACCACTATTGCCGTGAAGAGAAAACAAAGTGAACTTTGCTTTTAACTGAGAATCTGTAGAAGCTTTGTGTATCTTTAAGGTAGGCCGGTAGAGGGAGAGACTATAGAGGGCGGTTTTCTCTAATGAAGCAAGAATAGACTGCAGCAATTTTCTAAGTTGGTTTCAAGGACTACTGGTTCAGGAACAGCTATTGGACTTAATAATATGGTATACAAATTTTTATGCTTTTACAGACTAGTATAGACGGTTTACCCCAGAAAATTCTGAATTAGGGTTATTTTTATAAAATCTGACAAGCTTTGAATTTAAGTTTACAGTAAAGGATAATGTATTACAGCCCTTAAAAGCTGTTCCAAGGTTAATTACTCTCAAAATTAAGATTCTCTGCTTCCTTAATAGTCTGAATTTAACTGAACTCAGCATCTACCTGTTGTGTTTTCGTTATGCTTTGCTCCCCAAATTAAAAAGCCTATAATGTGGCTTTTCCATTCCAATTGTAAACCATGATTTTTAAAAAAGATCTTTACTGTGCATTGTAAGGGAAGCTCAGAGTGTTGGGTGGAAGACCTACAGCTACACTGAGATTCTCTTTCAGGATATGGTCAGGTTTGCAGCTTCAGAAAAGGTGTGGTGGATCAACAGAATGCCGCTTTAGAGAAGGCGCATCTTTTAGCTGTGGGTGTGGTGGTTGTACATTTCAGAAACAAATCTCCAAAGGGGATCTGGTCTCTTGTTATTGTGTAGTGTCATGGAATTGTGTACGAAAATTCATTTCTCTAGCTAACGTGTGCTATTTAATGTATACTTTTTGAAGATAAACATTCTCCTATGCATTTCCAAGGAACAGATTTCAACAATACTTCAATGAAAATAATTTCCATGCAGAATTTATATTTCACTTACACTTAATTATTTTCAGTGTACAGCTGATCTTTCAGCAGACATGACCGTTGTAATACCTTTTTTTTTTTAACCTCCGAAGTAAGGAAGTGTGTGATTAGGCCTGTGTTAAGGGAAAAAATGCTTATAATGTGCAGTTCCCATTTTCCGAACTGGGAGGCCGTGCAAATATGGATAAAAAGGCAGTATGTTTTCATGTAAAGGCATTTCTTAAAGCCTGATCCTATTGTCTGTATGTACTTAGGTGCATACTGTATGCTAGATCCAGAAATGAGGTTTAAAATGGAGGACTTTAAAATTGTGGGAGAGTTTTCAGAAGGTCGCATATCTACTTATTAGCTCGGTACAATGCTGTAGGCATCACATGATGAATATCTGTTTTTTCCAGTGTATGGGACATCTGTGTTATTTCTTCATGGTGTGCTAACTTCTGTCAGAACATAGCAGAAATAATAGATGGAAATTGTTTAAGTGCATCTTTTTCCTTTAATGTATCTGGTTTACTGGTTTTTATTTAATGAGGAAAATGCTGCCTTGTTCATACCATGTGTATAGAAGTTACTGGAAATTAAATTTTAATGCACTGAGAAATTCAGAGATACTGCAACAATCTTCATTTCAAAAGAGAAGGAAAAAAGTAAACTGCATGCATACCTAAACATTAATAAACAAAAGTTGTAAAACTTTGATTGAAAGAAAAAGTTATAGCATTCTTCAAATAATATTGTTGTCACAGAAAACTTTATTCTTAAATGTCAACTCAAAACTAGTTTTTTTTAATGATTCTGTCAGATTGGAAAACTAAGACCGCTTAATATCAACATTTTTTTCCCGTGTCTCATTTTGATGAAACCATACTTTTCAGCAAGATAAAACTTTTTAACATGAAGAATTATCACCTTTAGTTAGCAGAGTGAACTCCTTCACTGTGAGCCACAATTAAGCTTTTATGTTCTGTTCCTTTTGCTTGAAGTTAGTAGTCCAAGAACTGGGATTGCGTTCATTACAGTGCATATGTGGCTCAGTCTGGAGTAAGCGCTAGCAGACGATGGGAAACCAAACTTGGGCCATGCTTGATTGCAAAAGGAGCCTTGGCATTGGTTAACCGGTAACTTGCCAATTTCAGATGTTGTCTTAAGAGAATGCATGTTTCAGTTTCAGCAGTATATTTCAACTTTTGTTGAAGAATCTGTAATTTTCGTTGCTGGCTGAGAGAAGGCTGCTGGGGTTGTTTTTTGGAGTTGTTTCTCCATGCTAGTGGCAGAGTTTCTTGTAGACTTCCTTTGTCTGCAATTTTGGGTCTGGAAGTATGTGATTGTTGGTGGCAGTAGACTCATCTTTTTCCTTTTATTAAAAAAGAATGTGTTTTTTGTTGTGGTGTTTTGGTTTTTTTGTCAGGGCTAACTCATTTGTCTAATTTTAGCTATAAAGCTGTCACAGTAGTTTCCCAGAGATAGGAAAACTTTTGAAGAAGAGCATACAGGCAATAAGCTTTGTACAAGCCCAAGTAGCGTATCAGTGAATTGCCATTTTGTTGTGAAAA
Source organism: Larus michahellis (assembly GCF_964199755.1). Classification (NCBI taxonomy): domain Eukaryota; kingdom Metazoa; phylum Chordata; class Aves; order Charadriiformes; family Laridae; genus Larus; species Larus michahellis. Next base: position 76,859,463 of record NC_133898.1, read on the forward strand.
CCATTTTTATTCTTCAGACTAGAATGGGCTTCATATCAACTCTTGTTGTTGTGATATGCTTCGTGCCATCGATGTCAAGCACCAGCAGAAATCCTCCTAAATAATACCTAACTGTAACTGTTACAAAAGATATCCCTTGTGTTTAAATTTACAGATTTTTTTCTTAAAAAGCAAAGTATTTCAAGATTATCAAAGTAAGTGATAAAGTGCTTACGGTGATGTAGCTGTGCAAAGTTTTCTGCTTTAAATGCAAACAGATGGGAATTGATATTACTATAGCAACATTAAAATGCTCTAGATGTGTAGTTTGCAGAAGCTATTTTAAATGTTTACTGCAGATATTTCAGAGCAGATGAGAGAAAACCTTTCGTTTTGATTATCTGTGCCACCCCAGCTAGTACTGCCTGAGCTTTGGAGCAGGTAGCATAGAGTAGAATGTGGATGCCTTTTAATGGTAGAACTCAGATAAAGTTTCAGTTTTCCTAAACATACCGGCTTTTTCCTGTGAAAAATCTTTCTGTAGGTCCAGTTTAGATGGCTCTCTTGCAGATAAGTGAACCACACCACAACAACGGTAATCATCTGGAAATCCTGAGCGTGAACGTGAGTAGATCAGCTCTGTAATATATTCAGGACTTCTGAGAAGTGCTGGATCAACAGTGTATGTGCTGGATCGGGGATGTGCTGTTGGCAATAGAAAGCTGGAAGCTGGGGCGTCCCCCACCATGTGAGCAACATCTGCCTCATGTGCATGTGTGTTAAGACTGTTAATATGCATATGTATGGCATTAAGTTTACTGTACAATGCATATGTGTTCGTGCGTTTTGTTCCCAAGTTGTACTTGGGAAAGAGAGATGCTAAGAGTAAGCTGTTTGGCCCCAGTCTGGCCACCATCTTTCCCAACATATCTCAGGTGTGTAGAGCTACCTTCTGGGCAAATAACTCCAGCAGAAAGCAAGCTCTTCTTGGTCACGGTCATTCCCAGGGACCTGTGGGGAACGTACATCATCCTATAAAGGGCCATAGAAGAAGGTCCTGTAAGAAGGGTAGGTTGCATGCTTAGCATGAGGATAAGCTATGGACTGGGTGATTGCACTGGCAAGTAACAAGTGGTATGTCAAATACGGCGTGAGGGCTCCCACGCTGCACACTTGACCTGTGCATAAGTGGTAAATCCGGCTTGTTAAGGCTGTAGCACAGTCCTTGCGTTTGTACAGACGCACCTACTGTTCCTGTACGTGGCAGTGTTAAGGGCTTCGTAGGCAGTTACCATAGGGCAGTTACCATAGCCCTTGTTAATGGTCATTCATTTTTTAGTTGTTTTGACAGCTGCTTCTTTTGATACTACTGGATAACACTAAAGGCTTCTGGCTTTTAAGGTGATCCTGTGAACCGCAGGTGTCAAAAAAGGTGGAACTAATAATTATGCTTTCACATTTAAACTTAGCTTATCCCTGTCTCAGCTGCTGCAAGCTGCTTTTCATGGGTGTAATTGTTTGCATCTACAGCATCTGTGCTTTTGCTCTCTTTAGGTAATTTGCTGCGTGCTGTCAACCCAACATAGGTGTTTTGTTCTGTCCTCCTGCTGTAGCCACGTCATTTCCTCTGAAGTAAATGTTCTACGGAAATCCCATTTTAAAAATTTGATTTCTGCTGTCCACTTTGCAGAAATGTTGTTACTTGAAGGCTGCAGATCTTTTGTAGATCTTTAGATGCAACTCAGCTGTAGCAGTGAGCAAACTACAGTAACTGCTGACGCATACTTGGATTTCCTCGTGTACTCAGCAAGGCTCTAGATGGTTTTTTTTACTCAATGGCAGGTAAATAATTGTGTGCGGCTTTTAGGATGGCTTTCTGATAAAATAGGTCTGTGAATGCTTTCTCTGTCAGATTGTTTGTCAGACAGTATGGAGTCTGCGTATTTTTATTCAGATAGTTTGAAGTGTCTACGTTATCATTGCAAATCCCTCAAGACAAGACTTGAGAAAGAAACAGAGCCTCACAGAGGCTCACATCAGCTTCACAAGGATAAATGCGAGGACCAGGACCAAGACAATAAGCAGAAAATTGAGTAGCAGGTTGAGACCTCTGTTGTTAGCAAGATCCATAATGTGCATCTGTCTCTTGTGCTTGCAGCAGGCTATTGATTGTAGCTTTGGGTTGCTCTTTCAGTAGTAAGTAATGTAGATTCACATGAATTTCATTGTGTCCTCGGCTGTTTACCTGTTTTTAGTTTCTGCCACTTAAGAAAAGAAAAAAAAAAAGGTCCGTTTACAATAACTAAATTTTTTTTATTTTCCCAAAAAAAGGAATCTGGATGCTCCTACAAGCCTTTTTACCCAAATACCTTAAAAATAAATAAAGAAAAAATAAAGTTAATGATAGCTTTTATTTTACTACTGAAGAACTACTGAAGAACCCATTAATGGAGAAAGGACTTGAATTTTTATACAGTTTGTTTGGCTCTTTGTTTATTTACTTTTTAAAATGTGTGCGGCACTCTTCAGGCCCATTTGATTTTCAAAAGAATGGCTGTTCTCAAGACTTGCTCTGTTTCAGCAATAGATTGTTGAAACTTTATTTTTTAAAAGAAGATTTCTGTAGGTGAAAAAACCCCAGCTTTCTCATCTGGGCAAAATGTACCCCTGTTAACCAGGAGTGTTTCCTACCCTTCTAGGGTTTGGCATCGTGCAGTGTGGTAGGTCGCATTTTGCCAGCAGCGTGCCATGTACGATTCATTGCAGCTTTGCAAATGCCTTATTAAGAATCTAATTGGGCTGGCAGAGGATGCATCCTTAGTGCTTTTAATAGCACGTACGCAATAGCTTATTTTAAGATAGTATTAATAACTTAGCAATTGTGTTTTATATGTAGAAATATATATATAAAAATAAAAAATTAATAGGACCACTCAACCCTAACAGTGAAATGTTGACAAAACTTCCTTTTAATAACCAGCTAAGTTTTTAGGGAAGATCACAAGAGGGCAGTGTTTTACAGTTTTATATTTTATACAAAAATTGAACTTTCAGCATTTTTTTAATGTAAAAAAAAATATAATGGCCTTATAAAGCAATCTGACTAACTGTCAGATATTAAAATAATTCTAGGGCTTGTTTTAAATTATTTAAATTACCAGGATTCTTACTCAGAAGAGCATCAGTTTTTAAAGGAATTTTTATAAATATGTTGTTCTGGTTTTAATCCTTGCAATGAACAAGAGGTGTTCACTCGTTTCCTTCTGTAACCAAAACAGGCTTGTTTGCTTGTTTTTTTCAGGTTTTAACATATAGGTCAAAGCTAAAAGGACTACATTTGTTGTTAAATAAAAGGTATCTGTGGATTTTGTAGGACTTCACAAATATTTTCTAATTGTATTCTGACAGACACTATTTATTAATAGCCATACTAATGCAGGTATCTGGTCTGTAATCTATAGCATACTGGTATGCTTCCAGATATGAACAAGAATACTCTTTAAATGGATGTGTTCATTGCTATGCTCTGATTTTCTCAGAGATGATATAGGTAAAGTACATCTCGACATGGGTGTGTATGTCTGACATGATTATTGTTCTGTGTACAATGGTAGTAAAACTTACATAAAAATTCTTTATGCTGAGGGCAAACATTTTGTGCATGTTTTGTGAAAAATCTGTTTAAGTGTATTTTACACTTGGTAAAGGCAGTTGTTGCTAAATGCACACAGAAAAGTTAATAAAGAAATCCAAGTACCTGCAGCCCTCTAAAGTGCCTTACTGACTAGTCGTGATCAGAACAAAGTTTCAATTCTGAAATGGATCTTGCCTTCACCTAGAGGAAAATAGGTAAATATATCAATTTTCATTGAAGACCTGGCTGAGGAGGCACGTCTTTAAAACCAGCATATGCTTGTTCCTGATTCAGCTCTTTCCCAGTGCAAAGTTGCCACAGAAGTTTGTCTTTTTTTTTTTTTTTTTTTTTGAGAAAGAGTAATACCAGATTGTTGCCTGTCTAGCTTGCTTTATTCACTATCCTTGTGTGTAAGATGAACTTAGCAAAAAGACGTAGCCTTGGGTGGAGTGGAACAGAGAAATGAAAACTTAATCCAAGCTACATGCTGTGTTTGGAACTTTTATTATGGCTCATAAAGGTTGTGAACTTTTTGATTACACTTTCACAAAATTCATTAGGATTGCCTATGTGCACTACTTGGTGAGTGTAAATTAAGTATGTGTAGGTGATCTGGACATCGCAAAACGGGCAAGATTACTGTTGAAAAGCAAAGCAGAATAAACAGAGGTATAAAGAATTAGAAATCTTTCTGATGACTAGCTCTTTTTCACATAACCGTAATGAGTAGATGATAGAATTGATGCTTCTTTCTAAATGGAATTGTATTTAAGTATCTTATTTTATGCATTAATATAATTTCAAGCAGTCACTTTAATAAATAAAAATACAGTGGATGTTAGTATTAAAGGCCATATAAGTATACAAAGAAGATTGTACTATATACAAAAGGTTTTATTTTTTTAATCTCTGGATTTGGTTGACATTTAGTTATGTAGAGGACAGTAGCAGTTTTTCAGATCAGCGGAACCCTAAGACACAAAAGATCCATACAGTACGTGCAATTTGTCTGCATTGCCGTAAAGTAACAGTAGGGCTTCCAGTTTATTTATACTTTGGTTTTGTTCTTGTTTACTCATTGTTTTTTAAATAAATAATGGCTTTTCAGGTACCTGAGAGGAAAGTGGTGGGTTTGGTTTTATGAGGGGGGGGTGTGTGTGCGCTTTTATTTTTTTTAGCAATGCTTTACTTTGACTTATATATATTACTGGCTTGTGAAACCTACAATCCCATGTGTTCTCAGAATGTTTGTGCTGATATTTTACTCTTAAGACCTTTTTTCTTCACGAACTTTTCAGTACTGTAAAACTGTTGTCTATTTCCAATTGAAGTCTCTTGAAACACCTCCAAAGCAAACTAAAACTGGAAACCCTATCCATCACAGAAATACAGATTTAAAAAGAGAAGAAAGTAACTTTAGATTTTTCTATTTCCAGCTTTCCTCCCCAAAGTGCACTGTGTGTGTGGCTTTTCTTAAGAAGAAGGATTAATAGGGAAAGTGCGCTTACTAAAATCTCAGGCTTTTGTTAAAGTGGTCAGAATGCATGAAATGGAAATGAGATCGACATTGACAGCTTGAATTGGTAGCATCCATAACTAACTTGCAAGTGGGGTGTGTGTTGCCAATCTCATCAATGCTTGCCCTAATCTTCATACAGTAGCTAATTAATTTCTTCTAGTGATTAACCTTATTTCAGAGGTCTGGTCTCAGCATATCTATTTGCCAGATAGGAGGTGCATCGCCACTGGACTTGCTTGCATTCCATTGAATACAGAGGTTTTTTTCAAAGATTTCTTCCCCTCCTGCCTAGCTGTTCACTGTCAACCTCTACTCATGGAATATTAAGTCTTGAAGGCAGAATACAAGAGTAAGATAAACTTGTATTGATTTTCTGCATTCATCAGTAGGATTGTTCACACAGGGTGGTATAGAAAGGTGCCTGTTTAAAAAAAAATAAAATGCCTGTTTGACCTCTGTCTGTTGATTCTTGAGCTTTCTTTAAATTTGAAAACCATATAAAGTTTCTAGGAATTTAGCTTAATACCAGGAACACCAGGTGTGGGAGGGCTGAAAATCTACTGCTCAGTTTTGTTACTGACAACTGCTGGAGTGGAAACTTCATCTTTTATATGTGTAGACTCTGGTTTATATGTTGAAAAGATATTTCTGCAATGCTTTCCCTCCTGTGCATAATTGGTTATAATTTATTTTATTTTTTATGTATTATTTTACAAAAACACTTGCTTGTTCTTTAACAGGCATTTGCAGTTGGAGGTGGTGATGTTACTTGTATTTGTATGATACGCTTCAGTCATGTCAGTAAGGGAGACCGAAACCTTTCTATTTACCACATCAGAGGTTAACCATCTTGAGTGACATTGGCAAATACCAAGTTTTCTGTAGTTTTACACTAAGGAGATTATTGCTTAAATTACAGCAGGTCGCAATAAAGTTGTTGGAAGCCAAATAATAAGAACTCTGAGAACTATTTTTGATTTTTGAGTTGTGCGAATTGTCATGGCAGTTAAATGACTACAGAAAACTAAATCTTCGTGTCGTGGTTTGGGCTGGGCCAGCCACTAAACAAGCAACAGATTCTCTCTTTAAATACCAGTGTGATAGTGTCCATTTTTCTGCAAAATATAGTGAAAAAACTTTCCAGATGTCATGTAGTTCTGTAAGGATGCATCTAGTGAAAAATACTGTAAATGAAGTTGCCTTTTTTTCTTTAAGATCCAAGGGGGGTGTGTGTGTGTATATACGCACATACATGTGTGTGTGTGTATATAAGATCCCTTAAGTAGGGAGAAAAGCATATGATGTAGTTTTTATTTTTGGGTTGGAAGACATTTTTCATTTATTCTTATATTCCCTTAAAGACACTAAAACAATTTGAATGCCTTCAGTTGATAATGCAGCACCTTGAAGTAAGCAGAGCAGAAATTTTCCTATGATGCGTTGAGGGCTGTGTGCCTGTATCTCTTCTTTGGGTGGACGTGGGCTGAATTTAGAACCTCTCCAGGGGATTAAGGTTTTTCAGAGAAACTTAAAAATGCTCAGTCCCCCAAAAAGTGAAGCTGCTGTTTGTGTGACCTAGCTAAAACATTGAGGAACTTACCAGCTCCATGAAGAGGCAGTGCTTTATCCCATTCAGAAAAGACATCTCTTGACTGAGATGACAAATTAGGTCATGCACAGCTTTGTAACAACAGGCTCTAAACACTGTTCTGGACAGAATAAGTGTGGTTTTAATACATGTAGCAGGTAGAATGAGAATAGTGCGATGGTTGGCATACAGCTCTAGTCCGAGTGCTAGCCCCTCTCACAAGAGGATCCTTGCATTGGGAGTTGCGGGTGTAGGTCTCTCTTCCCTTTCGGGTGACTTTCCTAGAGGACAGTGCAGAGAAGTGCTGGAACTTCAGAGGAGCATCACAATGATACAGATCAGCAAGAGGCAAATTAAAATCAGGCAGAAATTCACAAAGAGCTCTTGGAGCCTTTGGCGTGCTTGTGGATTGACCTCAATAGTTGAGGCTCTCCTCAGAGCAGAGCGGGTTATGTATTGGACCTTCTCCATGGCAACGAGAAAGCAGAGGGCACAAATCAGAGGTTTTAGGAGGGCAGGAAAGAAGAAGAGTTGTCAGGAACAGTGCGAAGTGCCTATTATCTTCTCTTTTTTGTTTTAGACAGCCTTTGTGGAGCTGGGAAAGCAGGAAAGTGAAGAGTTAGAAATGCTGAAGTAAAGAGTTTTGATGAGTGCAAATGGAGACTGTTTTAAAGTTCCGAAAAGCCTGAAGTAAACAGGTTGCCTTTACAATGTTTTTACTTTAAAACAGGTTTTATGCTGTATTGTGCTTCTCCTCCTGAAGGCTACTGAGCATTTGTTTCTTAGCAGTGGTGAGGAATGGTAAAATGGAAATTGTGGATACGTGGGATTTACTCAATCATTGCTTTAGATCCTAATCTCTCCATCCTTGGTTGAAAGGCCATGGATGATTTCCCTCCCTCCCACCCCTTCTTTAATTGTTCAAGCACATGTGAAAGCCTGATGATATAGCTAGAGTCACAGACCTTTCAGCCAGGAGATCTGGAGATTGCTGCTGCCGGTTAGTGACCCGGGCAGATTATCTGATTTACCAGTATCTTAGTTGGGAAGGGAGGAAAAGAAATCTTGTTGAAGCATTTCCATTCCAAGTAGAAATACTTTAAGGTGCGCAATTAAACTCCGTGCATAACTGCTATAGGGAATTTTAGTAGTCAACAGACAAAGCAGAATAAGGACTAAAGATTTTTTTTTTAATATATAGATGTGGGACTATGTGTTACAAAATGTAGGTGCAAAGGCAGAGGACTGCGATGAGGAACAAAGTAAAGTATGTATGTAACTTTGTCTCTTAAGTGAATACATTGTTCCAAGTATACCGCCCCCTTTTTAATGTCAGATGGAAGCACAGGATGTCAATTGTCTTAAAACTCCCAATAAGTAGTTATGGTGTAAAACCCTCTTGTATGAACCTTCCATGGGAAGAGGCTGGCTTTGATATACGCTTGCTTAACGCGTAGTGGGGTAGATTCTGTAGGTGCTATTGCAATGTGGAAAATCGGGTTTTAAGATGATGATGATATACGCGTGTCTCAAACTGCTCCTAAAGCTTCGCTTGCCACTAGATGTTTTACGAACGTGTATCGTGATATCTTTGACAGGAGGCTTCTCCTTGTCATATCTCTTTCTTTTTTTTTTTTTCAATAAATGAAATTCCTGTCTACTCATATATGCCACATAAAAGAAAACCATTGCTTAGATATCTGCCACCTAAATTATATGAAGATCCTGACTGAATCGGGGATACTTTGTTGTCCACAAATTTGTCTTTAGATGGCCTAAAATGGAAAACCTTAAAATGAAACAGAAGTGTCTTTCAGACTCTTCTTTTTTTGGTTTCTTCACATGGGTCTGTAGATTCAAATAGTGCTGTATGAGTAGAATACCTGTGCTTTCAGTGGCAATGTTGGTATTTAAAAAGAGACTTTTAAAAGAAACCAGATTACACATGGATATTGTAATACCTTTAGGTGGTTCCATGTGATGACATCTCCTCCGAAAATTGAACTTCAGATTTTGTTATGATGTTTTGAGCTATAGTTGATCTTAACTTTATTGCAAATAAAACACAAACCAGGAACTTACTTTCATAGTGACTGTAATTTTTCAGCTTTGTTTGACTTTATGCTGTAGCTGTTTTCATCTATTTAAGCAGTTAAAGTGCTTGCCAAGTATATTCTGCTTAGCTCTTTGCTGATCACTGTCTGTCCCAAGTGCAGTAAAAGCAAGACATACACGGGAATTCTCAAGTGGCTTGGCTGACGGCACATTCGTTCTCCCAGCCCAGTACAGACTGGGGTGCATTAGGCTGTTCATCTTCTTCTAGACAAAGCACAGTAGGTGAACCACTAACGGATTTATGCGAGTACAGAAAGGTTTGAGTAACTAGCTTGTGTGATGGACACTGCACAGAGAACAGTATTTTCTGAGGATGACTTCATCACAACTCACTATGTCTTTTTTTAATGCAGGGTGCGTGCAACCTGTGGGCTTTGGGTTGTGCGTGACCTGCTGCAGCAACATAACTGTCTCCTTCCTGGCTGCCCTCAGACGGGCTGGAGCAGCATGAGTTTTTACCTGCATATATGCACAATAAGTCCATTTCTGTCTACGGCATTAGATTTACATTATTTTACATATGCAAGCAGCTGCACTGCTGTGCTGTTGCATATGTTTCACTTGTATGACTCCAGGGGCAGGACCTGGGGCTCTGAAGTGCTTCTGTAAAAGGCAATATTAGCTGGTTGGGCATCTTAGATGCAATGCGAACACAGGTGAGGAGAGATGGTGAAATCTCTTGGGAAGGGAGAAAAAATTATTCTTGCCTTTAGAATGGGTGAGGGATGTTTCTGAGGGAGCAGACAATAGGTCAGAAGGCTCAATCGAGCTGTCACACTGATATTAGCTGTTTGAACATACATTGCCAGACAGGCGATAAGAAAGGATCTTAAAAAAAGGAAGGTAGTGGAAGTTAAAATGTCTACCTTTTATGGCTAGAAAACAGTAGGAGGGATCAGAAAGGGTCAAAATAGAGTAACCTGGTTTTCTTGATTTAAAAGCTCATATGGAATTGGAAATTTCCAACACACCTACATGTTGTTTTACCTACTAAGCCTGTCTGTGGGAGGAGTTTTCTTATCAGCAAAGAAAACAAATTCTGTGTCTGTATTTCAACAAGTTTGTCTTTACAAGTGCATGGCTTCAACTAATAAACACATACCTTGCTTGTTAATCCTCCATGGCGCTGTCACCCACCTAAAGTGTGCATAAAGAGAAACAGGATTCAGTAACACAGCTGCATATGGGTGGCTATCAAGGTCAAAATGGACAGCCTGAGAAAATAATTACACTGAAATGAGGGCTTATCATTACCACAAATAGTAGCTATTCTCTGCTGTTTAGACCCTGGCTGTGTTTTAGGTCAATATTTGGAAGTATTATGCATGCACGTACCACTTCTTGAAAGGAAAGAGCAACAAAAGGGCAAGGTATAGTTGACCTTTTTTTTAAAAATCAAATGGTATTGCACTCATGTGTGACAAGACCAGGTATTGCACAAGAGAAACTGTTAGCTGCATTGCTGTACAGTTGTGTGTTTAATACAGTGTTGTTAATGGACTGGAAAGGCTTGTCTTATGCATAGCGCGAATCTGCAGGAAGCAGTCACGTGGCTGACCCCATATGTTACTGTGTAGGGCGTACCCTATACCTGGTGCCCTAGAATGAGTCACCGATCACAGTTATTGCTTCCTTCTGCACTGACATGTGACTGTTTCCCTGATTCGTATTAGGTTATTTTTATCTTTGTTCCTGGGTGTCCTTCACAATGAGAGGAGGTATGTGACCAAAGTGAAAACCGTGGGCCGCGCTTGTTCCTGGTGCAACTGCATTGACTACATTGAAGTCACACAGGATAAATTTGGCTCCTGTGGAAATGCCACAGCAATTTTAGATACAGCCTGTTTCCTGTCATATGTTTACTAAATGCAGCAGTGATATCAGTGGAATAGAAGAGGTTTGACATGTTTGATTTGTTGCTCTCCCATACGACCAAGTGAAGCCCTGAAAAGGCATTGTTAAAAAGTAATATTGCATAACAGTGTATTGCATAGATTTTTACAATATGTCCCCAAAACTCAGTAATTCGGTTTCATCCATTGAAAAGAAGTATCTTAATAACCATAAACATCGTGATGCAAAAAGTACCATCAAGTTATGTGATCCTTGGTCTAGGTCATGCTTAGAACTGCTACCAAAAATTACCTAGCCTAAGAAATTCCTGTAGCTGTTTGTATGAGCAGTATGACACTCTTAGGCAGGAAGAGGCATGTTCACAGGAGGTAAGTTTAAAGATTTGTGTGTATAGTGACAAGGCAAAGAAGAACTCTGCATGCAGGACTAAATGCAGTGAGTTAAATTGAACCTGGAGCCCTTTGTCACCATTGTCTGTGTATTCTGTGGCACCCACAGGAGAGGATATTGTGGAGTTCTAAAGCTGTGCCTGTGCACAGCAGCTACAATTGATGTGTAGGCATGCTTGACTGTCCTGTGTTAATGTATCGATCTTATTCCAAGTTGCATTGCTTTGTTCTGAACCCTGCTGTAAAATTACCTCCTCATCGGCAGTGTGGAGTCACTGCGGTTGAGACCTCCAAGTCTGAAAATCCTCCTTTTTCATATGAGGAAGATGAGGGGTAAGAAGCAAGTGAAGAAGGAAGCAGTCTGAACTATCTCTAGAGACCTTTAGAGTGTCTCAGTGCTGACAGTTTAGTTCAGTAAGTAAAAATTTCTATTGATGAAGTAGAAGTTGCTTACAGGTTTTCCAGTATAGAAGTGATTTATGAAGGTATGTCATAATTTTTTATTTTTGTTCTTTATAAAAAAAAAAAAATAGTATGGAGGTGACTTGCTAGGATTTACCCCAATGGCTGGATTTGGATTTACCTATGCTAGGGGTGCACAATTCTGTTGCTTATTCTGATTTTAAGCTGAGAGTTGCACTAGGCAATTGTGTCAGTGAAGAAGGGTATTAAGGGTATTAGCCAATTCAACAACTTGACTGCAGAAAAAAGAATGTTGATTTTTTTTTATTATTTTTTTTAAGAAGAAAGTGTAAAAGGAAAGAAAGAGCTGGATGTCAGAAAAAAAGACCGGGATGGGTGAAGGCAAGAATGCAGACAATAGTACAGGAGAGGACTGCAGAGGGAGGAAAGCAGAAGAAAAAAATGAACAGAGGAAGAGAGAGGAGTGTGGAAAAAGAGCAAGGAATTGTGCAAGGGGAAAGAGAAGACTACAGTTGGAATATATTGTCATTGAAGAGCACTAGAGACTGACTTGTCAATCACATGCAGAAAACATTTCCTTGAGATGGGGGAAGAAGCAACAATTCAGCTCACAGAGTATGAGAAGTGCTAGTAACAGGAAAAGCAAACTCGTTTTATCCTTTTTACCATTTGTTTTAAAGTCTGTTTTGTACTAAAGTGTCAATATTTTTCATTGTATAGGAGAGGATAGGAGAAGGTTCACACTTTAATTTAGATTCTTTTTTTTTTCCTACCCCTCTTATTAATTCATTCCTCTTACAATCTTCCTTTTGATTAGCTTTGATGTTCTCAGTGTTTCAGATGCAAGACTGCCAGTAAGAGCCTTTACTGGTGTTTCAGGTCTATGAGAATGTGACAGGTACAGAAATTAACACTGATGAGTAGTTGAACATGCCTGGTTTGGCATTTTGTTCTTTGGAAGTTACCCACCTACCATGTGGATTTTTCTGTGTGCTGGCCCGTAAGAGTAGTCTGGGAGCTAAAGCTTTCGGCTAGTTTGTAACTCTGGGTTAAATTCCCAGCAACTGCTGCAGGAAGGTGCAGCGAGACCTTGGGCAAGTACTTCAGCCTCTGTACTCATCTGTTCCCCTAATCAAAACAAGACATTTAATAACTGTATACTTTTTCCCATCTGTTGGTATGATTTGCCTTTTACATAGTAACTTTACTTTAGGAAATTAACTCCTTCCTCCACTGCATGCATGGAGTAGCTAACATCTTGTAGTTTCAAGTTGGGTTTTAGGTTCTGGTGGTTCATATGACGCTATTTATTAACAGGAAATGGGTTAAGTGCAATTTGAACTGTAGTAAAAATTAAAATACATCTAGTATGTGTAAAAGGTAGAAGGGGATGTTGCAAGTTGTGTTTTTAACCTTCTTAGCAGCTCAGGGGACAATGAAATGGCATTGATTGAAAGAAGAATATAGTAGATAAATTCAACTTCTGAGAAGTAACTTGATGACAGGAAAGTCCCCTTAAGCCATGTATCGATCTCTAGAAAGCAAAAGCAACCTTCCAGTTCTAAAGTGTTTTGTAGTCTAGGGAACATAACATTACTTTCCTGTGGGATGTTTTGTTTCTCCAGTTGGGGTACTTTTCTATTTCTAAATCAAATTATTCTTAAAGCAAATAAAAAGCTGCTATTTAGCTCTGTAGGTGTATCCCGTGCGTTTTTGTTTGCTGATAGTCTGAAAAAAAACGGTGAAAATCACCTTTATGCTCTCTGATTACAAACTGATTTTAGTGAGTTTCATATTGTACAATGAAGATGCTATATTCCTAACCTCTTCAGAGGATGAGAAATGAATGCAAATTTTTAAAATAGAAAAGTGGTATATACATAAAACTGAATCTAAATACAAATAATATAGTTGTCTTGGCAAATGAGTGCTTAAAAAAAGGCAGAAAATTGTTATTTGCGGTAAATTAAATGCAGTATTTCCCATCTGATTTGTAACATTTATCACCTGCTATGTAGCACGTGCTTCTGTCATGACTGTTGGTTGTTGTTACTCAGGGTTTGGATGTCTGTGACATGAGATGTTATCGGTGTGAAATTTTTAGGTTTAACTTAACAGCTGAACCACACTGTCATCTACTTTAAATTACCTAACTCTGTGATGGGATAGAATTAAGATAAACAGGTGTCTATCCTGCTGTAGCTATGGATGCATTCCAGTAAAGAGCTGCCTACAGCAGTTAAGTTTCCATGTGTATCTTCAATCTGTGTGTGTATGCGTAAACTCTGTATTTTTAAAGGTGCGCGTATGCAGTGTATGTGTTAGGAGAGAAGGACTTTCTGTGGTAGAATAAACCCAAACTCCTCTCTTCACTTGAAACTACATTTTATGTTACTTTAGCCTTGAAAAAAAAATAAATCTATATGTCTGTCTCAGAATCGTTTTGCTCATCGTAGGCATTGGTTTGAAGGCACTGGGAGGTGTGAAGTGCTGCTTCTACCTACTGGAAACAGCTTCTACAGAACTTCATAACAGGTTGTTTGCCTTAGGAGGAAAAGGACATCCAGATACTTCCACTACTTGTCTATTCAAGACTGGCAGAAGGCTGCTGAGCACAAAAGCAAGCACCTGCATATATTTTTTCCTGATGCCTACGAGTCAGTAATAAAAAAAAAATAAATTAGGTGTGTCTGTTCAATAACAGGGAAAACACACCTCACAAAATTAAGGTCTATATAAAGTCTGTCTTTTCTAAAACCAGAACCTTAAGTAGACATAAGTAGTAAGGTATAAATTGATGGAAGAGGGGAACGTGATTGTAAGGACGAGAAATTTCTTGGAGACTTACATATTAATGAATCATATTCCTTTTAAAAATATTTGTATATCTGAATATTAAAATGTCCTGTATGTGACATGTTCCTGTTTAAGATGCGCTCTTTTTTGTTTGCAGTGATTTTAAAGCTGAGGTTGTGTTTTGTTGTACAGTGTGTACACACTTCCCTTAGTTGGAAATAAATTGATTACTTTTTGCATTCAAAATTCAGTTCATGATGTTACAAATCCTAGGTAAATTATTTATCTGTTACTAGAAGCATTCTAGGACAAGTTTGGCAGTTACAATGACCAGCAGGAGAAAATAAACCTTTAAAGAAATTCACAGAAAAAATACTGTATGAATTCTGTATCTTCAACTGCAGTTTGAGTAACATAATACAATTTCTGTTCTAGTACTTCTATAAGCCGCTAAATTTTTTTTAATTAAGAGTACTTTTTCATCACAGAGCAAAAAAAGGTTTGTTCTCTCAGCGTGTTGGATCGGAAAAATGCTTCTCTGAGTTAAATGGTGAAAGAGCTTTCTCTGGGTAGGCAGCTTTGTGGAAACAAAAGCGTGTCTACAAAACTTAAAGTGAATTACTCTTTTTGTGGATTTTGTGTTATAAAACCAAAACCCAAACATATTAAATTTGAAAGAGAGACAAAGGTCTGAGGAAAATAATGAAAGCTTCTCACCTTCTGGTGTAATGCTACCTGTATAAATCGTCCTACTTAAGGACAGCTAGCGTCCCACCAGCATGTAGAAAAATCTCAGTTGCCTTTATTGTCCCTAAAATATGTCCCCTGCAGCATGATATTTTTGACTCAGAGATGAAATGCCTGCATTTTCATATTTTTTGATAAAAAATAATAACCAGCTGTTAATTTGAGTAGAGGAGTTTTTGTAGAAAACTACACCTAGACTGCTTTGCTGGAAGAATTAAAAGCATAAAAGAAGAGAGAGGTTCCTTACCTCTGGCGTGACTGTTAGTGAAGCAGAGAGGAGCCTGCTCAGGGCTGTGGGAAGTGTCTGTAGATCTCTGGCAACTTGTCCGAGTCTGTGACTAAGTTGTGGGAACAATTGAAGTAAGTTGAGGGGAAAAAATAACAAAAGTTTCAGAGGCAGGACTCCCAGTGTCATTCAGCAGCTCACAAATTGTGATTGGTCCCATTTCTGCCTTCTGACACAGGCAGTTGCTCCTCTAAACTTGTTCACAGCAGTAATATATTAAACATGGGCAACATCTTTCCTCTGGTGAAGGGAACTGTGTGCCAAGGAGACCACCTGCGCAGCCACAGGATGAAGGAATCTGGGAAGCGGCACTCTTCAGTGGGGTAGCGAAGGGAGCTGCTTGCTTACACCCTGACTTTTCTTAAACAAGAACTTAAATGGGAGTTTTTTCACGGAGCTGCTTTTGGATGTGCTACTCTTGCTACAGTAATGTTTATTCATCGTAAAAAAATGTAAATCTCTTGTGTGGGTGAACATATTTCACATGGGCTTTTGACTTGGAATGATTTTCTTTTGTACAAGGGGTTTCTTAAACTACACTTTCAGCATATATCATTTTGATAATTTTGTTATGCTGTAAACTGAATACCAGCTGTGTATGATGTGTGTTTTCCAGTGCTTGAACTGAAGTAATTTTTCTGTATTTCAAGCTTCTACCAACCTTTCAAGTTAATTTGTGGGTCAGAGGATTATTTTTTTTTTTTCCCCCAAATAAAATCCATCTCACATAAGTTAATCTTTAAAACACCCCCCGCCTTTTTCCTTCCCCTCCTTTCCCCTCCCCCCACCCCCACCCCCCGCTCCCTGCCTTTTGTGGCTGGAAACTATCCAAGTGATTTTTGAGAACCCCTTCTGTTTGTTTGGATAGGAGTAGCAGCTGGATGGATAACTTTGCAGGTTATCTTACGTATATTATCCTGTGTTGGGAAATGACAAATGAGACCACAGTGCATATATGGAGTAGGTTTTGTGCGTCTGGGAAGTGGAGGATTTACTTGGATGTGAAAGGACTGAAGTATTGAGGTGTGTGAGCATCCAGCATCAGGCTTTGTACGTGGATGCTACTGACAGCATGTGCCTTTGCCCAATATTTGGAAATTGCAGGCAAAAATGCAGAAGCTCAGCCTAACTCTGAACACTTAGAGATCCAGTTTTGACAATAATAGTTTAACATTTATTAGTGCTTGGCTTTGAGCAGGAAACCAGACATAGTGGTCTTTTTTTAGTTTGGGGTTTTTTTTTTCATTCCCCTGCTGTGATACAAACCTGCAAACCAGAGACAAAAAGATGTTGGAGGTGATGTACCACCTTGTTTCAAATTGAGCTCTATTTTTAGTTTTGTAAATAAGGTTTAGTTCTTCTGCAATGTTGGTTACAACATAGTTGAAGTTAGAAACTCAGTTTTAATATAATAAATCTACCTGTGTTATCCTTTAATATCAAATGCATGAAATATAGGGTCACATATTTCAGTTGGAAGCTAACTGAATATCTCCACAGTAAGGAGTGATAGTTCTTTACCAGTGCAAAGGGTTTCATAATTTACTTATAATGGCATTATTAACATTATAAATCTATCGCAGTCAAGCAAACTGTGTTTGGCCTTTTTATGAGGGAAGTTTCATGTTTTCATTGCATGCTGTCATCCAGCAAAAGTACTGTTATCATTGCATTGTTTGCTTTTTGTAAGATGTAATGTGAAACTGTTACTATTGAAATTCACCCCATACTTTGTTATTAAAGTCCAACGCCCAGCACTGCAGTAGCTGCAATGCGAGTTCCTCCCTTTTACTAAGTCACTGTAAAATTGTCATGTTATTTAGTTACTCTACCCCAAATTCTCAGCTTTTTTTTGTTAGTGGATTGGACCTAAAATCATCATTTAGGCGCTATTTAGAAATGAGATGCCTTAAAAGAATGCTGATTTTGTTTGTGAGCTGCTGATGCAGTCATAGCTTAGCCACCTCCTTAAAGAATGATACTTAAATATGCAAAGTAAGGCATTAGTTAAAATAGTAGTATTTCATTAGAAATATAATGCATGCCTTCTGTATATGTCTAACGCAGATAAGAGATTTTAATATGGAAAATATTAAATAACAATAATGTACACAAAATCAGACCACATGGATGTTGTAGATCTTGGTGTTGATGTTGTTTCTCTGACAACAAGCCTGTTTGGGTACCTTCTCTTGAGAACATTTTTCTGCTTCAGTTTAGTATCACTCCATTGTGTAATCCCAGGGACTTTAGTGGGCTTCTGAGGCAGATGCCAAAGTGCTGCTCACAGGATTTGTCAATCTGAGAGGTACAGACAGTATATATGAGTGCATCATTATACTGTTTGCTTCACCTCTGGGTGAATGGGTCCAGACATCCATGGATATCAGAAAGGAAAAGATTTAAAAAGGGAATCTGTGTTGGAGGTTCTGGTCTGCTTTATTTTGTTCTGGGGAACAAAAATGTGCAGCTGTTGCTTGCTTGACCTTAAATGGAGATGATCTGGGCTTTCTCCAGTGGGATTAGAAATCTGCCACCAGAGCATGTTTCTTCTCATAAATTTATTTAGAGATCCGGTTGATGTTTGGGATAGTGTCCAAAAAGAGACATGTTATACTTCAGCATACCAGCTCCTTTATTTAAATAATAATTATAAGACTTTTATTCACATTAGTGATAATTTCCTGGACTATTTTTGCCTTTTATGTCTTAGCTTTTAAAATTCCAGCTGTAGACACTGGCCACCCGTAAAATCTGTGTCATGAGCTTGAAATGTCAGTATCTGGTCTGTTAATAATCCATGACTCTGCATACAAATGAACTGTTATCCGAGCTCAATTACTTATAATACACAAGTAAAGAAATTCACCAGTAAGTCTGAGTACTCTGGTTAGTGCATTATTTCATGATGCTGCTGCAGTTTTCTTTCATATTGTAAGTGTATCTCTATAATATCACACTTCTAAGGTTCTTGGTTGCACATGAAAATTAAGAGAAGGGAGAAGCAGATGCTCCCACAGGTGTGCACTAGTTTTTGTGTGTAGGTGATGGAATAGCACATTTTGGTATTGAAGCTGAACACTAAAATGAGATCTTTCCTTTTTTGTAACCAGTATTTTTCTGCCCCGATTCTGATGCTTCCTGCAGCATGTGTAATTGCTTGTAGCCATCTAGGTATCAGCAAATGTGGCTTATGAGACGCTTTTTGCTAATCTTTGCTAAGGGAAAGGACCCAACTAATGCATCCTTCAGTTACATTAGGTTGTATTAGACCTGCAGTACAAAGGGGAGATGAGAATTTCTTCTTCCTTCTAAAAACACAGGAAAAGCAATATTTTCAGCTGGTGTGAACAGCATTCCAGATTTACACTAGGTAAGGTGATAGCCTAATCAATTTGGAGATAGTAACTGGTTTTTTATGCCTTTGAGTTTTTTTGCTTGAGTTTGATAGATTTATAGCCCGTATGTTTTACCTCATACCTCCTTTAATCCTTATCTGACTTCAGTGATTCTCACTCACGTCTGGAATCTCAATGATTTCTAGATGTATGGGAACAAAGTTGCCTTTCTGAGGCTGCAGATTTTCCTGCTTCTATAGCGAGACTTACAGTCTCTGTTAGCATTATAGGAAATGGCTCTTCTGAGAAATCTAGGCTTTGCGTTGTGTTATTCTCCTCTGGGACAAGAAGTATTTACTTTTCCTAAGCGTTGGACAGTCATTAAACTAAAATTAGTTTGATCTTCACGTTTTGTTCTTCACTATAAACAAGGTGAACTTACTTCTTGAAGCTGCAACTTGTGAAGTGTACCATTGCAAAGTGATTAAAAAAACGGCATAAAATAAATTAATAGAAAACTATACAACTTGGGCTGAAATATTTCTCATTTTGGGAATGCTGAAGTCTCTGGCAGGACTAGTCATCTGATTTGTTACTAACCAAAGACATTTTTGGAAAGGTCAGCTTGAATGTTTTCATTTCAGTCGCTGTTACTGGCATGAACTTTTAACCATGAAAGTAGATCACAGGGCTCAGAAGTATAATACCTGTTTATTGTCTTTAATGCTTTGACCCAATGTTAGAAGTAGGGGAACATGAAATTTTGCCTGGCTCTTGCTCTGAAAATCCAGTGTCCTTCCTCTTCCATACCCCCATAGGGAGCACTTATTTCACTTGGAGGTAACACAGTTAGCACTGACTTGACCCATGTAGCTTTTTTATTTTGCAATAAAATATTGACAGCACAAAAAACCATGCTCTTTCAAATACCTGGTTGCTTTCGTATCAGTGAAGTGTACCTTTTTACTAGATTAATGAAGTTCAAATAATTGAGTAGTAGCAATAAATTGCAGTGCCCCAAAGTGTCTTCAAAATAGCAACACGGTACAGAAAAGGAAGTTAAGTGATCTTCATTACAGTGGAAGGTTTTTTATTTCTATTAAGTGCCTGTGAGAACTGTATTTAGGTGTTTACTGGTGTCTTCAATTGGTTAAGCTGAACAATGTGCTTTAGGTGGTGTGCTGAGATCCTTATACCTAAGAAACTGTGTTGAGTGTCTTTGAGATAAACTGTTCTAGGAAGCACAGAGATTAGTTGTGTTATTTGACATGTTATGAGTGATGGATGAATGGCGGGACAAAGGCATATGAAGGAGAGATAAAGTTGGAAGACCATGTTCCAGTTGCCAAGTGGTGGTGCTGGATTATCTGCACTTCAACAGTAACTGCAGAATGGAGGAGAAATGATTGGGGTTTAGATTTAGCTGCTACCTATCTTCAGCTGAAGGTTGTCGTAACAGAAATGCATAAACATTGCCCAAATGATGAATGCGTTAGCAGCATTTAGAAGCTGAAGGATTCTCTTGTGCAGAGTGACCACCCTCATGTAGCATGGAGGGGAAGCTTGTAGACCAATGGCCTCAACATCTTGCCCAACTGGGATCTTCATTCGGATCAACGTGGAGATTGCTTAGATCAGACATTAAAGGGTCTTCAGGCAAATTTTCAGTTGGTCCTACTTTGACATGTGCATATGAGAAATGTGAACCAGAAACGCCTTTCGTTCTTATGGTTCATGTTAAGAATGGTGTTTTTCTTTTCTTCACTTATTTCTTTTGCCCATTGCCCTGCCTTATTTCTGGGAAGGTGTGGGGGGGGAATGGAGTAGCTATAAATAAGACTAGCGCAATTCCCATGGTGAATGTCAGTTATCTATCACTTCATTTCTTTCTTATATGCATTTCGTAGCTAAAACACTAAGGTAATTTTTTTTTTTTTACTTCATCAGAAATCACTGAAGTTTACTTAAATATCAGAATGTTCTTTCCCTCTTCAGAAATGAAGTGCTGTTTCCCAGTTACGTATACAGGGGAAAAAAAATCCTATATTTTAAAAATAAAATTACGTTTCACTCCTAGCAGCCCAGAAAATTACGATCCCAAACTCCATTATTTAAGAAATTGAGGTACAAAACTGTGGGGTTGGTTTGTTTGTTTGGTGGGTTTTTTTTGGTTTGGTTTTGTTGTGGTTTGGTTTTTTTCCTGTTGTAGACTGTGCCCAAATGAAAACATTGCTCTAATCCTCTGGGTCACACCATTTCTGAGTAGCAAGAGCAGATTTCCCAGTCTTGCAAATACTTTCTATGTATTTTGTTACAGGCAGCTGCTTCCTCATGGAAGTTCTGTTGTCACTCACTGGAGCATGGAAATTTTGTCATGTATAGTCTCACAGGTCCTTTTGGCTGTAGCTGCCTGGCCACCGAGATGATATGAAGGAGAGCTTTTACTTATTCCTTTTATGACTTTATTCTTACAGAAGAAACTATTTGCTTTCCTCTTTTTGTGGCCTCTATTGAAAATGAATTGGTCCTGTGGTTCTGAAATACAGGCCTTTGTATCCATTGGTTATATGAGTATTTGATATAAAAATAGTACTGACATCTTTGAATTAGAAAATGAAAACAAAGGCAGTTCATTCTGAAACATGAACTTTGCCACCTTCTAGATGAGCGCCTTCTTCCGTAGGTTAAGAAGTATACGAATTAAGGATATAGTGTTTTACTTGATTAGTTTTATGTGTTACCTATCACTGTGAACAGAGTATGTACTTGGTGAGGGGAAGGGAAAGGAAAAAAAAGGGGGCATTTCAGTGTAAAAAGGGTCTTCAAATATGCTTATAGGGTTATATAGCTGAAAAACACACCTGCTTGAATATTCAGTATGACTTTTTCACTGTGTGGGACTACAAAGGCAAAAGTATGGAGGATCTACTAAGGTCCTTACCTGAGCTTCCTGGTGCTTCTTTCCATCTCTGAAGAATTTTGCAGATTTCCATTCATCTAAAACACCTTAGTAATGACAGTGCAGCAAGGTGAATTGAGAATTAGCAAGCCTTTTGAATTTGCCTAGTGGGTAGAGTATAGCTTAATGGAAGTAGCAGCGGACTGGAATTTGCAAAACGATGATTATGAATCTTATCTGAGTTACCAGATTGGCGCATGTTTCTTTTGATTATTTTTTATTTTCGAAGAATGTAGGAAAGCTATTTTGAGCTTCAGTCACAGGAAAACTAAGCAGAGGTGTGCATACAGCTCTGAATTAGGTGTTATTGAACCAGCTTTTAGTTCTTTCCAAATGGTTGGTATTATTACAGTATGCTAGGAGGGGTTTGCTGCAGATGCCCCAGTTCTATCAGAGTGACTCATCAGTACACTGGGAATTATTTTCCCCTCTCATTCTCTCAGTATTGGACACAAAAGCGAGTCTTCAGCTGGAGTGTTAGGAAACCTGCCTCTGTGTGTGACATTTTCTAGCATGATGAAAAATAGATTCAGATCTTGTCAAACAGAATGTGCGCCTTTATCTCCATTTTGGTTCCAAGTATGTTCTGGATGGATAAGACCCTGTTTTTCTTTTTAATACAATCGAAAATGTCATTCAACACATGTTTATTTTTCTTTAGGCAGGGGTAGTCTCATTTGTGTTTGTTAAAACCAGTATTTTGCTTACAAAATGGTTTCCACACTAGAGAATGTGCTGTGTCTTGGTGTTCTTTGGACAGCCTTGGACAAATAGTCTTTGCTCTTGTCTCAGTTTCTTTTCTGTAGAATGAGAATTAAACAACTAGTTTCTTTTTAATAAACTTTTAGACCTACCTGTGAATAGTACTAATTGCTGATGATGGAAGTGATACTTATTTTTTAGCGTGAACTTTTTCTACTCTTTCTGCTTATATTAAGAAGGTGCTAGGGCTCCCCCCCAGTTTATCTCCTAAGGAAGGAAAACACCTTCACACACTGACACGGATGTTCAAATGCACCCTTACATCATACTGCTACTTTTGTTAGAGACAAGTGCGTTTCAAGTACCCCTCATAAACTCAAGTGGGAAAGGTTCATAATCTGGATTGAAGCCAAACAGTTTAAATATCTGTCACTTATTCCACACACAAATTGTGTGACTACCTTCCATGCTTGTGTGGTTCCCAGTTTCACAGACAGTCCAGTGTTAAACTGTCTGCATTTCTTCTACTTGTCAGTGATGCAGAGGTTTCAGGCCAGGATTTTCAAATGTCTGAATTTTGAGGCGTGAAGCCTCTTTAATTCCCTCTGAAATTTAGAAAGTCACGCAGGTACACAGCGTTGCCATGAGAGTTAAAAAAAAAAAAAAAAAAAATTTCCCAAAATTCTGGGGCAAGTGACCGAATAATTGTTTACATGATGATATGTGATCCCTGTTGTACAGGGATGGTGGTAAAATCCCTGCTCGAAGCAATGGAAATCTTTTCACAGTAGGTCCACGTGCTGTCCTGCTTGCTTTGCTGGATGAACAGCACCCAGCACAGCTGGTTCCTCCAAGGGAGAATTCCTGCAGTGGAGGCAGAAAACATGAGTATGCTTCTAATTTTCTACTGTAGTTTTTCGAGGTAGTCACAAACGAATGTAAATGAGTACTGTACTCATGTTTTGCAGAGCTCTGACATCCATAGACCTTATTATCTCTGCATGAGGCTGTTTTTGTTGAGAACTTGTTTTTGTCTTCCAATCTCCAGTATGGTGGCTTTACTAAATCCCCCACTTGCTGCTGTTCATAGAATATTCTTGTATTTTTTCCTTATCTTTTTTTAATCTATGTTCATGGTAATGAGAGCTGGAGAAGAACAAAGATGGGGAGGGATTTGCTTGTGTGTGTGTTCTTTATTTCTGCTTTATCAGACTAAAAGGGAGTGGAAAACAGTATGTTCCTTCCCCATGTGCTATCAGTTGTAACATGTACTGAAGTTGCATCTGCAAAACTGGAAATGCAGAGGTTCCAGTAATTTGGCCAGACTCCATTCTTTCTCTCTGCAAGTGCCCAGAGAGACCAGTTCTGGATTGCCATTTGTAAATAAAGTGTGCTTTTGTGAATTTTTGTGAATATTTGGGTTTGTTGTCATATGAATATTTCGAACATTTCCACTGTATTTTTGTGGGAGTTTCTTCTTTCTTTTTAACTTCGGTTAAATCTGGTGAATATTACAGTCATGGCCCCTGTCTCTCTTAAAGTCTTGAAAAGCTAAAACAAACGGAATGCAGAGGAAGAGAGGCCCAGTTTTCTGGTCAGGGGCCAACACCCTTCACAGAATCTAAAGACCCTCCATTTGAAAAATTGAGACCCTTGATAAAGAATTTGCAGAGCATTGGTTTTGCCCAAGTGTATGCTCCTGCTTCACATTAAATTCAGAGTGACTTACCTCTCTTTTAATGTTTGCATGGTTTGTTAAGAGAATCTGATGCTTGTTAAGAGAATCTGTGCTCATTGGGTGTTTCTAAATTTTCTTCTCCAAAGTTCTTTTTTTTTCTTTTTCTTTTCCTCCTAATATTCACCCAAGTTGCACTCTCTTTTCATTATCCTCTTGTTACAGGATCCTGTCCATTTCTGTGCAAGACTAATGGCCAGCTCTACTCATCCTTGCAGAGTTCCTGCAGGCTGGCAAAAAATAGTTACCTTTTTGCTTGCTTTCTAGGTCACTTTTTTGCATCCACTCTTTTTTGCCCCTGAGCAGGAGTAGTAAGTATTGACTGAGCAATCAGCACTGACCCTTAGTAAACTGGTATTTGTAGATGTTAGCAATGTACATTTAACATAAAGGTTTTTATAAACAATCAGAACTTGGCTGAGGATGCCCGAGTGCAAATGACTGAGATATTTGACTTTTAGGGGTGCTTCCATTCATGATTGATTTGCAACTTTTCTTGTCTTCCCAGCTATTCCTTTTTTCCAATCTATTTGTCTTACTTGTACAGTTCATAAAATTTTGTATTGAATAATGTATGCCCTACATTTGTGCAGCACTTAAAACAATGGTCATCTTGTGGGCTTTGAAAAAACTATAGTCACTTTTTGGTCATGCTGCTTTCCAGGCCAGAATAGGAAACAAAAAAATCAATTTAACAGTGAAGCTTTCATTAAAAGCTTCAACAAAAAAGAAAAGGTTAAAGTTGTTCTCCTTGTAGGAGCTCTCTTTCATCTCCTTTTTTTTTTTTTTTTTTAATTTAGTAAAGAACATTTGAATTTAAATGCAATGGGAAGATAAAATGAACACTTAATAAAACAAGTGCTTCTATACTTAGGAAAGACCCAATTGTTATCAGTGGAAAATTCCAGGCACTGTTGCTTTTAACGTCATATTAAGTGGCACCTAGAAGTGTTTTGTGTTCATAACATTTGCCAGAATATAAATGGAAAGGATTTCTGACAAAAATAATGTTGGTGTTGCGTGGAGTATAAAGGAATGTTATAACAACACATAAAAGCAAGAGAAGTGTAATTGTTCATAGGAAGATAAGCAGAAGAGGGTATATAATCCAGCCTGCAGCTCTGGGAGTGCCGGTTTCACCCTTTAAGAACACAGTAGCTTAAAGGTGGCAGAGATGAGAAAGTCAGGGAGGACTGTTGAGTGGCTGCAGCCGCTTGTAATGGGGCTGTCCTTGACTTGTACAGTAACAACAGGCATCCGTAGGGGTCTTGCAAAGTCTTTTCAGATTGACTTCTTAGTTTGTTGTTTGGGGCTTTTGCACAATTCCATCAAGGATGCTAGAGGGAACGAAAGCTTGCCAGTTAAGTGGTGGCCAGCCTTCCGGTTCACTTCCCTTACCAATCCCCTGTTATATTCCTATTTTACTCAGGAACTCCTGCTGGATGCAGATTCTGAGCACATACAGATCTTTCACACGTACAGTCTCTGACTGTAGGCTGGGACTGTGCTGCTGGTCCTGTGCGTGCTCTCATAATTCAGATAACCAGCACAGGCAGGACTACTTTGAAAGATAAGAAAGTGTGGGAGACTTTGGTTTTTATTCTCTTATGCCACCTTCATGTGGAAGTTCCTTTTTTTGAACTGATCGCATATCTAAACACCAGGTCTTGGTTGGTAACGTGACAGCGTCACAGCAACTACATAGTAGTATTTTCTTCAGAAGCTTAGAAAATACTCAATCCCATAAACTGATGCTTTTGGAGGGCTTGGCACTGTCTGGAGTTGAGATAATTCAACTTGTGGTTGTGTGTTCATACTAATCCAGCACAAAGCTGTGCCACTGCAGAACTTGTTGTCTTGTACGCTGCTTTTCCACGTAAGAGTGTGTGCCAGTGCTAGATTTCACATGGCCTTGTACAATGAATCTGATAGGAGCCTGACCTAGATACAAATAACCTTCATGTGTATGGGATGGAGGGAGAGTGCAGGCCTGGAGCTGTCAGGAGGGAGCTGAAAGGTATGAATGCTCAAAGTGGTGAGAAGGGGGAGGAGAACAGGCCCCCCCCACCTTTGATAGCAGCATAAATTTATGCCATGTTTAAGTGACCATGTGGTTGCTATCAAAACCCTGTAACTATGCCATCAGTAGCAAATTTCTGCTTTTTCTGCACACCCCCCCACACCCCACCCCCCACCATGGTGAATAGCATACCTGACCTTAGCATTTGTTTTCTCCCCTCTCTCAGTATCCCAGCAACCATGTACTCGCTATGCTTTTCTCTTAGTTCATTTGTAAGCTGTTGTGCTAAGGGATCGTGTCTTCCTCTTGCTGTGGTTATCAGACCTGACCTTGATAAAGTTCAGAAGCCTCAGCTGCAGTATAAACAGCGCTGGGGAAGAAGTAAATTTACAAATAACAGTAACTCGTAGGACAGTCAAATTCCTCCCTGGCTTATGTGGGTCAAGTCCTTGAGGTCTCTAATAAGCAAGTAATGCCATGTGTGCAATGGGAATTTCATTTGTGAAGGAGGCTTCAGCAAACATTCTTGAAAAAAGTGCCGTGGCTAGAGGGAGTACTGCTTTTGCGAGGCATTCTAATGCTGTTACTGTTTATTCTTTTCCTTTTTGAAAGCTTTCCACTTTCTAAAAGATACAATGATAGTGGCATTGTCTGCAAATAGTCAGTATTAGCATTTTAATTTTTTATTGGAAAAGCTTTAAAAAGTCATACAACAGCTGCAATAGTACAGTTCCATCTAACGGAAGAGAGGCATGTTGCACACCCCCCCCCCCCTTGCAGAATAGAACAACTCATTATCGCAGTTTTAAACACTTGCTGCAAAGAGGAGGAACGTTTTAATGATAATAGTTGCTCTTCCTTGGGAAAAATCTAAGCTGTTTAATGATAATAGTTGCTCTTCTTTGGACATGTTCTACTATTTCAGTGACTTTCTGGTAGTACAATGCCTAGAACCAAACACGTTCTTACAGCTAGGTTTATGCCAGAGCTATTTAAAGTCACTGTTTTACTCCTTCTCTCACCCTCTTTCTCTGTGCCCTGACTTATCATATATATAGGCAATCCGGACTTGCATTATGCTGATTTTCAGGCAGGTTGAATTGTAAACTCCTGTCAAGCTTATTGTCCCTGTTAATTGTGGTCCCTCTTATATTCAATACTTTGCAGGTTGCATGTCTATGAAGTATGTGTTTGGGAATTTTTTCCAAGCCTTATTGATTTTTTTGATATTTTTCTTTTTCCATACTGGATTTCAGCACTTGCTGTAGGCAATGCTAACCTCTTTACAATACATCTGTATTTCTCAGTACCTCACAACTTGATGATGTTTCAATTTTGGTTTTAATTATGTGTCCTCCTCATTAAAAAAAATCCCCAAAGAACACCACATGTACCACAGCTGGAATAAGAGTGCAAGGGTTGTTCTCTCCCCCAGGGCTGATGGATATTTGTGAAAGTATAGCAAAATGTGATACAGCCTAGGTGTTGCTGCCAAGAATTGTAGTGATTATATCCTGCTGAGTAGAAACACTGTCTTCCCTAAATGGTGAAGATGGAGCAGAGTGGAGTGGTAAGTAGGTGGTGGTAAAATACAGACTGCACAAGTCAGGATTTCTTGAATCAGTCCATAGCCCTGTTTTTACCCATCTGAGAATCTGTTATAATGCTTCTCTGTGGCCATTCTTTTTAGTGCATTTCAGCAAGACACAGCCTGTTCCTACAGAAATGATTCCTTGCCTTGCTTTTAAAGTGATTTAAAATTAGGGCCTGATTCCATGATTGCAGCCTCCTCTCAGTTCCTCTGCCTGAGAGCCACTAGCCCTGTTGTTTTTTGCTGATGATCCTCTGGGATTGTCTGAATAAAGGGAGCTGTTGTGAGCTGAAACACTCGGCCTGATGTTAGAATGAAATCTGGGTGGGGAGGAAGGGATGGGTAAATCCTTCTTTCCTTACCCAGGGCGGGGAGCGGTTGCAGAGCTCATCAGTGACTGCTGCTCTACCTTTACAGATCTAATCCTTTTTTCCATTACAGGGGAGCAAGGAGCAAGAATCGTCTCTGTGATAATAGTGTATTTGGCCTTGCTGCTGCCACATCCACCTCTTCTTTCTCCCTCATTGCCTAGTGAGGTGGTAGGGCAAGTGCCCTGTCTCTGAGGCACAGCCCAGGGGGACGCTCATATTTATTTCCTCTGCTGTCAGTCAAACAAAAGGAACCGTTAGTGCTCTTGCTGACGTTGGTTGATGATTCTTTGTCTTGGATTAGCTGTGGATGCAAGGAATTCTCTTTCTCCTGGATAATGAATGCCTGTAAAATGCAGCGAGAGAAGAATGATACCAACAGAGGGGGGTTTATGATAGTGTAGGGCAGTGCAAGCAGTTGGCCAAAAGGGATCATTCACTTAGCATAACTTTTGGCGCTCTGCTAGGTGATAGTAATGGGCTGTGAAAACTTTACACTTGTAGTATAGACAGTGCTAAATTATTTAAACTGCAACTTTCAGAAACAAAACCCTTTAAAATCCATTCCTTTTTTGAGATTCGCTGTCATTTTGACACTTTTGCACTCCACCTTTACTTTGTGATACAGCATGTTATGTGGAATGCTGTGCTGCTCAGTGTGCTGAGACACTGAACCGTTTCAGACAGAAACTACAAGCATGTTTGTAGAAGATAATTTTAATTAGCACAATTAAAAACCCCGCCATTATTGGCCGAAGTTATCCAAGTGTTGTTACCCTCTACTCCAGAGAAAAGTTATTTTCCCACTGTTAAGAAACATGATGAAATCAGTCAGTAATTTCAGCAATAAATATTTGCATATAGGCTAGTGCAGCAAAGATTATTTATTTATTTATTTTCCCCAGCAGAGAGCTGTGCCTCAGCAGTCACTTGAAGGCTTGCCAGGTTGTGAAAGTCAAGGCCAAGCCCTTGTCAAAAGACAAGCTAGTGAAGACCTTTGGACGCCACTGTGCAAAGGATACTGTTTTAACTGAACAGATGTTCTCAGTCCAAGGCTGATACTCTTGGAAGAGGTGCCAGGCGACAAAAATAGTTGTATTTTCTAGGGCAGATGGCAAAGAATGCTGTGTGTTTCAAGCTGGTATTTTATTTTGCAGTTTTGGAGGATTCAAGTTGAGGACTTGGAGTTGTGGATGGATTTCTGTGTATGAGTCCTAAAAGTGTGCCTTGCTCTCACTATTTGGTTTGATGTCCTTAGGAGACAAAATACTCACATGTAAGTGGGCCACCTGTGTGTTACCACACCATTCAAAGCAGCTAGAAGGCTTTTTGGAGTAGTCAACACCATGTGCTCATAAATGAGTGAAGTGTCTTGTTATTCTGGGAAGTGCTAAGAAGTATTTTTAGCATATTCTTTTTTTTTAAATTGGCTGAAACATGATATCAGAAACAGAAATACTTTTTGTTGTTTTCATCTGTTCAGAGTGACAAATTGAAGCACATAGTCATAATACAAAATAATATTTTATTGGTTGTTACATATGTATATAGACCATGTATATACTCCATAAGATTAGATAAATTCTAAAGCCAAAAGCATCTTGGTCAGTCAGCTGAGGGGGATTTATAATATTAGATTTTAAAAAAACCCCACACACTATAGTTTGCATCTAATTGACAAAATATTACTCTGTTCTTAACTTTGGAAAACTCATTGCCTTGCTTTTTAGCAACCTTAATATTTAATTGACTTCTTGTATAGTCACTTATTGTACCAAAGTTGAAGGGTTTCTTTCTAATTTTAGTGCAAACTATTAAGTTTGCAAAGGTGCTAGACTGAAGTAACGGACTTGCTTTGAAGAATTCTGCTAGAGAAACCACTGGTCGCTGCCAAAATGTTTTCAGTTAATTTGGGTTCGTATTTAAATAGTTGTTTTTAATCTCTTCATTTTTATAGTTTAGTCTTAAAGACAAAAATCACCTTGCTCAATAAATGGGTTGATTTTGCTTTATAAAGCCATATATTTCCTGTTTATAATGTCAGACCCTTGTGGGTTGTTTCTTTTGGGTAGAGGTGGACTTTCTGTCTCTGAAAAATAAGAATCTAATCCCAACTACATTAAGGACTATTTCTTTCTCTTTTTTTGACTGTAGGGTAACGATAGTGAGGTAGATAGAGAAAAGCATTCTTCAGCACTGTAGTGGAAGAAGCAAAGGAAAAAGTTCCATGACACAAAGTACAGTGATAGTTCTTGATGTTGTCACTTTATACTGCATGACATGGCGTGTGTGACTAGGAGAGACTTTCACTGACATAGTTTTTTGCTGGTGCCTGTTAAATCAGCCAGTCATGTGCATAACTGTAATACAGAACAATACGTGACAATCCTAAGGTATTCTGTAAGCACCAAAGATGACTTTGAAGTTATCTAGTCTGGATTGAGCAGCCCAGGCAAAATTAATTTTAGATTCATTGATCCTTGAAGGCTCTGCACATGTATTACAGGAGGAATCATGTCTTGGTATCTTACCTAAGTTTTATTAGACTGCTGCCTAAACCAAAAAAAGCCAAGGTGATATCACCAATTTAGGATTTTTTAATGCTAATATTGATCACTGTGCATGAAAAATGAAGCAATATAACTGTTAAATCAATCGCAAAAGTTAAAAAATGGGTGGTAGACCTTAACGCAGGCCACACTTAGCTTTGACATTCCTTGCCTCCCGGTAGAGTGCAGTGCCATCTTTAACATAACTGCCTGGAACAAGCATAGAAATTGCAGATGCGACAAATTTTATTCCCACGAAACTTTCAAACCTAGGATATGCTTTAGTAAGCAGTTGTATGAGGCACTTTTGTTACGTGCAACAGCTGAGAGAGTTTTCAAATGTTTTCTGTGGGGTCTTTTTATTGCATGTGGGATGTAATCATGAACGAGCATGGGATAGGAAATATTAACCATAGTCATAAATCAGTGAACCATTTTAAGAGAAAATTTGATTTTAATATTATTTCACATTTTATTTTTCCTCAAAAAGCATTGTTTATCCAGCCAATATGACCTTTTCAGAAAAGATACAATACTTGATATTGTCTGTCAAGGAACACAGTCAACATTTTCAGTGTGTCTTTGGCCAGAAATTGGCACTATGTGTTTAATGTGTGGAATTGTTGATACTTTTTTTAAAAAAAAAAAAAAAAAAAATCATTCATAACTAATTTTACTATTGAAACTATCCAGTTTATTAAGCAAAGGAAATATTCCCTGAAGCAGATTAATTGGACTTGGGGGGGTGGGTGGGAGGCGGAAGTGACAGTCTTGAAAGATTTTTAGAATAATAAGTCTTGTCATCTTATATCTGGTTTTAAGTTATACATTAACAGAGGGAAAATGTGTTTCTGTATATTTTATCAAGGGGCAAGCTAGGGATTGAACTGAATTAGACTGAATGGGAAAAAATCCTTTTTCGATTTATGGAAGAGACCACAACTGTCAGGAGTTGGTTCCTGAATTTAGCACATCATAATACGGGGGTTTAGGCAATGAATTCTCTCCACTCAGTGTTACAATTCGTAGTGAAGCTTTGGCCAGAAGCATGGAATGCTTGACAGTTGTTTGCCTAATTTTAATTGTTGATGGGTATGTCTTGGTCTTAATAGAGTTTATTGTAATTTCAAATTTTTGAGGGCAGTACAAGTAAACATGCCCTTTTGTGTGTGTGTTTGTGGTTTTTTTTTTCCTTCTGCTCTCTTCCAAAACCATAAAAAGGCAACATGGTCCAGGATGTTTTGCAGGTAATAAAAAAGAGAAATGGGGTTTTTCAGTGACTGAAAAAAACTGGTGGAAGATTAGATGATAGCTCATGGCAGCCAGTGCTGGGATCCCTCAGTCTGATCACAGTTCTAACTTAAACCTTCCCTTATATGAATTCCTGATACAAATATTTGTAATACTTTTTCTATTCTGAATATAAATTTTTTTCTTGATTAAAATTCCCAGTTAGTTGTTTACTTTTCTTCCAGACCATATTGTTGTTGGTTCGTATTCATTTCAACCGCAATCCTCAGTTTGTTGTAAGACACATTAACCTGGCTTTTGTGAATGGAAAGCCTGAAACCTGTTCCTTGTGAAACGTTGCGTTGTTGGTTTTTTTGGATCAGTTAGAATTTAACCAGAATTATATTCCCAAGTTCTGTATTTTAAATGCACACACATCTAGGTGAATTCTCTTCTATATGCTAAAGTTACAGGTGAGGGTCAAACAAGTGAAAGGAATGGTAACTGTTGTCTGCAGTTAGCAGATCTAATGCTGTCAAGCCATCTTGTTTGTAGTACTAGAAGAATTGCAGCAGGACATGAACATTTTGTCGTGTTTGTCTTAATTATGTACTTGAATTCTAAATGAGCGTTTATCTCGATCTGGTTTCAGAGCTATGAATTCTTGAGTAGAGAAATGACAAAATAAGTTTGAAATCAGTGTCACTGGACTGAAGTTTGTTTCAAGAAACTTGTTTATAAATCTGATTGTTTTATATAAAGCAAATCTAAATTAAAATGAAAAGCAACTGTTAGGTTTCTCAAACAACAGATCATTTTGTAAGTGCTCTAATATCTAGGATGGTATTTACCTTTACTGTTTTGGAGGCTAATTCTACAATTACTTTATGCAGGTTCCAACTGGAACATCTCGTCAAAGTTACCCAGCTACCAGCTATCAGGACTTCAGCAACTGGGAATCCCTAATGAAAATTAAAGAGGGGCTGCTAAGACAGAAAGAGATTGTGATCGATCGGTGAGTAACCTGCCCTTGCTGCATTGATTAGATTAGATGATGTAAAAGCTATGATGTAGAAACAGACTTTCAGGAGAGCTGCTTACTCAGTAAAGCTGTTAGGTTCTTCCAGTCTAGCAAATATTTATGCACAAATATGTGGGAGGTAATCCTTGCCAGGGGAGAAGACTGGCTGCTGGATGAAAGTCTTTTACGGAGCTGGAAGTTTACTTAGGAGTTTAATGCCTCTGCAATGGAAATGGGAGAGTGAGACCAACAGCCAGTTCTGTTGTCAGCTTCCCCATCTTAGCTTCTTACCAGTCCTGGGGGGTTCTATCAGACATATTTCTGCTTGTACAGGTCTTGGAAGTGACTTGCAAGATATTCGGAAAAATTTTTACACTGAAAAGGTTATTAAGCACTGGAACAGGCTGCCCAGGGAAGTAGTTGAGGCACCATCCCTGGAGGTATTTAAAAGACAGGTAGACATAGTGCTTAGACATATGATTTAGTGATGGTTTTTGTCAGAGTTAGGTTGATGGTTGGATTAGGTGATCTGAAAGATCCCTTCCAACCTAGGCAATTCTGTGATTCTGTGAAAACTTGTCAATTGCATTGCACTGATTTTCTTTTCCATGACAAGCACAGAAATGCAATATATTTGAAGCTAGTTGATAAAGCTTTGAGAAACTGGCCTTTTCAGTAACATTCAGTGGTAAAATCCTGTTCAAATGCTCATACACATTATTCAGATAATAAAATATTAAATCCAGGCTCTATCTGTCAGTAAATACATCACTTCTTATTAAAATTGCTATCAATCTGAGATGGGCCTTGGCAGCAACTCACTGCTGTTAAGTTTCTAGTATATCTGAAGAAATTTCTGGAGTTTTTGATGTTTGGATGAAACGAAGCCTTAATGAGGAAAATGTGCTTTTAATAAAGGGCTTGAGCTTAATGAAGCTTACACTAAATTAGCAGATGTCATCAGGAGCTGCAGAGTTTGGATGTAGGACATTTAAGAAGGGCATTTTTATATTTGACTTAATTATCATTTGGCTTAGTCTGTGTTTTAATAATAAACTCTTGGCTCGTGGCTGAAAGAGGAGTGGTTGTTCTGATCTTGAAATAGTTGTGCCCTCTTATTGATAGTTTGCTCCACAGCATGAGAACTTTGTAAAGCAGGTGTGTGTTGATCACAGGAATGTCAGACATCCATTATGAATGTTTTTATATTTCATCTAGCAGTTCTCTGTTTTAATGGGTGGAGGCAGACAACTTGGGCACAATTTACTTTGGGACCAGGAGAATTATGCTTGTGCAAGATCTGTTCCTTCCTCTATTGCAACAAAGCAAGGAATTGCAGTGGTTTAAAGTGTTTCTGTCCCCTAGCAATCTCGCCATTACCTCTGTTGGCATTGTAGTGGTGAAGGTTGGTATTCAGTCAGTTTCCCCAGTTTGATGTGGCATATTGGTGTGCATTTACCTGTGTCTGTGGCTGACGATGGTACGCAAAGTTAGGTACAGGGCCAGAGGCACGGGTGCTCCATCCTACTCTGCCAGCTCTCCTGCAGAGGTGGCGATGTCTCCAAGGGATAAGCAGTTAAAATGGAAACATCATTTTAACTGTTGCTTAGATCTCTTCTGTCAGAACCTTTTGATCAGCTGCTTAAAGGCTGTCTAAATTACAGTGTTTTTTTCAGGCTTGCTCTGTGAGTAGTAATGCTATATAACCTGGAGCCCACCTCTCAGGGCCCAAGCTGTCCGTGGCATCTGTAAGTACATTGCCCATGATGGATTTGGGCTGTCTTTGGTGCCTCTGCTGAGCATATGATCCTCCGTGGTCTCCATGAAGGCTTGTTATACAATGGCAACTAAGGCATCAGTTCACGTTATTCTTCTCACACTGGAAACGTGTTTACAGTGAAGGGTGAAGTTTCTGTTAATGTTACTTGATACTGTCCACGTTGAGGAAGAAAAGCGATTTCTTGGTATCCAATGGCAGTGTGCTGGTTCTTTTTTTTTGTACAAGGCATACTTTAGTGTGACTTAATGATAGTGAATACGCTTCTTTCTGGATTTCTGAACAGAAGTCAGTTGAGATGATTCCTTTTCATTCAGCTGAAAAGGCAAAATCCATTCTGGAAGCTATTGAAGCAAAACAAAGACCACTTAGTGATGTTACAGTAATTTCCTTTAAGTAGACACTTGGTGTTACAGTTAAGCATGTTGTAAATTATAATGATGCAGTATAATAATACATCACAGAAAGGGCTCTTTTTGAATATTAAGCCTCCATTTGGGCAAAATACTTGTCTTAAGAGTTATTAGTTTAAAATGAAATAAAATTATTTAAAATAGATGGTTTGTATTATTTAAAATTAGAACAAAGTGATGTTGCATATTTAGAAAGATGTTACAACAGATTTTTTTCCTTTTTATTTTTTTTAAGAGGAGGGAATATTTTCTATGACAAATAAAAATATTTTTGGTTTCACACATGGAGAAAATAGTACATAGCCGTTGTCCAAAATCCTAGAAATAGAACTCCATTACAAAACAGTAGTGTTATATTTCTTATTAGATGGGGTAATAATAAGACTTATGTGTGAATAATACCTTTCTGCAAGTCACTAAGCGAAAATTTGATATTATACGTGTTTAACACGTGGGGACACGAGGCCTTGCAATGAAAGTCAAGATGATATTCGAGTGTAAACTTAAGTCTTCCAGATCCTGATCTCACTTTAAACTTCTTTTCAGAATTTGCGTTTACTTGGGAGTAGTGACCTAAACTAAATATTTAAAGTTTGCTAAAGTGTGGTTAATTAGAATTCAAGATGGTGGTAGTTAAATTACAGAATTTATGCTTTCAGGAAGTGGAGGAGGAATTCTTTTGTTAGCTGGTGGTAGTAGGTAGTAGGTATTTGCTGAGAAGGCCCTTCATACCAGTGGTTCTCACAGAGTTTTAAAAGGTCTCATCTCCTGAAGTCATGTCCTCCTGAATATACAAACTGGTAACTGGAGGACGCCAGCAAGCTTGGGAGAGATGGGTTAACCTTGTGCTGTGGGATAGCTGGATAGCAGCCAGCGTGATGCTCCAGACCCAGCTGTTTGACAGGTACAAGGAACAGCTGGATGAAAGGAAGCACACTGGGAACACCCTTCTCTTGCCCTTGTCACTAGCCTCCTATTCAACCATTGTCTCATTACCCAGTTCTTTTTTAAGGTTAAACCCTCTTCTGTTGGGAGTTGCACTGGGGCCCTGCTAATCCAGGAGATGGAGGAGATGAACATCACTTCGCACCACACACCTTGTTCTGCATAGCGGTCCTTAAATTTGTTGATAAGTAGGAAATGTAGGCTCTGTATGGGGCTGTTCTACCCCCTTAAGCTGTTCTACCTTTATCTTGTTAAAAAAGGGAGGAGGGGGAGGAAGAGGAAAAAGAAACCTCTTGCCTGCTTCCCTTCTTTCCACACAATGACAAAAAGGCAACAAAAATCCAGCCCTTCCGGATTAGATTATTAAACTTCCTTGTTTTGCATCGGAAATCTAACAGTTTGGAATAGCTGCAAGCAAGTTTCAAATAGTTGTTAAAAACGATTCAAGGAATAATGCTTACAGTGTAAATCACCATACTTGGATAGTTTGGTGTATCACTGGAAATTCAAAGCTGTGAATAGAATTTTTAAAAATCCAAACAGCCACTTGTCTGTGAGTAGAACAAGTGGCTTGATTTTTATTCTATACACTGTGTTGAACAGCAGATTTAGTAATAGATTAGTTAAAATTGATTTGATTTGTGTAGTCTGTTCAGCATAACAAATGCATGTTTTAGGTATAAATGAACAGAGTAGCATAAATAGGTGGGTTTAAAAGTGGTCTAGGTTTGCTTTTTGAAACTACTCTAGGAATCACTGCCAATTTAATTAATAAGAGCCTGAAATTGTTTAAATTTGCTCTTAAAAAATGGGACAGAGACAGTACTTTTAGGAAGTGAAAACGTGGTGTGTGTGTGCACAGGATCACAATGGCACTCTTAAAGGTGTGTGCCATCATTTTCTCCACGTACGACCTGTTGGTACAGGCTGTGAATAAGGACTTAAGGATTTTGTCTGTAAGAGGAAATCTGCTGCTTGTAAGACTTACTACTAAAATGTCTGTCACCTACTGTACAAAATAATTGGATTATATCACAGCCTTACTTCTCTGGTGGTTTAGTTTGTAACACTATGTTATATTTAGCACCAGAGGGAGCCAACAGTGTTTGTATTGGTTTAGAAAATGACAGCATCGCATTTTAATTCTTTGTGTTGCTCCTCTCTTCAGTACATTCACAACACTGAAATGACAGTGTTTGGTACAAGGGTGAACATTTCTTGAGACTGGCCAGCCACTGTAAATGTCTCTAGTGTGGTCCTGGCACTGTTTATTTGGCAGGAACTGCATATATGGGGTACGTGAATAAATGCCAAATATCTGAACACATGACATAAGCTGCTGAGAATAACACTGTGCATGCAGTGTTCTCTTCCAGACAGTTTAAGAGCATTTGAACAGCTTTTTAAGGAAAGGTAGATATAGAAGTATAATTTTAGTGAATTGCTATCATTCCTCAGGGCATAATAACATTTACATTCTTAAAACAGCTGCTAAATCATTAGCTTTCCATCCTTAGCTGAATTATGCTTAGGTGTTTTCATTGGGACAATAGAATTCGATTTTGCAACTCTAATTATTTTGTGATTCGGTTCCATGATTTTCTTTGCCGTGTGCCAAATTGTCCTGACTTCAATAGTTGACGTCAAACTGTATGTGCTCTGATAGGGCTCACGATACTGCTAGTGTAAAGCTGTAATTCTCTTAATTTGGGATGGTCTGTTAAGATCAGCAGCATTAGCGTATCCACTTGAATGATAATTTGATGTCATTTTTGAGGAAGCTATGAAGCTTTATGCCACCCAGGGCCTGAGCACATGCGTCTATAACCGGGAGTCCTGTGCAGGGAGTGTAAGGCTGTAAGGAAACTCATCAGAGTGTCTTGCTGTGCAAAGTAGTATTTGCTTGCAATAATAGCTTGAAAAAGATGCATTTATCTTTTTCTGATATTACCAATCACCCAGGTAACTTGTGGTTGAGGCTTTTGTATCTGGGCTGGTAAACTTTCAGGAAGATTTTGTTACAGAGTAATTATTTTAGCAATTTCAAAAGTTCACCTTTTCAGAGGTGGGTTCTGGTAATGGAATTTGTTAGTATTAGTTCTCCCATAATAACCTAATTCTTGGCAAGAATAAGAGAATGTAGAACTAGAAGTACCTATCTAATATATCTATTGGGCCCTAGATAGGACAAGCTATAGTGGTGTCACCCCGGTAGATGTCTATGCTATTGCTATCTGCAATAGCAGATGTTCTGCAACCTTTCTGGGTTGGACAGTTTGGTGATTAATTAGCTGAAGCATTGGAAAACTTTTCCTAATATGACTTAGTCTTTTCTCCTAGGTCATGTTTTCTAGACCTCTGGTAGCTTTTGTTATTCCTTGACATTTCTCCAGCTGATTAGTACATCTTCCCTGAAGTGTCCAAACTGGCCAGTCAAGGTCTCCCTCCGGCTGAGCGCTCATCTGTCTCACAGGCCGTGCTTGTGTGGTGTTTGCTTTTTGCAGGACAGGGTTGCGGAGTTTTGGTCAGCTTCAATCCCAGATCCTTTTCTGTGGAACTGATGCCAAGCCATTTTCTATTCTGTAGATTTAAATGTTTTTAGGAAGTTGTAGTATTTGTCAGAGCTGAGAACAGCAGGGGAGCTGCAAGGCTTGCTCTGTATTCATCCTGTCAGTAGACTGCAGAAGTCGAAAACCTCCCACCATGGGACGGGGGGGTGCAGTTCTCTGAGCAGACAGTCATGTCTTGTGTCCCACTCATGCCTCACACACCTTTAAGTAGCCCAGAGCATTTGAGACAGTAGAGTACAGTTGCTGACAGTGCTCTTGCCTGCCTTGCTCCAGCACTAGCTTACCTCCTGTGGATCAGGCTAGCATTGCAAACTTCTATGCCATTCAGAAAAGCCATTTAAAAAATCACAATCCATCCAGAACAGAGATCGCCTCTTGACTCCCAGAGGTAGTGTTCCCATCTTCAAGATAAGTTCTCCTGTATCTGGTGGAAAGGTAGTATTCGCTTTGAACTGCAGGCTCTTAATTTCACCAGAAACCCAGACTTTATTGCGTAGGAAATTTGAGATCATCTTCTCTCATGAGCTTTGCTGATCTTGCAGTTCTTTGGCATTACTGTCCAAATTACGGAAAATGTCTTCGCATTGTTTTTAGGACTTTGTTTACTACTGATCTCTTTCCCTATCAGTACTCCGCACGTTTGGACTTGTGGTCCCAAGAGATCGTGCCTTTAAAACAAAGGGATATAAAAACTAGTATCCAACTTCTTAAGCAACAAAACAAAGCAGCGTACTTCCAACTGCGGTGTGGAATAAATTATATTTGTAATACAGAAGGATTTGTATTATATTTTACTCTGCATCCCGATTCTGAGGAAATCTGCTCAGGCATTTTTACCTAAAGCAACTCTTTCTTGTTAACTCATGACTTTTTAAGGTAAGCATCAATTGTCATTTGATTTATTATGAAGTTAATAGTATCCCTTCTGTGGTGGAGGATGTCCCCAAAGTGTTTGAAGATACTGGACCTTTATCTTGATTGTAGTGTAGGACTTAGATTTACGCTAATTTAAGTCTCTTAAAAGTTAAGAGAAGAAATGCCTCTCTGGCAGATGTGGGTTTCTAAAGGCTCTTTCATGTTTGGTAAGTGAGGGTAAGATGGGTTTATAGAGAACAGATGATTTGGTCCCAGGTTGTAGAAAATGTGGTTTATTTCCATATATATAAAAATATCTAAAAAATAAAAATAAAAAGCAGGTTGCTTGTGAGAAAAAAAGCCTTAAAATCATGATATCTGAAGAAAAATATGAGACAATGTCTTCAGTGTCTACATTGCAGAACTCTTCTGCAGGTAGCTGCAATGGTCTTCTGTGTACCAGAGAATCTTCTCCTAGTTCAAAAGGAGGTTCAGTTCTCTTCTTGTCTGTTTGCCTCTGCGCTGCTACCCCCCATTCCTGGACACAACCTTGAGCTGGAAAGATTCATGCCAGAAGTGTTTGTGAAAACAATGTTATTAGTGTTATGTTTGTAGTAATCGATTGGATAGAAGAGTTAAAGTTTATACATCTTTTAATGACATTTTCTTCTGAAACATCAATTTAAATGAGGCACGCTTTTAAATGTCCCTCCCAAAAGGATGTTTTTCATTCTTGCCTTTTGTGACTCTTTTTCTTTTTTTAAAACAAACTTTTCTCCCCTCTGAGCCGCTTTGGTTGGTTGATGACTTTAGAGCAGGGTATTGCCTCCTTTTCTCTGGAAGTCTGAGTGTAAGGGGAAGGGATGTGTCAAGACAGGCATTTGAAGTGAAAGAGAGTATTTTCTCTTTGGACAAAGGAGCTGAACTGAAACCATGTGAGAAGGCCCGTGACGTTCACATAATATGCCAATAACTCTTACTTTTGCCATCAACATAGAATTGTGACACTCACCCATGGAAAAAAGAACAGGGAATTTGTGAAGGAGAGTAGTCTCCATGGTACCTGGGTACAGTAATTTCATTGAGTCTGGTTGTGTGACCTATGACCTAGTTTCTGTAAACACAAGTCTCAAGGGTGGGCTTCTTCCCATGCCTTGAGCTCAGGCCACAGCCTGTGCCCACTCGTACGCAGGTGGTTTCTGGAGTCACGAAAGGTTGAGGAGCTCAATGTCTGGAGAGTTCCGTCCTGCGTAAGACTGAGTGACTGGAAATTCCTGAGTTGAAAGTTACAAGAAAAAGACTAGGTCAGAGTAATGCAGTGCATCTGCATAACTGGGGCATCTGGAAAAAAAATTTAAAAGTGAATTTAATCTTTTTTTAAAACGTCTTGAACCCTTGGGGAGACTTGAGTGTGTTAGCAGCTGATCAGAGGAAGGGAAGAGTGGAGAAGAGTTTGCCAACACTGGTCACAACAGTTACAGAATTTCAGTCTGCTCTAGTCTGGCCCTCTGCGAACACGGAGGATGCACATGTGGTTATAAACGTTACAGCTGATACAAGGCGAGAGTAGCATTGCTGCTTATAAGGTAAAATCCCTCAGTTTCAGGATTGTTTATATCTGGTTTGGGCCTACACAGAGTGGCAGCTGCCATGTATCTGAGCAGAATTTTGAAAGGACCTAAATGCTGAAGGTTTTTGCTGTTGTTGGGGTTTTTTGTTTATTTGGGGTTTTTATTTGTTTTTGTTTTTTGTTTTTTTTTTTTTAAAAGTGCTAGGATGATTGATTAGTAATAGGGAGGCTTCTGGGGACAGTGTTCCCACTGCAGTATGTGAGCTGTGTTTGTGAGAGCGTTTGAACTTTTCTACACTCCCCTTAAGTAAAGCTCACAGTCTGTGGTTATGCAGCAGATTAATAGTAACAGCTGTGGGCTAACAGAGGATTAAAACTGTCTTAGCATATGAGAACATCAGTGATAAAATGCATCTGGTATGAAGTCTCCAAAGACTTATAGGATTGTATGTAAATAGTAAATATGTTTCTATGGTGCTTATCTTCTGTTCTGCCTGTGACTGCTGGACTGTTTTCAGAATTTTTGTTTCTGGGTGCTATGAGGTTAATGATATTTTCAGAGAGGCTGTTATGCAAAGAAGTGTGCGGGACCTACACGGCCTTAAAACATTTGTACAGTGTGTTTTGTTGGCAAGGTTTTATAACAGTGGAGAGTTTCATGCTTTGCAGAGTGAAAAGAAGCAAGCTAGTTATACTCTGTGCTAGCGCAGCTCTGCTTCATCACAGATTAATTTGTCTCACCTTTTTTCCTGCAGGGATTTGGTAGGGTAGGGAAAGGCTTATGAAAGGAAATATGGTAATGTAGTTCAGACTACGTTGGAAGTTCAAAAATATTTTAAACCGTCCACTCCAGGCTGTAGCGTTTAGTTCAGGCTATTGAAATCCTGCCTGTGAAGGAAGGTACTGCTAAGATATAATCAGTCATAAGCAGAAAATCGTGTAGTGCCTTCAAGGGATAAGTGACAAATGGATAAATAATTTTAAAACACATGGGCCAAAGATATTTTAATAGATATGACTAGTAAGTAATAAGGTGATTAAAAAATGAAAAATTACTCCTGTTCATAGGTTAAGACAACTCATGCTAAATAATTTTAGTATCTGTGACCAAGCATGCACAGGAGTCATCGAGGCTTTATATTTTCTCATATGATTATACAGGCTGTTGGGCTCATATAAGGTCTGTTACAAGTTAAGAGCATATTCTTTTACCTAATCTTCAAATCTGCTTCTTCCAAAATAAGTTTGAAGCTTTTTGTTTGTAGTGCCACCGTACAGATGCCAACTAGAACTGTACAAGGTCTTTCAATGTTACATACGCCTTCTATATTAATACGTGCTTGTTCCATCTAGACAGTGGAATGGAAGAGAGAAGCCTCAAAATTACCTGTGGTGATACAGAATATTTTAAGACTTACTATGGAGTCACATAAATACATTCAGTTGCTCTGTTTGTATGAATTGCATTAAAGGAATTGTTCTAAGGTACTACCAAATTGCTACTTGTTTATACTGTTTTTCCATTCACTGCTATTCTTTGTAGGTATAAAAATAGGGAAACATAAAAAATATGTTCTGTAGGCATGTCTCCTGCAACGT
Organism: Larus michahellis; assembly: GCF_964199755.1. NCBI lineage: Eukaryota > Metazoa > Chordata > Aves > Charadriiformes > Laridae > Larus > Larus michahellis. The sequence goes on from NC_133898.1 coordinate 76,902,035, forward strand.
ATATAGCATAAAAGTTTAACTTCTAATCTATTCACTACTTTTGAAATATTAAATTCATCATGTAAACCAAATAATTTGGAACATAGTTGGCTGATTACTAGCTAGGAGAATGTACATGACTAAAATATTCCCTTTAATTGGGTTTTTATGTTTTAGGTAATCCTGCTCTAGCAGGGGAGTTGGACTAGATGATCTCTAGAGGTCCCTTCCAACTCTGAAGATTCCGTGATTCCGTGATTTTTCCTCTTAAAATTTTCAGTTGGCATCTCTTCAACTAATACATCTTTTGTGTTAGTTTATAGATTGTATAATATATATTTTGTATACTCATGATAACATTTGAGATGCTCTTCTTAAACACAACTCTCCCCAAATTTAAAAGAAGCGAACCAACTTTGACCTTCTTCTGTACTTTTAGAGGATTTGCTTTTCCAGTGTATATGCAGGCAGGTCTTCTCCCTTGAAGTTAACTCATATTTGCTGTTTGTTTATCTCCTCTTAAGACTGCGTTTAGTCATCTCAGTTCAGCATCATTGTTTCCAGCAAAGCCAATCGTACTACATGCTTAGAAGTGAAGCTTTGAGAAACAATTTCATGCCTGCATGCAGATATTTCCTGGTATAAAAAAGAAGGAAAAAGGGAAATTAAAGGGGTGCATAAAATTGACTTTTAGGTTTATTGAGAAGGTTTCTATGTGTGTTTCTGATGGGTGCTGACAACTCCGTTCTGCAGTCAGTTATTGAGGTGCCCGTGGCTCCCTAGAGAGTAGAGCACACCTCACGGGGCTGTAACATGGGCTGGGGCTGAGACCTGGCTTGCATTTGCCCTGCAGTCATGCTAGTTCAAATGCAGTCATGATTTAAATAGTGATATAATTAAATAGTGATATAATAGTGATACTGTTTCAGCTGTACACTGGCCAAGCAATTGGTGTAAGAGGTTAATTCTGGTTTAGTATGCCTTGCGGTATTTCACCCTTAGGGGTAGGGAACATTTTATGTAAAGCAGTTGACTGAGAAAGTCTTAAGCAAAACAAAAAGGAAGACCTTGCAGGAAAGCGATGCTGACTGTCGTATATAATGACTTTTTCTTCTAAAGTTCTTTCTGCTCTGCTTGTAAATCTCTTTAACCTTTGTCAAAAGTCAGCTCTGGCAAAGAGAAGAGGGGCTGAGCAGATGCCCCAGTAAAATGAAGGTGCGAGTTTTGCTTGTTTTCATTCTCCTTTATATATACTTCTTCCTGCATATACTTCTGGCCCTATGAGCAAGTGACAACAGAAGCCTTCCTTAACCCCCACAAAATCTTTAGAGTTTTCAAGTTGTATTTGTACAAGATTTGTGTTATTATTGGCAATTGAGCACAGACCTTTTGGAGTATGCTTTAAGTGAAAGTTACATGGTAGCCATAGTTTAATTGCTCATATCCTGATGAGATTCCAGTTCTAGTGGTAAACTGGACTGGTTGCAGTCTGGCTGTGGTAGGAAAAAGCCCACAGGTAATGTAGATCCCGGATAGTTGAATAGCATTGTTACAGTATGCTTCAGTATAAGTCTGAAGGTCTGTGTTTGTTTTAATCTCTGTTCCATTCCCTTTCTTTTCAAATAAAATCTGTGTATTACAGGCAAAAGCAGCAAATTAACAATTTACATCAGAAGATAAGGGAGAATGAATTACGAGCTCAACATGCAAGACTGAGCCATCTTGTGAACTGCGAAGAACCTTACATGACTAATTTGCCGGTAGGATGGATATTTTTCTTTTAGCAAAGCTTTACATTGCCTGGTAACTGACACCTGAGAGCATGTTCACAATTTACTGCAGGCCAAAATGTAGAGCTTTTGTGATTATTGATAGTTGTGTAATTGTATAACTAAATTGCATACAGGAGAGTACTCTGTCAGTGCTATAGTTTACCTTACATACAGAAATCTAAGTTACGTTAACATTTTATACATACTTGTTTTGAAATCTGATAAAAATGGGGTAAGAATGAGGGATTGTGACACCGTAAGAACAAGGGTTTAACAGCGTGCATGTAGCGCAGTTATACAGGGAGCTATTAGGAAATAAAGCAATTTGCTAAGAGAGTATCTGAAAAAAAACGATGGAAGATTTTCTGAAGAGGAGAATGACTTACTACCCAAAGGAGTGGTTAGATTGTATTGGTAGAATTGAAGGAAGAGATGTGAGAAGGCAAACTGACTGGTGGAATACCTTTGCACAAGACACCTGAAAAGGATAGGGATTAGTACTCCTAGGGAATACCTAGTCTGAAAGGGAATGTGGGGTGGTATTTTGGGAATACCTGTCCTAATTGTTCTCTAACTAGCACAAATACCAGAAAGTGTAAGGATAAGGTAGCATGTGGCTGCCACCCTGTCATAGCACACAAATTCCATCTCCAGACCTTGGCATATCTAAAAGGCAACGTAGAAAGAGAATATTTAAGGCAGATATGCAGAGAAATAACTTTTCTGTCCCCCTTCTATTACCTTATCTTTTTCTGTCACAAACACTGCACCAGGATCTCACTAGTGTACTGCAGTGTGACTTATGTCCTTGGGGTAACATAACGTGCATCAGGTGAGAATCTGGTTTGTGTGAGACAGGAGAGAAATTCAAGTAGAGCCCTCGTGGGAAGTTACGTATTCAGAAACTTTTTCAGACATCTAAGAATGTGGCGTTTGGTTCTTCCAGAAGTTCTTTTATAAAATATTACAAAATTCTGTCTAGATTAAGATTTTGGGGAAAAAATTACTGCAGAAACCAAAATTTTAGTGCACGTATCTTAGTATACCATAATACACTTCAAATAAAGCAGCAGATGCGTTCATCGTTCTTAAAGAGTTAAAAAAAACTTTATGATGTATTAGGATTTCTGCTTCATTTGTATGCCTGCTATAAGATTAATTTACAAATGCAAATCTCCTTTAATGGAGGTTTTAATCTCTTTTAATGCTTTGCTGAAGGAATGTTACTAGTTAAAAATAGTCTCTGTATAATTTCTTTAAAGACACCAATTTATATTATTAAAAGAGTTTTGAAACTGAAAGCCTGAATGGAATGCATGTCCTTTTTCATCCCACATGCAGCTGATTTCCATTTTGTGCTTGTCTGTCTGTGGGCAGTGGATGTAGAAGAGTAATGTTGAACTGCATGAAATGGAAACGGAGGAGAATTTTGGTAGACAGGACAGAAGGTAGAAGACCTGCCTTCTGATTGTAGCTGTAGTCTCAGGCTTGTCCCTGCGCCCTTCTGCACCACAGGAGTGATAGCTCTAAGGTTTGACTAGTTACTAGTGTTCTGCTTTAGAAGGATCTTGAAATTGGAGCATCTCTTACTTCAATATATTCATAGCGATTTTATAGAGGGGTTTTCTTCTTAGGGAATGGTATGATAATGCAGTGGCAGTGATTTGTTCTGACACCACTTTTTGTTTGGGTTTTCAGGGGTTTCTTTTGAAGGAAAAGTTGCACCTCTTCCATAAGTCTGAGGGGAAGGTGGCCCCACAATGTTCATTTGGGTGTGTTGAGAATGTAAATGTTTCTTTATTTTTTTTCTCCAGATTCCTGAAATACGTGCTGTTGCCTTCTATTTTAATGTTTGAACAATCAAACCCCACCCTTCCTGTCAGTGGAAAAAAACGCAGGACTTGTTTTGTGCTGTACTGCTGAAGTATACTGTGACATGTGTGTGTTCATTTGTGTGATTATTTTATTTCTTTTTGTAAGCAACCACAGTATGAGGGCGCATCACTGCAACCTCACGTTTCAGAAAGATCAACATCCCACCTTGAGGAGCTTGAGCGAAAGATTGCAGCAGCCGAGAATAAGGAATTGCAACTCAGTGAATTTGTAAAACAAATTTCAAACAAATCTAGTGAGGAGAAAAAGAAGATGGAGGAGAAAGTAAGTATCTCTTGTGTTCAGAATTTCCTTTTGACACTCTTATAGCAGCGTGTGTTTTGTTTGCTAGAAAGCAACTTAGTATGTGGGTTGCTGAGCTATTTTCAAAAGGTTAGCTAAACTATCTGTGATAGAAAAAAAGATAGTGATTGTAGGTGTTGGCAATGGATAAGTCTGAACTTGTAGTGAATACATCCTGAAAAGAAATACTAGATGAAATGGCAATCATGATGACAGTTTTAACTAGGTAGCAGTTAAACTTGCTTTGAAGAAAAGCTGCTTTCAGAATTCATGTAGCTTGAAATGTTTATTACAGTAAATAAAGTATCATGTAAAAACATAGCAAGAGTGTGAAACCAAAATGCCTGTTTTTAGCATGGCTTGTAAGTGTGGGTCTCATGCTTTGGGATGCACTTACCAACCTGGATGTGCCTGCTCAGCAGGAGTGAGTCTCTTGTAGCCTTGCTGGGATGTGCAGAGTAGACTTTAGTCTGAGACAGGGAAGGGACTTAGATGGCTGTGTTCTTGGAACTGTCTTGACAAGGGGTTCCTTTGGAGTCTGAAGCACTGAAGAACTACCCACAGGTAGTTCTGAATGTCCCGACAGCCATTCTTTAATGCAAGCAGGAATGTGCCACTGACCAAGTGATTCCTTATTCATGTTTAGGGATATATTGTCACTGTTACCATCTCTTCTTTGATTGCTGGGCTTAGATTTATATTAATGCATGTTCAAGGGGTAGGAGCAGTATGGTACAGTGAAGTTGGAGGTGGGAATTCAAAGAAGAAAGCATAATTCATCTCAAATTCTGCCTCATCATTTCCTATGAACCCTGCAGTATGCTTTTCACTAAGGGTGACATTCGGGAGGGGCAGTAATTGGATGCCGCTGGTTCCTCCTGTCTTAGTTTTTACTGCTTGTGTTCCTCCTCACTGGGTAGGAATTGCTGCTGTAGGTGGTGGCAGTGGTGGGAACCTGTGCAGCAGTGCTTGTGTCAGCAGGATGGTCTCTGGCTAGGAGCCTGATTCACTGCACAGTCCTGATTCACCCCTTAACACACCCGTCCATTCTGTGCACTGAACAAAAGGCTCCCAAGGAGAGAAAGGGCAGTGAGGGAACGCATGTGTTTCTGTAATAAAATTAGTACCCTTCTATTTGAGGGAAAACTGTGGAGGGAGGAGGGAGCTGTGCTGTGTTCCCACAAGGATGTGGCAGGCTGGGAACCCAAGCAGTAGGCTGGGTGCTGAGCCTGGGGACAGCCGTCTCTCGAGTTCCTTTGCTGTGCTCACAGGGAGATCAGCCCAGAGCCCAAAAGCTTGGTGCCCCTGTTCACTGACTGATGTTAGGGAACAAAAGTACAATTTCTTGCTGATAAGAGAGATTGTTGCCAATAGCTGTGCTGCGGTTATTTCCGAGCAAATGTCTGCCTCTTCGGAGAGGGTAGGTTTTTTCATCCCAAAGCCAGATTTGGCCAGGGAGTGGAGAAAATGCTGTTAACACTCATGTGAGCTTTGCTTCTAAGTGTATTCTAAAAGAACACATAGAAGTTTAGGTTAAGTCTGCTAGCATACATTTCTACTTTTCTGTCTGCACCACTTTGCAAATAATATCTTTTCCTACATTAGAGTTTTTAACATACATTTAAATATAGTGTACAGATGGTATGTTTTTGATAATAACGGACAAGCTATGTCCATTTGGTATAGGTGGGAGCAAAGAAAACATAAGGAACATCTAGCAAAGCTCTAGGAGCCAAGTACCTGATCAGCAAAAGGAACCAATTCCTCATGCCACTCTCTAGCAAACCTGTAGATTGTCTCTCTGAAGGCAGTTGGGGATGTGAAGAGTATAGGTAGTCTCAAGGGAAAAATGGGTGAGTTGATGGAAGTGCTGCCTTATTCTAAATGCACAGAAATAACAGCTGCCTCAGGAGAGCCCCTAAGGTGAAAGCAGCTGCAGGCTGGGAAAATGTGCTTTCTTTGTTTTTTTTCGTACTGTAGACATCTGCTCATGGCTACTGTTGGAGATGAGATACCAGAGTAGAAGGACTCTTGGTCTGAAGCGTGTCCCTTCTAACGTTAGGGTGGATATACTTGATGGTTCTCTTTTCAGAAACTGCAGGGTCAGCAGAGATCAGAGGTGCTCTTTGTTCACTGCTGGCATCGTACCTGTCTTTGCCCCATACAGACATACCCACTTTTTGAGTAATTCTCGTGCCTGAAGAGAAGCAGTTTTTCCCTAGGCTCCATGGGTAGTCAGTGTAGGACTGAGGTGATTGAGAGCTCTTTAATCAGCACTGAGATTTCAGAAGCCTGAAAAAGCTTCCCTGTTGTGGCTGGCTGGTAGTTGTGGTAGCTCCTCACAGCTTCCTAGCTGAGAGAGCCTGGTAAGGTAGATACCGCAGTATTCTCCACCAGTGAGGCATGAAGGAAATAGGCATGCAAATGCAAAATCTTGGCATTTGCAGATTTTGCAGCCCTCACTTTAGTTCTGAGGCATTTCATCTCAAAATTGGACTGCTGGGCTGGAAATGCTTCAGTTCAGGTACCTGTCCCCTGCTGGCTGCTCCTTCTCCCTCTGCTATGGGTAGTTGTGAAGGACTCCTGAAAGGTACTGCTGATAGCTTGTAGTAGTGTTCTCCCTTATGATTTCTGTGGCCTTGCTTTTAATATTTAATTGCGAAGAGGTGAGAACTTTCCTATTTTTTCCTGCCCCAACAAAGTCACAAGCAGTGTGTGTATGAAGGAGGAAATTAAAAAACAAAAAACAAAAAACAAAAAACAAAACAAAACAAAAAAAAAACCAAAAAAAAAAAAAAAAACAAAAAACAAAAACCAACCAAACCAAAATCTAAAGCTTGTTTTCCCCTCAGCAGAGTCAGCAAGAATGAATGAAAAAGAACTGAATTTTTTTTTTGATCTCAGGTGACAGAAGATGGAAAGAGTCTCTGGGATGATGATGAGGATTTAGAGGGGGCAGGAGGAATCCCAAGGCAAACACGGTAGCTATTAGGAGAGAGGTTGCAGGAGAGGAAATTCCTATGGTATATATGCAGGACAAGAAGATTTGGAAACCATGTAATCTTCTTCACACATGTACTGGAATGTTCTGACTGGTCACCTTGTCACCCTTAGTGGTATGTGAGAAGTAGAGGGAAGGGACTCGCTTAGCTAATGGTCAGACTTCTGGCAATTCTTACTGTGGAACGTTGGCTTACGTGTGCATATTTGAATCACTGCCTTAAGGCTTGGGGTGTGGAGGGGAGTATGTGGTTCTGAAGCACGTATTGTGGCAAAAGATCATGGCCGAGTTGCAACTTTGCCTTACTGAATGTGGGGTTTACTTGGGCTTTGTCTAATCAGAAAGATTTTACAGCAGCCTGAAAGCTTTGTTCAGTTTTGAGGTCTTGATAAAATAAAAGATATGAAGATTTCTGCCCTTTTGGCCACCCTCGATTTTGTGGCCCATACAGAAGGCTATCTCTGGAAGAACTTTCCAGATATTATTGGCTTAAACTTTTCAGTAGGCTCTGTTACTGAGCTCTGACATTGACAGTGTCACACGTTTATTTCTCAGTGAGATGGATGTCTGTGGCACTGAAATAAAGTACGTTTAGCGTTTACTCTAGTGATAAGTGTTTGTTATCTGTGAATTACTACACCTCAGTTCAAGCAATAGAGATACTGTTTTTCATTAAATTGGACTATAACTGGAAAATACTCTTTTTCCTGCCTGCCTTCCTGCTTTTTTGACCTAGGTAATAAAGCAAAGTAAGTACCAGGAGTGCAAGCAAAGATAACACAATATAAAAAACCTTTTGCGGGCTGATGGACAATTAAGATGCCTGTAGAAAAGGTGTTTAAGAAAGCCCCTACACTGTTCTGATGTCCTCTGATGTATTTGTCAGACTGCATCAAAGTCAGGTTGTTGGCTTCAGTTCCTGTTGGGTTAAGTTCTTGGTCCCTGTGTTTTAAGTTGTTTTCCCAGGCCAGAGGAAGAGGATGGACTAAAATATTTCCTGATCATTTGTTGCACATGAACATCTCCATTGGTGAAAAAACTAAGAATATTTTAATTTTGTTGAACTGTTTATGTTTTCAGTTCGCAAGGCATATGGAGTGTTCTGGGCAGAGGTGAAGCAACTGTGGTTTGTGGTCACGTGTGGGTCTATGACTTGGAGCTGCTGGGATTAATCATTCTTTGGTTTTGTTTTCTGTAGTAACCAACCCTTTTAAGCAGCTGAGAGTACAGTTCTTGAAGAGTGATCAGCCTCTGCTTCCAAAGGTGATTTATTTTTCACTGTAATCATAAAACATGTATCTTACTTTCTTCTAGCTTAAAACTAGAGACCGATATATTAATAGCCTGAAAAAGAAATACCAGAAAGAGTCTGAGCAAAACAAAGAAAAACAAAGACGAATTGAAACCTTAGAAAAATATCTGGCTGACCTACCAACGCTGGATGATGTAGAAGGGCAGACTAAACAGGTATGGTAAAGGGAGTTTGTTTTACTGTTTCAATGTATATTTTTTCCCCCACCTGTTGAGGAAGAGAACTGTTTCAATGTTTCAGAAAGCACTGTAGCTATTCCGGATTCTCATACTCAAATAAGTGAAATGAACCTAAGGTTATACAGAATGTAACTGCAAGGCTGTGGCCTGCCACAAGGCCTTTTGCTAATGTGGCACCGTGTCTGACTAATGTAACCTGTGTTAGCTGCAAATTCTAGAGGAGAAGAACAAGCAACTTCAAGAAACTATGACTGAGTTAGAAAAGAAGCTCGGAGAGGCCCGATCGCAGTGCAGAGAAAGAGAGTTGCAACTGGTGTGTCAGAAGAAAAAGGAAAAAGAGCTGGTCACAACAGTACAGAGGTATGAACAGCTGCTTGGGCTGTGCCCTGAAACTGGTGTACTATCCCACCTGATGTCAAGACCTAATGTTATTTGCGCTCTTAATCTATTACAATGCTAATGACTTTTTCGTGGCATAAATATATTACCGTGCAGGGTGACTGTGTAGTGTAATGGAAAATCCAACAAGATTTTTATTTGTGTCAAGTTGCAAGTAATACCGCAGAGAACAGTCTGCTTAGGACACTCTTCACGATCTTTCTTTAAAGATGTGGGACACCGCTGCAATGGCATCATAGGCTGCTGCCAGATAGAGGATAGAATAAACATGTGGAGCAAAGGGGTATTGTGTAGAAGCTGTCAGCGCTCCTATTTGATAACTGTTCTGTCGCGAGCTGTGGAAAAGCTCCCTGGAGATTGGCTGACGGGTATATCAGGGAAGGGTCAAAGATTTAAATAAATTGTAGCTGTTTCTTACCTTTTCACTGAGGGTGGGGTTACTTACAGGGAAATTTAGCTGTAGCTGATCTGCTGTCATTGAACTTGCATAACTATGAAGAAACAAATGGGACAGATATCCATGAGAAGATTACAAATGAAGCATGGAGACATCATTACTCTGGTACATTTTAGATCAGGGGAGCTACTTAAACACTTATTTTTAAAAAAGGGGGAGAGGGGAAGCGGGGAGGAATCACTTAGAATAATTTATGTGGATGTTACTACAGTTCACTGTCCCTCCATTGGATAAAGGTGCATGCCACGGGAGTCTGAAAGTGTTTCCATGATGAAAGGCAAGCTGGCTGTGACACCTTGCCAGCCAAATTGTTGATGCATTGTTTCCATCTTACCAATGAAAGGGATTTTTCTTCATGCCCTCATAATCTAGAGGGGGATCATTTTGTCTTCTCCGAAAGCCTTCAAATAGTTGAGGTGGCCTCTGGTTTCTAAATTAGACAGCAGGATTAACACTAATAAAATGTATTTCCTTTCTGAGAGAAGGTGAGCAGGCAGAGGCCCTAGCTACACCTAGGAGCTTGAGTTGAGCTACAGAGGGTCTGAAGGTCATGCCCTCGTGTGGGAGCAGCTGGCAGGATTGGCTTTACTCTCTCCCTTAGAATTCCCAGAGGGCATGAAGGATAGGCCACTGGTACTCGGTGCAACCTCCAGTTCTGGACTTTGAGAGGTCTGAAGACTCCTCTGATCTATGCTGGTGCTGGCTTTGCTTCCTACGGTAGCACAGAGCAGCTGTGAACACCACAAAGCTCTTCTTTGCTCCTCTCTGCCCTCTCTCCCTATGCCATACTGCTGGAGCTGTGCCTTCAGGGAGATGCAGCACAGAATCTGACCCATAAAACTATTTCTGCATGAATCTATTTTAGTTTCAGTAGTTTAGAATTTTTGCATCATTCATCCACTGTTGGTGTGCTCGTAGATAAGGCTGGATTCTGCTAAGTAAGGTTTTTCAGTTCTTGTTGGAAGGTGGTGCAACTTTCTAATTTTTCACTAGAACACGCAGCCTGGTTTCTGTCAGCACACTTATTTTTTCTTTCATGTTGAATGGCAGTTTACAACAGAAAGTAGAAAAATGCCTGGAAGATGGTATTCGCCTTCCCATGCTGGACACAAAACAGCTTCAGAGCGAGAATGAATGTCTCAAAGAAAAGAATGAGAAAGCCAGTAAGGTTAGTCTCTTGGTGGCATCTTTAACCTTGAGTCCTGAATTTCTTTTTTTTTTTTTTTTTTTTTTACTTTAGAAATAAATATCTCACTAAAGAATTACACATTTGTTGCTAACTCAGATTTCTTTTCAATACATGTCTGTTTCTGTTCCGTATGGTTTTTTTGCGTGAATCAGAGTTAAAATCTCTGTATTGTCGTGTACATTTTCAAAGATTCCATTTAAAATTTATGGCTACACACCTGTAAGCTGGTTTTTACAAGTGGTTCTGGAGAGATTCAAGCCTTTAAATTACTCAATTTTATATTCTAGGTCATAGACAATCAACAAAATCAGATAGCTGGACTGATTTTAGACATGCAGGTAAGGAAGAGTGTATATTCTGTTGTTTACTCTTTACATTTTTTTGTTACTAAAGTTGAATTTCATCCTTTTATCTTCCCAAATAGGAGGCAAAGGTAGAAATGCCAAGAAGTTAATCTAGTAGCCTGTATTAAACCTGTGTTCTCTTTCAGGCTCATAATGTATTTGTTGTTGATGTTTGTATGGTCTAGCATGTTGCTGAAACTCATCATAAAGTGAAAAACTGTTGCTATGTAGCATCCTTATTCTGCTGATCTAGTGGGTGTCATATAAAAACCCTGTTTCAAGTGTGAGGACTGCCTCTGTAAGTAACAGTGAAACCTCCCATCCGACTTTGGGATTCAGATGGTCATCCAAAGTATAAAAGGTGATACTGATTAGGAACTTCACTGCTGAGAGCTTTAGTAGAGACAGGTGCCTTTCTAAACCATACCACTTCACGTTTCACATCATTTAAGCAGGTCCCTGTTCAAGTGGTTTCTGACACGTCAGTCACTTAGACATCTCTCTTGGCGGATCTTAAGCATCTAGGTTGGAGCCAAGGATTTTTTGAGACCGCACAAGTTGTCAGCTCAGAGTCAGTTGCAGCTCTGTGGATTGGATTAACACATCAGGCTCCTGAGACTTGAAAGTTACTTAGTGACGGGGGTTTGTTGTGGAGAAAAGGAAACATTATACAGGTTATAGGGAAGAAGGTAAGACTTGCTCTAGAAAAAGATGAGCATTTAAAAAAACAAACAAACAGCTGTTTTCAGTATATACTGAAGCCAAATTCAATAAATTCTAGTTTCTGCATTCTTCTTCTAGATTGGTATTTGTCTCCATATTTTTTGCTTCCTTGCCCTCCAGAGAGTCGGATGTTACAGGGCTGTCCCTTGAGAATGAAGAAGGTGCTTCTGCTTTGGCTCTGTGTATGTTAGGTTTGGAAGAACAACAAAATGGTAGTAAACAAGCTGCTGAATGCATACTCCTTCCGAAGTGGAAGGGAGCTCTCTATGGAGCCATAATCCAAAAAAGCAGAGAGACACAAAACTGCTTGCTAACACTTGCTAAGGGAAGGTGCTTTCTATTTCCACTTTGCACCCTGGAGCCAAGTTTGCTTATTTGTAGCTATTGAAAGTAAGTTGTCTTCCACCATTAAATTGTTTCCTTTCTCTACCATGTGGGTAAATAGTAGTCCTGGTTCCTGTCAACAGCCATATTTTTGCTTAATTAAATTACAGTGTATTAAATACATCTGTAGAGAAGCAGTAGGGGACTCATAAGTTGCAACATAACATACATCTGTTAAGTGAAAAGCAGAATCAGTCATTTAAGCTTCTCTAGGTTTGAAGAAGACAAAATTCATCAGATTGAGATGTTTTCATGGAGCAGCTTGTTATATGCAAGAATCGTGACATGGGCAAATGTAGTTTTTGATATTTCATAATTTAAAAAAAAGCTCAAATTGAACTCGATAACCTTCCTGAGGTTCTCTGTCCCTCTTCAGAGTTTATTGAAGATTATTTACATATATACTATGTGTATATGTTGTGCTTATAAGAAAAATGCACAACTTGCCTAAATGTATTATCACCAACTTAAATCTTCTCATATTTCCTAAACTTTCTGATCTCTTTCTCTCCATCACCTTTATTTTGAGACTAGTGATCTTTGTGCACATTTATATAGATGGCTGGTTTGTGTGCTTAGTCTGAAATGACTTTAGGGAGCTGAGGCTGGGAAATGCTGAGTAGGTGTGACAGTCTGTGAACAGAGTAGTGTTTTGTTCTCCAGGACTCTCTCTTACATCTCCTGTTTTGAGGTATTTTATATGAGCACAGAAAATAAGATTCGAAAATGGTGTTATCCCTCAGATTACTTGTAGACTACAGCAGCGTCTTTGTATCCTTGATCTCTCTCACCTTCCGCATTTGTTCCCTGGGAAGCGTTGAAAATTAGTTCATTACAAACTGAAATCCCTTATCACAGAGATACAATTTATCTTCAGCTCAGAAGATCTGATTTTATTCCCTGTCTTCTGACATACAGTAAACTTACTCTTGAGCACGTATCAGTTCATTGTTTTTAACTTGCAAGCTGAAAACAAAGAAATTCTGTTTTAGACAGCAGTATATGAAGCAGTACTAGTTTCTATTTGCTTATAATTGTGGTGGAATGATTTTGATCTTTCTTGTATGGTTTTGCTTCATTGATTTGTTGTCCTGAGTGTGAAGGATTAAAATTCTGGTTGGTCGTCACAAGATGCCATGCTGCATATATAGTATATCTTCAGAAAGAGGAAAAATTATAGATGAGAATGGCTTTTAAAAAAAAACCCTGCATCTGCATGATTAATTTAGCTATCACAAAATTAACATTTTTGGCACGAAAAAGACAGTAGACGTAAGATTGTGTGATGCCTGTGTTATCCAAAGTACATCTGTCAATCACAATGAGCCGAAATTCTGCCAGGCTGGGAGTAATGCCACGGAATTCTAACTTTGGAAAGAAAATGGAAAAAGTAAGGATGAAGTATGGAGGACTCATAGAACTGTGAGCACTGGGAAATCATAGCACTACAGGCTCAACCAGGCTGGTGAGCACGTGCTTTTTCTGAGCTTTAAGATAAGGTTAGCAGAGATAGATGTTAGGTGTATCTTCTAGAAGTGGAAATCGGTGTTTATTTCTGATAGTTCAACTCATGAGCTGAACATATGCACATTATTTGGAATATTCTAAAAGTTGTTTTTGGAGTACGTTGCAGTGTCATGTAAACTTAATTGCAAATGTAGTTCTGAAAATACAATGGGGAAGGTAATATTTCGGAACCTGTCTTCCCCACTACCTACCCACCCTCAGGAAGACTGCACAAACATTTAACGCCTGGCGTTGACACCAACATGAAACATGTAAGTGGTAGTACTAATGCAGGTATTGTAACTGGGGCTCTGTGTGTCCCTGAACTTACTAATGAAAGAGAAGTGCATCAAAGACTATTAAAATTTTAAGATACTTGGAAACTGGGAGGGTGTATTGGGCACCTGCTATTACTGTATTGCCCTGTTCTTCTCCTCCTCCCTAAGCATCTTCTGTTTGGCTGCAGGCAGACAGAGCTAGTGGGACCTTCAGCCTCACCCAATATGGCAATTTTTCTCAGTAGACAATGTCTTTAAAAAATCCTAAAGAAGATGATTCAACACCACTGTGAGTTCTGATCATCTGCAAGCACGACAGAGGAAATGCCTGAAGCGGAGCTATTTCCTTCCCTCTCCCGGGCCAGGGTGTTTCCTTTGACGTGGGGCAGGGCCCTCTTTCTTCCTCCCCTCCCTCCCACTAGAGTCTGAAGCTGTGCTTTCTTGCACAGCTTATCTTTAGGATGCATATTACTTCAGCGCTTCCTTTCGAGGGTCATGGTGGTGGTGAACTGAGAAAGCAGGTCAAGAGTGTGAAAACGGTTTTAAAAACAAGTAGTCATTTCTGGGGTTTGCCTGCTGATTCTTGCTACTTACATGAAAATAAAATGTGGATTTTTATAGTTCATATTAAGTGTGTATATTTTAGCACCATTGTTTTCCAGTTTTGCAAAGAGTATGACAAAGTACTGGCTTTTCTCACTGCTTGTGCAGCATTGAGCTGAATGTGTTGGGAAATTTTGTCAAGGCTGTCCACATCCCATGAGTGGCCAGGCTATTAAAATCTCCACTCAGTGTTAGCCTTGCCCTTGCCTCTTCTTACTCCCTGCCTTCTCATCAGCACTAATAATTCTAATAGCTGGCAAATCAATTAAATGGTTTCTTCTCCACTCGGCAGGCCACATACACAGTAAAGGGCAGGCTTGTGTATAGACATAGTCTCCTTTGTGCTACAGTCCTCTGTACTGGTAACCTGAAAGTTTTATTCTTCGTACATCTTAGGAGCAACTTTTCCAGAGCTAAATTGTTTTCCAAAGACCCCAAAGCCAACATAGCTTGACACAATTTGCTGCGGTCGTGTCAAGTGGGGAGCTTGGGGTTGTTTTCTGCCTTTGAATAAGGTGGCAGAGTCATAGTGCAGCAGTTTAAACATATCTTTTACTGAAGAGTGACATCGATCTTCCTATAGCATTTTATTTAAGCTACCATATAGAATTCCCTGTGAGAGAGTTCTCTATTTTGGAAGAAGAACCATTAGGATTGTTCCTACAGAGATTCAAGAAAAAACATTCTTCTGGGACAGTGCCATTCCATAAATTGAGAGCCATCAGTTTGTGAAATGCAACTTCTCCTCTTCCCATCATGGCCTCTGGTTCCGCTCTGTGGAAGGTTACAATCAAAATTGTGCCAAGGCATGCACCATTGTCACCAGTGCTTCAGCTGTATTTTGAGCATGATGGGATTGGATTTGCATCTTATAATTGAAATTGGGCAACAGATTTTACATATTAACGTACTGAGCTAGGGATGAGAATGACTCTTTATATGCACTGTGCTAGTACAGCATTGGATTTGTGAGTAATACCATTAGTGACAAAAGAGGATTTTTTTTTTTCTTCATGAAAGCTGAGATCATCTCTCTGTTTTAAAGTATCAGGAGTTTATATAGTCACTATTCATTGTTATTACTACTCAGATAAGATGGTTTGAATATGCCTCTTTCTGAATTTTGCCAGGTGACCTTGAAAGACACGTACACAGATCTAAAAGCCAACTAGTGGAATAAATATGAGTGCTTTTAACAACAAAGACACCTGTGGTCATGTTGAATTCACACCAAAATATCCACTTGGGAAATACCTCATGATTTCTCAGTTTCAACTCTGTAGGTGAAAACTGGGGAATTGCCAGCAGCTGTTCCCATATTGCAGTGGTTGTTCATTTGTTGCTGCTTGTGACTGATCTGAAAGTCAGTCATGGAAAGCTCTGATACTTAAGTCCAACAACATCCTAGAAACCTACTGTTATTTTCATGACTGAAAATAATAATTATTGTATCTGTTAAAAAATGACATTATAAAGTACAAATAAGTTACTTTGTTGCCTGCAGTTGTTTTTTTCAGCACAGTAGACTTGTATAGATTGTTCTGATTTATTTTTATGTGAATGATTTTAAAGAGCTTGCTGTTCTGTATCAGCTGTCGAAGGCTTGCTTCTCAGTTGTATAGAAGGTGAGGTGAATTCTGTGTTGTGAAGGGTTGTAGGAAGCCCTGACATAGTCTTTGTGGAAAAAGGAGGCCAAAAAAACCCCTTCAGTTACAACTTGGAATTGCCCAAATGAAGCTTAGTTGTCATTAATATGCTTCTTATTTCAAGTGAAATTATTTGATTAGAATAAATGATATTGCATGATTATTTTAGACTTCATGCATTCCGTATTGGAGTAATGTTTTGCATACATACAGTCATCTTGTTTCTAAACAGATACTGCTTATTTAAAGGGTTTCACTAATATTTGGAATAGCTGTGTTAGTATACATAGAGCTATGGGGTCCAGTTGAATATTACCGGGTGAACATGGTAGAAAATAAAAAATGAAGAATTAATACAAAAGCAATAAATAACTGAAACTTAGAAGTTTACTGAGGATGCATTTTTTTGTCAGTGCTAATAAAATGTCTGAAAATCTTAAATCCTTACCTGTGTTTTCATTCAATTTAGTCTACGCAAGAGAAGCTTTTGCAAGAAAAGCTGCTAGTTCAGAAGATGACAAATGAACTTGAAGAAAAAGAAAGGAATATAGAGCAGTTAAATAAAACTCTCTCTGAAGTAAGTAAAAACTCCAAAAACCCAACCCCTGACCACATCAGCTGGGAAGAACCTTATAGAATAATAATAAGATTTCACGGTAGGCCTTTATGAGCTTAATACATACTTGATGTGCTGTCTACTGTGCAGACATAAAATAGATACCGTCCCTACCTCAGGAAGTGAGAACTTCAAGGCTGAAGGCTGCTAAGCAATGATGATGTGAAATAGACAGCCATGTAAAAGCTGTCTATGTGCCATTCTTTAGAGAGGTACAGAAATACTGATTACATGTATGGAATTTTTAATTATATTGTTTGTGGTTTGAAACAGGAAACTTTCTGCTATGATGCATGCTGCAGACTAACTTTCCCCTTTTTCCTATTTACTTTTCACAAAGAACCAAAGACTGATGGAAGAGAATGCCTCCCTGAAGGAGCAGATGCGGCAGGTGGAGCAATCCAGGCAACCAGTATCTGAGAAGATGCCTATAGCAGACCAGTTGTTCAAGGAGATGTCCCATTGCTTGTTTGACTTGAAAGCACTGTGCAGTATTCTTACCCAGAGAGCTCAGGGCAAGGAGCCTAACCTTTCCTTACTACTGGGAATCAGATGTAAGTGATGTTGTCATGCCAATGTTTAGTAGTGATTTGACACAGAGGAGTTACAGTTCAGCGAAGTGGTGCTCGAACTTCACAGCTGGACAGGCCGGTGTCCCCTTTGCTGTGCAACTGGAGCAGTTGTGTGTGAAGTGTACACCTGGAGCTCTCTGGAAAAGCTGGGCTTTTAGTGCACCTGGGCTGCTAAATGCGTATGACTATATGGGTCCTTGCCAAGTCAGGAGAGAAGTTAGCTGGCTCTTCATATGGACCCAATATTTGTGTTAGGTCTTTTCTTTTAACAAGCTTAATAAACAATTGCACTTTTTTTGACCAAAATCTATCATATTCTATTGTTTTCTGAGTGCTAATTAGAATTAGTCAGATAGACCGGTTGCTGAACTGGACCATCAGCAAGGTAGAAAGGTAAAAGTGTAGTGTCCTGTGCAGCAAGAGCTATTACGTGCGACTTAGGCTCATCTGCACTGTAACAGTCCAAAGTACTAGGGAGTGCAGCATATGCCAGTCTCAAAGTCCACAAGACCATTGTCAGCCAGCAGGATGAGTAGTGCAGCAGATCTGTAGTACTATCCTCTTCTCTGAATGGCTGTAGAAACCTCCAAAATATCTAGGAAATGGCTGTTCTACCCACCATTCTCACTGCTGTTGAGATCCATCAGACTTCAGCAGGTCTGGATCTTGGTGCAAACAGCAAAGCATGTCTTTCAGAGAAGCACTGATGGGCTCTGAATTGACTTTAAGTTCACGTGTTACCACATTTCCTTGGCTTTTCATCATACTAAAGCATGATTTGTCTTGATGTAATTAAATTAAAGCCACCTACCCCTTATTTCAAGGGTTGAAATATTCACAAAGTGCAGTTGCTAGAGCTTTAACCTTGGCTGTTGTTTTTTGTAGCGCTGAGCTGTTCAGCTGAAGAGAATGAAAATTACCACAGCACAGAAACCCTTTCGAAGAAGCTCTCGGACGTTTGTCAGTTACGAAAGGATATTGATGAATTAAGGACTATAATGTCAGACCGTTATGCTCAGGACATGGGGGACAATTGCATTACTCAATGACAACATTTCATCTAGTAGCAAATGACTTATTAAATGCTGCTGTGTCACAGGTCTTTGCATTTCTGTTAAGGAGCCATATTGGAAGACTGCAAATAGTGCCGCAGGTGCGTCTCTCTGAGGATTGTGAATATTTGATCTCGGGAGTCTGGTGGGTAGGGGAGAGTCATCGTTTGAGCAGTGGTACAAACTACAAGAAATCTTTTCTCCAAACTACTGAATGTAGGAACAAGCTGTGAAGAATGATTCAGTTGGATACTCTGTTTCCTTCATTAGGGCTCATTTTATTACTTCACCTGGTTTCTGGAATAAGAGCATCAAAACAGCCGTGCTGCCACTACTTGGTCTTTTCCTTCGTCAAGGGTTTGTGTGGAGTTATCTGTGCTCTGAAATTAGAGCAGAGGGTCAAAGGACCTGTAGTTCTGTGTGGTGAAGCCAGAGGCTTCTGCAACCGTACTTCACTTCAGGAATTGCAATTAGAACAATCTCAGAGCAGTACAAAAAGGAGTTGCTTTTCAAGTTGCCTGAAAAATTTGATACAGGAAAGATGTATTTTAGTAATGGATGTCTAGCTTGTTTCCCCAGTAGCAGAAGACCACTAAGTTTTAACTCCTTTATGCAGATGAAGTCCATAAAATGTAGTGCTATCAAACTGTTTTAAGCACTCTGACTTAGCTGTAAGAAATTTCAATTATATGAAGTCTGTGACAAACCCAGAGAAGCTGGAAGGCATGAAACTGCAGCATGGTATGTGGCTGTCAGGAAAAAAAAAATAGACTGTACTTTAATGTTTGTACCATACTTATTTTTCCTTTAGGTCATCTCCGTTTTAAAACGTGTCTGGTCTGTATTCAGTCCCTGAAGGCCTCTGATGAGGTTGTGAACCACCTCAACCATTTCTTACCACAGCTACAAAACGGGTGTTTCGCACTTGGCAAAAATCAGGGCTCAGGACAGAATGTTTCCACTTAGCAGTATTAAGTACTCGGTTATCTGAGGACTGCAAAATTTTCCACATTGTTTGGGAATTCCTGATTTCTCCATTTATGTAGGAAGCAATTACATTAAAAAATTAAGATCATGTTCCATAGTTTATTCAGTGAGTGTCGCTTGGCAGTGCTGTTTCACTCCCGTGGGACAGTTGACATATTAACGCTTCCAATTTCCTGGAACGTTACTGCAAGTTAGCTGCACAGTTATGCATGGTGTAAAACAGTATTTAACTGAAGGAAACAAAAAACTGCAAAGATCAAAACCACTCTCCAGTCACACTGTTAAGAAAATATATGAGCATCAGTTACATATATGGTATTAAAAGAAAGTTTCAAATGACTACGGTGCGAGTCAATCAATTGACCCGTGGTGTGGATAACAGCAGAAATCTCTTAGAAAGCTTAGCAGTTAGAACCAAGTAAATTCTAGGGTAACATTTTTATGGCAAAACTGTTAGTATCTTAAGTTTTCTGATTATATTTATGTTAATAGAAAAAAAAAAAGGTATAGCAATGTAGACTGGTTACCAGTTTTAACTTGGTGATGTTTTGCTTTCAGTTCATTGTTAAACAGTTACCGCTAATGTTGTTTTTATAATTTAGTGATTTATTTTTTTTTAGCTATGTGGACTTATTTATTTTACAGTTTTCTCTATCCTGAACCTACACATGGACTAATTTGTGAAAAACAGTGTTGCTATTTATATTATTGCTACATGGTGTTTTCAGATAGATTAATCTGACTGGTTCAGCTCCTGTGAGCGCTAAAACAGTGTTCAGATGAAATCTCAAGTGGAATTGCCTAGTGTCTCTACTTCAAGGTAAAAACGGAGGCCGTTTTATTCTAAATTTCTATGCTCTTTCTGTAGGATTGAAGGTGTACTTTTATACTAGTGCAAAACTGAAAACAAGGATCTTGACACCAATGGGCTTGCAGAGTTTCCTGTGCCTCTAACAGCGTTGGCTTTAGTGATTAGAGCCTCAGCTCGTACCTTTGGTGTAGTTTGTTGGTTTTGGCCCTGCAGTGAAGTAATAGTCTCCGGTTTATGGCATCTGTCTCATATCAGAATTCAACAATAGCATTTCAGATAATAAACCAGAAGTATTAGGGAGAGGGGAAACACCTAAGTCGTATGTTATTATTTCCTTAGATGGAAATGTTGTACCTATAAAGAATAACCAAGCAACACATTTTTCTGAATTTGGTGGAAATAACAAGGAGTTTAATAGAGCAATTAGAGAGGAGCAGGAGATTTTTTGAGTCACTTTGAACTATTAAGCTGGTCACTTGGCTGGTGTGCCTCCACTGTCCCTCCTGTTAAATGGTGATACTGCACTGCAGAGTTGAGATCAGTAATTGATATTTGCAAAGCACTTCAGGAGCTTTTATGCTCCTCAAGTATTAGTTGAAAGTCTCTCAGGAAGGACGTCCCATTTTATTTGTAATACTTTGATTGCAGTGCTGTAATCTTGTAATATTTTTATTACAGAACCTGTAATATTTATATTGACTTTAAAGCACTTGATTTTAAAAACCCCTGAGTTTATCTGCCTCAGTCAAATTAAAGTAGGGAGGTAAATGATGGATGTATGAGCCAAAGATGCAGACTACCAATTGACTATCTGTAGTGATACAGTATTTTGCTTTGATTTCTTAAAATTTGGCCTGTTGTAGTAGTAGCAGTTACTATATATGCATCAGTTTACGGATGCCTCTAAATGGAATAAGCTTTGTCTAAGATATGCATGATTGTTTAATTGGTTAAAATGTAGTGTGTGTGGTCTCATTCAGCATATTTAATACAGAGTTGATTAATGAATGTTAACATTGGAATTGCTTAGATTTAGTCATGACAACTTTTTGCTGTAGCTGTTAGACAATCTCAAGGGCTGAAAAACGACCGCTGATGAATGGATACTGTACCGTTCTGGCTGTCAGCAAATCTGTACAGTAATTTTTTGTATAGTTTCAGATTGAATTTATACAATCCTTTAGAAGATATCTACAGTAACTACTGTATTCAAGAATGTATTTTGAAAAAGACTTGGAAAGTAACTGTCTTCAGACAAGCTATAAATGATGCTATGTATTTACTATATAGAATTGACGCAGCTCAGTTATGTACATGTGATTTAGGTTGCTCGCCTCCGCTGTGCAGCTTTGTAGTGTGATATTTGTGTGAAATTGTGGAGATTGCTGTAACACCCACCCGGGCTCCAGCATTTGAAACTGCCGGTGGCCGTGAAGTCATTGCAAGAGCTGAAATTTTGTCCTTTTCATTTGAAAAGGTTTCCCTGCTTCCTTTGTCCTCGCTGCCCGCCTTTTGTTTCAGATGGTTTTTTGGATGCTTTTCTTGCAGGGTGATAGCACAAGGAAAGAAAGAAAGCAAGCAAACCCCTTCCTCCACAACCTGCTGCCCTAGCACGGGCGGCGACGGCGCACTGCAGTCTCTCCACGTGGATGTAGTTTGCTCCAGTTTTCCTTGTCCTTATCACTGATGTTACGCAGGTGGAGTTGGAGGTATAATTGGGCTCTTCTCCTTGACGTGACGAGTTCTGTCATGAGTGAGGGAAAAGATGTTCTGAACTAATCTGCATTCTTAGACTGCAAACCAATCAAAGGTTGTTATCAATAGGGATGATTCATTCTGGTAGCTCATTAGCAATATTAATTCCACAGCTGCATACCTTTGTGCCTTTTTTTGCCCGAAGTAAGTGTATATTCCCTTGAACTGTAGATAAGTTGTTAGGATGCTGACGACTGCACCTTGTTTTCCTCTTACCTGCCAATATTTTGTTTATAAGCTTTTGTAGTAAGAACTGTGCATAATGTTAGAAACAGAAGTACTTAAACTAGGTACTAGGCGTACACGTGGAATGTTAGGCTGGTCGTAGTATGCAGCTTTTTTGAATATGAAGCGTGAACAGGAAACTCAAATCATAACGTGTTTGTTTTGTGTATATTAATTACAGTATATCATTGGTTCAGTGGGGAGGAGTGTCTGGAGCTATCTTTTAAAAGCACAGCTGACATATGTACTGGATCAGTCCCTGAAGACTGGTAGTTTTGTAAATTGGGTTCAATTTTTGAACCGCTCAGAATACCTCATATGTAAATAGAGTTGTCATGACTTAATCACAATGTGTTCATTGTAAAAAGTAAAGGAGCCACTGGCTGGCTCAGCTTTGGGCTTGTTGTTCTTGCCTCTTTTTGTAATTTTTTTTTAAAGTAGGGTTTACAGCTAGAATTTTGAATGCCAAAGTTCTATTTATTAAATAATAATAAAAATTTTCATTGTTAATGACTGGTATTTTTCCACTGGAATTTGTTTGTTGATGTTTGGGATTTGTATCCACAGAGCAAAAATAAATTTTGTTACAAAAGTGATTTCTTCATTCTTCTCATTTGTCCAATATCTGGCATGTGACAAGTGACCAAAGCTGGACCAAGGGCACGAGACAAGAAAGGAACTGTGGAAGATCTTCCGCACACCCACCCCAGCTTCCCTTCAGTGCTCTGTAGTTCTGCTTGAATACCAGCTGGCTGAGCTCTTTTCCTGGCATGAATTTAAAAAAAAAAAAAAAAAAAAAAAAAAAAACAACCTGCAAGGCCTTGGTAGCAAAAACATTATATCACTGTAGTGAAAGTATTTTAGAGCAGAATTCTTTGTAAAGCCCCTACAACTTTTTTTTTTTAGGCGGGTGCTGCTGTTGTCCATCTCAGATGCCAATTAGAGACATCACAGGTAGGAGTTTTGAAAAGACTAAGTTGCCACAAAATAGCAGGCAGAAGTGTTATGATAGCTGGTTTTGAAGATGCTGAAAGATGCATCAGCTTTGGAACGTGTGGTTGCCCCAAAGCCAGTCACACAGGGCAAAAAAGAAAATTGGATGGTGAAACAAAACCAGCGGTAGGTATGGTATTAAGGAGAAAACTTGGGATCAGAAAGGACGCGTGTTTTTAATTATTATTTTTCAGTTGGAAAGCACAAATGGATGGCTGGTCAGACTGAGCCATAGTTAAGGCAGTCAGGAATCCCTGCGGCATCAAATACTGCAGGTCAGTATAATCCAACCAAGCAATGTTGACTTCCATGTCAAGTTGGTGCAGCCTCAGGAAAAGTTCAAGGTTAAGGATTTTAGTCAATGTAACAGGTGTCCTCAGGAATGCCGAGGGTCACCCAAAGATGGTTTCTTCTCTGTCAGCTGCCTGGGAGAAATCTTAGATCCTGTTTGGAGCATCAAGCTTGCGTGTAACGTGGTGTTCCCCTCTCCCCCCACTCTGTTGCCTCGTGCGGAGCACAACACTTCGTGCTACCTCCTCTTTTCAAAGGCACTGGGAAATTCGCTTTAATTAGCTAATGCATTATATATGGTAGAGATCACTTGCTTTTCTCCAGCCTTGTGACTGAATGTTGAATGATGGGCTTCTAACTCGATTAAAAACATTCTGTGCCCGGTGTAAATGTATGTAAAGGGCTGCACGGATGCCAACTTTCCGTAAGATTTCTGAGGGTGACCTTTTGTGAGCTGCTAGAAGACAGGTTTAGGTTTCAAAGTATCATGATTAAAGCACTGCTAACAATAGTAGTGGCAGAAAATGTTCTGTTGCCTTTATGCCACAAACAAAATACGGCTCCAAATGTGGATAAAAATGAAACCTTAAACAATAACGCTGCACGTTACACCGCAGCATCTTGAATGAGGACAACTTGCAACAGCTAAATCTGCAGTAGATTGCCTACATTATGTAAATCCAGCAATTCTGCAGGATGTGCTAACGACACCGGGTCGTTTGTTTTGTAAATGAATGGGTTCCGTACACTTGGAGAACTTCCAAGTGGCAAGGCAATGACGCCATTTAATTACATTTTAGCATGTGCATATTTCTCTTCCTACTTTGTGCCCTTTGCGGGGCAGGGGGGGCTGCTACTGCTTTTCTCCTTCTTCTCATGGTGCTGCAGGCCTGAATTTTGTGGAGGTGAAGCCGGCTTGGTTTGTTGGGAACCTGATATGTTCAGCTAATGCTTCAGGGCTCTTTCGTGGAGGGTTTGGCTGCTCTCCCGAAGAATGTGGCCCATGGGTATTAATAGACCCGAAAACTGATTTACTGGTCTGTGTACCTGTGAAAGCATTTGCCTGGAGGAAGGCGAAGGGAAACTGTTGTCAAGTTCTGGTTGAGGGAAAAATGGTATCTGTTGCTGAGAGAGTGATTTGTAATGCTCAAGGTGGTTGTGGTAGAGGAGAGTTTTCTGGCTGAAAATTCCTCGAGGGGGAACCAAATAGAATTTAGTATCCAAAAAGCTCATCTCCCCTGCATTAAAAACTGAGAATGCAAGTAGTCCCTGACTGCCCAGAAGATGCCAAAAACCCCTCCCGGACCAAATGGGTTATCTTGAGCTTCGTGGTGGCCCCAGGTGCCAAACCAGAGGGTATTTCAGAGCTCTGCTGCCTTCAGCCTGTGCTGGGGAGAGGGCCCAGCCCCACGCAAGGCCAGTTGCCCACTGCCGTGGCCCTCAGGGCTGAGCTGTGCTCCTGGCCTTGCAGCCACAAAACTGGTCACGGTGTTCCAATGTGGGCTGAGCCAGGGCCTGGATTTTCCTGGTTTCTCAAGAAGATGCCTTGCCTTTTCCGGCTTCGACGACATCCGGCTCACTAAGGATTTTGGCTAGCTGCGGCACGGGTGCTGCAGCCCGTTGCTTCAGTCACAGAAAGCGCAAACCTTATCCCTCCTGCGTTAGCACGGGGAGGAAGAGGCAGAGTGTGAAGCCAAATGAGCCTTGTACCTGCTCCCAGGGCTGTCGTACTGAGCCAGCAGGGAAAATCGGAATTAGTTCAAAATGTCTGCATCTGCCACTGCCCGCTTTCTCTGAGGAGACAACAGTCCTTATACTTATCAATTGTAACGATTTACTATTAGGGGCAAAAAGCCCAAAACCTCTAATCACCACATTTGAATGGGTTAAAATATTAATATTTTTTTTTCACTATTGATTCTCTGATGACAAATTAATTGCTGTCGTTTTCTTTCCTGGCTGATATTTACGAGGCCCGTGTTGTGGAGCAGGCGGCTTACAGGAATCGGTTTGGCTGAGATCTTGACGCTAATGCAGTAATTAGAGCAAGGACTCATTACACTCTCTCTAATCACACCC
Source organism: Larus michahellis (assembly GCF_964199755.1). NCBI lineage: Eukaryota > Metazoa > Chordata > Aves > Charadriiformes > Laridae > Larus > Larus michahellis. Next base: position 76,927,363 of record NC_133898.1, read on the forward strand.
ACTTCCATTCATTTACCAAATTATTTTGCAGGACTCTGCAATCACTTTCGGCCATTTTCGTTTGGTTTTGTGTTTCTAAGTGTAGGGATCGGATGCGTTACCTCTGGGATTGGGGCTGGGGGAGGACAGGGAGGAAAGACCTGGCTGTCTGCATAGACCTGGCTGTTCACAGGAGCAAGGCAGCACACCTTTCTAAAGCCATTCGGTTGACAGGACTTAATGGACTGATGCATTTTTCTAACCTTCTGCTATTTTTGATCTCGTTATGGTTAAATTAATGACGCCTAATTTATTGCCAGTTAACTCTGGGAGCAATCCAGCAATGGGGAGGGAGGGAGCTCTGATCAGAGTGAGTGATGACACAAACTTTTCCAGGTGATCCATCCTTCTCCTTGAGCTGTTCATCAAGCTGGTCTTGGGTTGGTGTATTTGGGCCTGGTGTTTTATGGTGGCCTGGGAGCAATGCTGGTGCCTAGGGCAAGCCCGGAGCTGTGGGGCAGCCATGCAGTGGGGCAGGATGGGCTGGTGAAGACCCTCTGTCCCACTGCAAACAAATCCTAACTGTGAGACAGGCTCTCGAGTCTGACAATTACACCCCACTTCAGGCCTTGAAAGCCCCACTCAGGTGTCCTGATGGCCATCATGCCTTGAGCACAACCCCCTGACCCTTCATTCAGTTCACAGAGTCACAGAATCACAGGGTTGGAAGGGACCCCTGGAGATCATCCAGTCCAACCCCCCTGCCAGAGCAGGGTCACCCAGAGCAGGTTACACAGGAATGCGTCCAGGCGGGTTTTGAATGTCTCCAGAGACGGAGACTCCACCACCTCTCTGGGCAGCCTGTGCCAGTGCTCTGTCACCCTCAAAGTAAAGAAGTTCCTCCTCATGTTTAGGTGGAACTTCCTATGCTCAAGTTTGTGCCCATTACCTCTTGTCCTGTTGCCGGGCACCACTGAAAAGAGCCTGGCCCCATCCTCCTGACACCCACCCTTTAAGTGTTTGTAAGCATTGATAAGGTCCCCCCTCAGCCGTCTTTTGTCCAGGCTGAAGAGACCCAAATCCCTCAGCCTTTCCCCAGGTGTTCTTCAGAGAGATTCATCTTTGTAGCCCCACAGGATTTTCGAAGAGAGCGTTCTCCTCCGCAGGCTCAGCTGTGCGGTGGGATGGGGCTGGCCCTCACCCTCCCGTTAACCCGGGCAGCTCCTTGTTGTCCTTTTTCACATCAGAGCCGGGGTGGCAAGACCCAGGTTCTGGACCCTTCTTTGTTCAGTAACTCTGTTATGACAAATATGATTTAAAGCCACAAAACAGCCACCTCCCAGGAAAAATAATCCCTAAAATATTATAACAAGGACTAGAAGATTGTCAAGCTTCAGCCGTTTGCAACCCAGCATTTGATCCCCTCGTGGGAGCTCATCACTTTGGGGAGAGAAAATAAAGGCTGCAGCTGGGTGGGAGCTGGTGCAGGCGTCCTCCCCCCGCAGAGAGCTCTGCCGACGGAGGGAGCGTGGTGAAGGGGCTTGATTGATGGCATAATCTGATGAGCCCCCAGACACGCTTCATTATACAAGCCGCTGACAATCACATCATTAGTTACATTATCGCCTGCTGCCTTAGTGCCCGTGAAATAGCGAAGATAAGTAATAGGATATTTTTAGTTTAAATGATGGTTCCAACATTTTAATTAAAAGCCGATTATAATCAATCTGCTTCTAACGCTCCCTCACCCTCATTCATAAAAAAATTAATTACCACCGCGAAGAGCCAGTGTGTGAGTCTCTCCCGCTCCTGGCCAGGGGCAGCTTCAGAGCCCGGGTCTGGTTTGCCGGGGGGGGGGCGGCGCTGGGTGCGGGGAGCCAGCCCAAACGGTGTGTGCGGGTGAAACCGGGCAGGCAGGGCAGGGTGACAACCTCCCCGCTGCTGGGCACGGACCAGCATGGGCCGGGTTGCAATTTATTTAAGCAAAAGCGATGGTCTGCTCAGACCGCGGTGTCTCAGACATCCCTTTGTGCCTTGGGGGTGAAAGGAGCTTGCAAACACCTAGATTTTCAGCAATTTAAAAAGACAATTGTTTTCTCAAAGTGCTGGCGTTTTCAAAACATCCCAAATCTTCCCCCAAAATGCTGCCGCAGTGGCTAGGAAGGTCAGCGCGCAAACCACCCCAAATGGCTGAGAGCAGCTAGCAGCGTGGGGATCCCAGACAGCTTAAAACAAAGCGTGTAGAGCCTGATTCCAAAATATATTGAGAATGTAAGAATAAATACAAAACTGATCCTTTTTTTTTAAAAAAAAATAACCACAAGTCATTGGCTAAACTTTGCCTTGACCTTCACAAGGCTCATCACTGATGCCAGCCTGCGTAAACAAAAGGAGACTTTGGCCTTAAAATACCTCATATGGGAATTAAACTCTTTCCGGCAACTCTGGAGTCCAAAGCAGAAACGCTTCCTCTGTCAAAAAGAAATGAGCAATTTTAACTGAGGCCTTTTCTGCTGGTTTGGGGCGAGCGAGGGGGACCCCAGAGAGCAGGGCTCACCTCCCGCCTGGGAAATAAGCCCTTCCCTCGTCACTGAGGAACCTGGGTTCAGTTCTCCTGAGCCTGAGGGGGGAAAAAACCCATAGCGGCTTCTTCCCAGGGGAGCACCTTAATTATGAGATTATAGACCGTGGTAAAACGGGGGCAAAGCGTCTTGTGGAAAGTTAGAGGCCACCACGCAGCTCAGCTACGACAGAAGAGTGACTTTCAGAGGAGGCATCCTGCCCACGACCTTCAGAAGTTTTGGAGGAATTTGAGCAAGCCATCTGGTTGTGTCCTAAAGGGGTGTTCGACCAGAGGAGTGTGGGATGGTACTTCGGCTGCAAATCTTCCCGGGAGCAGGATGGTGCAGGATGGTGGCAGGAGGCAGCCAGACGTCTCAGTGTTTCCTGTGGTTCAGCTTAGGCAACTTTTTGCTCCCTACAGCAGGAGGCACAAACCCTTCTGGTGTGCAGCCGAGCTGGGTTTGCAAATTCCCGTGCTCCAAGCAAAGCATTTAGGCATTGCCACACTCAGCGCGGACGTACCTTTATGACTGAGGGCACTTGCTGGGTAATGGAAGCGTCACAGCTGTCTGGGCTTGGGAACTGACAGCTTCTTTGAGTGTTGTAATTTTGTGTACAGTTTTCTAAAGCCCCTGTAGATTTGTTTTGCACAACATAGAATTGGTAACAAAACTCTCTACTATTTCCACAAATGAAACAAACTCACTGTTTGCAACATACAATGCAAGTGGTGACTTTACAAAGCGAAAGAGTAGATCAAAGACCTTGGTCACATAAAGTAGGAACACCTAGTTCAGGAAAGAAATTCAGGTCTTTTTTCTAAATAAGCAAAGAACTGCACTGTTACAGGCTTACAGACAAATTAACTGACAATTGCAGTACGACCCATAATTCATCAGTTTGTCCATGAGGATGTTATAGGACACAGTGCTGAACGCCTTCCTAAAGTCAAGGTGATACCACCCATTCTTCTCCCCTTGTCCACCGAGCAAATAATTTTGCTGTAGAAGTCTATCAGGTTGGTCGCGCGTGATTTCCCCTTCATAAATCCACGCTGACTACTCCCAATCACTTCCTTGTCTTTAATACGTTCAGAAACAGTTTCCAGCATAACTTCCTCCACCGCCCTCCCAGGGATCAAGGTGAGACTGACCAGCCCGTAGTTCCCTGCATCCCTCCTCCTGGCCCTTCCTGAAGATGCCGATGTGGCATTTGCTTTCTTCCAGCCCTCAGGACCCTCTGCCACGACTGTCCGAAGGCCATTGAGAGTGGCCTTGCGATGACATCAGGCAGCTCCCTCAACGCTCCTGGGTACGTCCCACAGGGCTCGAGGATCTGCGCTGGCCCGGGTTGGTTAAATGCCTGACCTGAGCCTCCTTCATGGCACGTAAATCATCGTTGCTCCAAATTCCATTGCTGCTGTTCACTTGTTTGTGTACACCTTCCACTCACTCTAAAAATGTCAGGGCACCACAGTACTATTATTTATATGTGCATTAACGCAAAGCACAACACGGTTTCTGTTTAATTAAAACAAACAAAAAAATCTATTACATAAACTGACTAAGAAGAAACCTATTAGCCCTGCACTTGCACATTCTAAATCTGACTTTTGAATGCTTTGAATTGTTTCAGCGTACAGAGTGAAGAATTTGTTTCTTCTTGACACAAACTAACCAAGAAGAGGTCAACCTTGCACCTGTGACGTGCCTGAAACCCATTTCGGAGGCACCGTGTCCTGGAGAAGGGGGACCAAATGCCCAAATGTGGCGCTGCCTGTTGCGTTTGGGGTATGCTGGACGGCTTTGGGCAAGGAGCTGCGCCTCGGTGCCTTGGGGTTGGGGGGGGCGACGGTGTGTGTCAAGTGGAGATTGCGCAGGCTCCTTGGGAAGGCATCTCGACACCTCTGCATGAAAAATTTCCACAAGAACCAAACAGCATCTGCGCTAATCAGCATTTGCGCATAATATTGTGTATGTGAAATTAGGTGCTAAAAAAATGGTTTTCAACCTACCCACAAAACTAGGATTCTACACCTCCCGTCTTGAATCCCCTACCACCCCATGGCAACGAGTAAACCAGGAAAACTGTCCTACTCCCCAGATTGAGATGAGTTGAGCTGCACAAAACCAAATCCATTCCTATGGGGGAGGGAGGGAATATTTAAAAAGCTTCCTAACTAGTTCCCAAAGGTCCAAATACAACCAAAAACTTACAATTTCATTTACATACAGAATGATTTCTCTGGATCCACAGGCACTACCTGCAGGAAGGCCTGAATTATTTTTCCCTCCTTCTTCTCTAGACCTAGCACAGACCGTAAGTTTTCTTTCACGAAGCACCAGATCCATTTCTTAATTGTTGAATTCCCTGGGCTGGCTGGATTCCCTGCTCCGGGCTCTGCTCAGCCGTGGTTTGGAGATTGTCGCCCCGTGCTCGTGCCCTGCGGCGGAGCGCTGCTGCCTCATGTGCTTGCAGAGGAAAGACCAAGAGAGCGGAAAAAGCTAGCGCATCGCTCAGGCATCTGGCTTTTTTTGGGAAGCGGTCCCTTGGGAAGCGATCGCCATGGGAGAGGAGCATCGTTCGACACCGCAGGGCTGCGTGGAGCGGAGGTTTGCCTCCCACTCGCTGCAGGCAGCTGGCGCCGCCTTTCCTGCTCTCCCTTTCTGTCTGTCTGTCCCTGAATTTACAGAGCAGCAGCTCCCAGCGCCCTTTCCCAGCTGGACCTTGGTGCTTTTCCTCTGCGTCCTCAGTGCCAGTAGCCCCCCTGGCATGTCCTGGTGCCACTCGTGGCTAAGGGCATGGGCACGGGCGGTGAGCACCACCGTGGAAGCGGCTGCTGTTGCACACCGACGTTACCCCGTGGTGTAATTCTCCTAATTGAAAGGCGGAAAATTGGTTCTGTTTTACCCCAAACCAGGACGCCCCCGCTCATACGTTCAGCAATCTGTCTGTCGGTGCTTCAGGCTGTGTGTGTGCAATACTAAATAGAAACTGAGCTAGAAAATATCAGGAAAAACTTAAAAGCTCAGGCACAGCTGCGTGAGCCTTTGACAATCAGTGGACAGATTGCGCACTCTCATTTCCAGCCAGGAGAAGGAACATCAGGGTTACAGAAATACAGTAGTTTCACAAGGAAGAGTCCTGGCCAAGCAAACAGAGATTTGCAGCACTGATGAGGGCAAAATGCACAGGATTAGTTTAAGTGGATAGATCTCGGGATTGTGGTGATGACAAGTGCTGTATTTACAGTGCTCTTAATTGCCTTCAGGTGAAAAAAAGAAAAAAAAAGCAGTTGATGTTGTCCCCTTGCTTCACACCTGAGCAGCAGCAGCGTGGGATCTTATCCCCACTCCATGGGATCTTAACCCCACTCCCTTGGGAGCAGAAGACCTACCAGGAGCTCCTTCTACCTGCGTATCTTACTCCATTTTAGGGACCGGTCATTAGCTGTGGCAGATGAGGAATTCTCTCCCTGCTAGAAGCTACTTTTCCCACACTCCCCATGCAAATGGCTGCTGATGCTGAAGCAGGAAACGCTCCCCTGCGCCGGCGAGCCCTCGCTGTGCAGAAGCAGGACGCCGAACGGGGGTTTGTTTGTTCCCACGTACGGGCAGGCGGCATCGTTCATCTTATTCCAACAGCCGCGGTAGAAATATTCATCAGCCGTGACACTAAGACTTTCATTACTACTTAGTAATGCTTTTCCTGAGCATTACCAGCCCCCCTCTCACTCCCTCACCCTTGCAGTACGAGGCAGCGCAGCAAAGCCTGGGTGTACATACCGTGTCCCACCCGCCGCGGATCCTCCTTGGTTATGCATCGTGCCTGCGGGCCAGGCACTTGGTGTGCACATCAGCATCGTCGCTGTATTGGCTCTTCCTCGCTGCGGGAGCGAAGGGGGAAGGTGGAGGGATACTTGACTTGGTTTGGCTCCAGCAATGGGAAGAGTGGAAGGGAGCTGGGAGAGCTCTTGCTGCCCGTACCAGGCACAGAGAAACCAAAAGCGGGGTCGAAGCCAATCCTGACTTAAATCCCTGTGCATCCTGCTCTCGTGCACCTTCTTCTTGACCATCAATCGCTCTTCCACCCACTTGACATTTTGCTAGCTGATGCATCATGTGTCTGGCCCTCTCCTAAGGCAGATTCAACAGCACAACCCTTTCCAACTCCAGTATGCAGAGGCAAAAGGTGACACTGTCACAGTTCGTTTTAGAAACACCCAAGTGTCTCTGCCTGAAAGCAACATAGGCTCCACTTGGGTAATGGACTCTCCTTTACAGAGGTGCAGCCTCCAGGAGCACAACTGCAGAAAGATTTACTGGCTAATCCAGTCGTGGACTGCATTTTCAGAATGGAGATTTTTATTTTTGAACGCCTGTGGCTCAGCATTCGGTGACAGCAGTCATCACTGGGCTGCCCAGCGAGGAGTCCGTCCTCACCACCGACTGCGCTGGTAGCATTGCTTGTGAACGTGCCAAGGGCAAGTGAATACTGACCAGGAAGAAGACACTTACTCTGCAAGTGAAATAGGAAATTATTGCAAAAAAAGAAAACCCTGGAGAAGTGACTACGAAGCCTTTAAGACCCATGTTAATTTGTTAGTACGTGAGCACCTCTAACTAGCCAGACCATTATGAAGGGGAGAACGAAACAGGAAACTGCTGGTACCTCCCTTTGGATCACTATTGCAAACAGCTTCTTTAAAGCAAAACCAACAAAAGTTAGATTGGGGAAAACCATCCAGCAGCACAGCTAATAAAATACCGTCTTGAATTCAAGTGGAAAGAAAGTGAATTCACTTGAGGAATAAAGGCTATCCATTTGTGCCAAGAAAATCCTGCGCAATACAGCTCCCTAATTCAAAGTGCAGAGAGTATATGCCATCAAAGTCTTTCTAACAAGCAGTTCCTATTCTTTCCCCAAAGGGAGAAAAGGAAAAGGCTAGAGAGGCTTCATCAAAAGCATCACTAGTGCAGAGATAGCTCATTCGGTACATGCCGGGATTGCTTATGCCAAAGTACCAGGGAGAGCTTCAAAGCATGAGGGACCTTCCTTGGGTGCCCCCTGTCATTCAGGCAGTCATCACCTGTAAACGAGCGCCTTGTGGGAGAGAAAGGGAGATAAAGCAAAAGGGGGTGGGGAAAAAACCCCACCAATTCCAAGAAAACCCTTGAAATTTAAAAGCCAAAACCGTGGATATTATAAGTCTGATGTTTTGAAAACCCCAGACTAAGGCTGAATATGTGAATGCGGGGATTCCCTCAAGCAGTGTCTTTGTGAAGGCACAGCCCTCCTCTGACTGGGCACAAAAAGGCTTGGAACATTGGGCTAGCTGGAGGCGGCCACAAGCCTTGGAATTGGCCCCTATTCCACCGCTCCGTGAAGTGTAATGAAGGACAAGCTTCAGAGTAGGAGCACAGTGAACCTGGGGCACCATCCCCCCAGGGAGAGACCCCAGCTCTCCCAGCTGGGACGTAGTAACTCTCACTGCGACCACCAGCCGTCACGCTGCCTCTTTCAAAATCGCCTCAACGTGAAAGTCTCTTTCTAAGATGCCCTTTCTCTATGCATCATGGTGCCCCCTGTAAAAGACAGCTACAAAGAGCACCAAAGCGAGCAGCAAGAAGTCGTCTTAAAAGGGACTTTCGCACTGGGGCACGTTTGAAAGCAGCAGCAATGTAACAAATAGCTCCCTTGGCCCGCATTTTCCCATCTCTCTCTTGCTCTGGTCAGGGATCTGTGCTGCTCGTCCAAGCTCTCGCCTTCTCGCCGTGTTTCCCGTCCTCATCCAAGCAAGTCCCCACGCAGAAATGCTCAGCATAGTTGACAAACTGGCCCAAACACAGCCTGATAAACTGGGACCAGCGTTCTCCCCAGCATGCTCCTTCCCGGGGTGGAAAGCTCTTTGGGAGCCCCCAGACCCTCCTCACCAGCCCCAAGCCCGTCACCGCCCGGGCCCGCTCTCCTTAACCCACGGAGAGGCTCTCCAGGCGCCTTCGTTTTCCTTAAAGAAAATTCACTATTCATGCTCTGTGTTCCCTGCCCAGTTACCTGCCATGGCTCTCAGCAATTATTCCAAAGGCCGGTAGCAGTAAGCGTACCGCTATGTAAAAGAGGGACAAGGCTCGACCTTTCGGCTCAGCTGCCGGCTTTATTCCCAAGCTCTGCTCCATGCCATTAGCGGGGGGGACCCCTGGGCAACGCGGGTGTGCTCGCAGCACTGCCCTCAGCAGCAGAGATGGATTTCTGGTCTTCTTTCAGTCGGCAGCGCAGACATGGCTGTAGAGAAATCTTTGGGAATAATAATAGTAATAAGAAAGATTCTTTCTGCAGCCTTCAAGTTTCATTTCTGCTCTGCAATTTTCCCCGAGTGCTCAGCAAATCTGTTCAGATGCCTGGACTATACAGCAAGAAAAAGAGGGCTTGGATCACAATTTGTCTTGGATGAACATTTATCTTTATTAGTGATTTATCACCAGTCACTATTTAATCACCAACAACATTTACCCTAGCAATAGGCACATCAGCTGCATTATTAATGCTGTAAGGAATTCGGTTCCTCCATTGGCTGTTCTGTTTCTCTTGCAAAGACAAGGAAAAACAGTGTTTAAAAGCAGCCTTTGGTCCTAATTTATCTCTATAACAACAGCTGCAAGCTTGTTTGTCCTGGCAGCACACAGGGGTGCAGCGGGGCTGGCCCTCCGGCCAGGCAGATCGGCCCTGGGCTGCTCCCAGGCTCTGCTGGCGTCTGGCACCGGCCGGCCGGAGCGGGGAAGTACACAACTAAAGCTTCTTCATGATGACACCAAATCAGCACTTGGGGAAAACTGCCCCATTCCCGCTGGGAATTTCTGTTGGCTGGAGATGGGAGACACGAGAGGTTTACATGTTTTGCCAAACCTTAGGTTATCGGATAGTGGGGAATGATCACATCTCAGTTCTCTATAAGGAAGTGCAGTAGCTTCTGGAGATGTTTGGCATCAGCCACTGCCCATCCCACCCCCCAGCCCACAACCGTTTTGGCAGAGATACTCAGGGACCCCTATTGTTTGGCAGTACTGAAAAACTCAACATTAAACTGCAGTTGGCTTCTTATAATCCCACACTTCCACAGCAGGATGTGCAGGGAAGCCATTGAAAGGTGTCGCTGCTTGTGCTGGGGAGGGCAAGAGCTGGACATCCCACCTACAGCATCCCCGTCCTCCTCATGACGCCCCGGTCCCCGCTGCCTGCCCCGCTGTCCTCACCGCCGCTGGGCCGAAGGGCAGAGCCCACGTCCCCGTCACTCCCGACCACACCAGCGCTGCTCCCCGGGAGGCGCCGTACCCGCTCTGGGAACACGCTGCCTTTTTTTGTTTGTTTCAGGAGAGAGAAGGTAAGAGAAGCAGCTTGTCAGGGGTATGCATAGCACATACACCTTCTTATAGCGAACACCACTTCTCCCTCACTGAATTTTTGACCCCTCTGATGAGGCACGCAATAAAGAAGAACGGTGAAGGGCAGAGAAGTGTTCCTCCCACAGGGACGAGCACAGTGCTCCGCTCTCTCAGCAGAAAAAATAAAAATTCAACATTTGTGCAGGATGACCCACATTTCTTTCTTAAAAAATGCATGAAGCTTTAATCTTTTTCTTTCCCCTGACATATCATTTAAATTCAGAGCAATGGAGGTGTCTATATCCTGACAGACACTCAGCCCATTTCATTCAAGGTATTCATAAAATATTTCACACACTAAGGATGGCTGTCACTACAAAGAGTAATTCCTACATAACAGTAGAAGTTATTATGATAGCATTGAAATTTTCATATTATTTCACAATAATATTTTTTTCCTTGCCAGGCCAGAAGATGCTAAATGAAGAAAAAAAAAAGTCATATCAAACAGGAGTACAAACAACTTCACACTAAGCACCCAAGCCTTCCTATTGTAGGCTACTGACAAAATATAATCTCTTTGTTCTTCACACCCGTGATTGCTATTTCTGTTTTCAGCCACTGCTTGAACAGTCCTGGAGGCAGGGAGGGGGTTTTGTGGCTGACCATCTCCAGAAGCTGAGTGCAGAGAAGCAGCTGCCCTGATGCCGGTTCCCCTTCCGGAGCTGGCAAACCTTATCCCCTGGGCCACACTCACAGCTCCCCCTGAACTCATCTAATCACTCGTTCACAAACTCACTCGGGCAACCAGAATAATGCTGGAGTCAAACCCACTTTGACTCCAAGGAAGCCAGAACTCAAGTTTTCCAAGTCCCAGGCAAGTAACTTGGCAAGTGCTTCTAGGTTGTTATGAGGGAGGAGGAAACAGAGCAAAATGCATAGAGCCAAGCTCTTGCCTCCTTGCTACACAGCTACTCTGAAGACAGTTTAAGATTAATAGAGGTGCCCATTGTGAGGTCTTCAATCAGGCAATTGGTTCTACTTCTACGCCTAGGACAAGGTTAGTAGAAGGCAGCTGAGAAATCACAGCTTCAGATTAAGTTGGGTCATGGTACTCACTCCATCTGTGACCAGTAGAGGGAATTATGCCACTAACATGAAGCTCTCCATCAGTCCTCATAGCTTCCAGGAACTCTTAAATTTCTCCACAGATTACACACATTACCTGGGCAACATCCACATTTTTAAATCAATGGAGAGAAGAGCTCTGAACTGGTAAGTGTATCTTGACAGGTCTGAGTCCAGTCCCTCTGGGCCCCCCCACCCATGGTCCAAAAAAGCCATCTAAAATCCATTAATTTTAAATCTACTTGCCTCAGTGTAATTGAAATGCAAATCTCAGCAAAACATCTTAGCTAAACTAATGAGTTTCTCTTTCAATCACGCCACAATGCCATTCTTACAGAACAATTTGTTTGACACAAAGCACATGGGCTCTGGAGACCTCAAAACCTACCAGCACTTAAGCTTATGAATGATAAAATTGCCACATCAAAACATGAGAAATTAATTGCTACTAACAGCAGGACTTGTCTGATGTACTCAACTTAAGCTGTGCATTTTACAGAATAACATGAATTGCTCACTTAATGGACATTTACATGGAGCACAATTGTAGCAACAGCTTCAAGACCTCAAACATTTGCAAAAGCCTCAGAAAAAACACACCAGAGCTGAAACAATGTTTGGGGCACCAGAGACTTGGTGAGATGGAGTCATTTTGAATGAACTTTCCAATCTAAATAGAACAAGAAACAGCAAATTACTTTGTCTTTTTAACTCATGACCCAAAAAAATTGAAGCGTCAGATTAACTAAATGTCAGCATTTCAAAGAGTTCAGTGCAAATAAGAATAAAAAAGTCTGGCATACGTAATACATTTACAAATGTAATATATTATCTATAAAGATGTAATGTAAATACATGTATATGTACACTCTTATAGTGGTAATTGTGCATACACAACAGTTAAATCTAATTAGAAAAAAATCAACTACCAACTTGTGACAAAAAATATAGATGCTTGAGTTCCTGTACAAAAGCCATAGTCCATTCGAAGGTTGGATCGTTCCGTATTATCTATGGAGTTATAAGTAATGGTCTTTTTCTTGTTTTAAGGTCGTCATCTAAAATGCTCTTGGGAAATAATTTGCAAAATTCTGACACAGCATTAGAGATGTAGGTGAAGAGGCACAACCCATGTTGATATTTAGAACACTGCGTGGTGCCCATGTAAAGGACTTTGAAACTGAGGATGCAATGAGACGAAGAAGAAGAAGAAGAAGAAGAAGAAGGAGGAGGAGGAAGAGGAGGAGGAGGAGGAGAGAAAACAACTGTTAAGATGCAGAAATCCTCCACTGAAAAATGCAAGGGAGTACATTGTTCAATAACAGGTCATCGATTTTCAATAAGACATTAAAGCTTTAGAAAGCACTGTCCTAGAAGTGGGTTGTCTACTTGACCTAGTGCTCCACAGCCACTTCTTGTGAAGACAGAGAAGGAGCAAACAGGCAACAGCCATCCCAACCTCCAGGAAACAACATGCTGCAACCAAGACAGCTTGTGGGTGGATCCATTACAGTGCTAAAGAAATACTGAACAAGACCAATAAAAATGTTGCCGTAGACTTCCTAGATAACACCACCCATGTTCAAAGAGAAACAGGACAGCTGTCAGTCTCTGACTAATGAGGTGCTCACATCTCACAGCAGAAGTATGGTGCATTCTTCAAGTTCCACTTCAAAGCTTCTGGGACTTCGTTGACGTCTGAAAGGCAGGAAATAGATCAGGACA